>NC_091213.1:18784606-19104606 GCF_040958095.1 Procambarus clarkii | reverse complement strand
ACCATACATATGTATAGGGACACCACCATACATATGTATAGTGACACCACCATACATATGTATAGTGACACCACCATACATATGTATAGTGACACCACCATACATATGTATAGTGACACCACCATACATATGTACAGGGACACCTGCATACGTATGTATAGTGACAATACCATACACATGTATAGTGACACCACCATACATATGTATAGGGACACCACCATACATATGTATAGTGACACCAGCATACATATGTATAGTGACACCAACATACATATGTATAGTGACACCACCATACATATGTATAGTGACACCACCATACATATGTATAGTGACACCACCATACATATGTATATTGACACCACCATACATATGTATAGTGACACCACCATACATATGTACAGGGACACCTGCATACGTATGTATAGTGACAATACCATACACATGTATAGTGACACCATCATACATATGTATAGTGACACCCAATAGTTCCTCCACCCGCTGTGACAGTTCATGACCACCAAACAGACTTAAGATGTGAATGCAAATCCCAAAATAGTACGTGGGAGTGATACAGTACACATCTGTCCTGTACTAAGTTATGACCAATGGTCATCACCCTGCCTGGGCTGACCAATGGTCATCACCCTGCCTGGGCTGACCAATGGTTATCACCCTGCCTGGGCTGACCAATGGTCATCACCCTGCCTGGGCTGACCAATGGTCATCACCCTGCCTGGGCTGACCAATGGTCATCACCCTGAATGGGCTGACCAATGGTCATCACCCTGCATGAGCTGACCAATGGTCATCACCCTGCCTGGGCTGACCAATGGTCATCACCCTGCCTGGGCTGACCATTGGTCATCACCCTGCCTGGGTTGACCAATGGTCATCACCCTGCATGGGCTGACCAATGGTCACCACCCTGCCTGGGCTGACCAATGGTCATCACCCTGCCTGGGCTGACCAATAGTCATCACCCTGCCTGGGCTGACCAATGGTCATCACCCTGCCTGGGCTGACCAATGGTCATCACCTTGCCTGGACTGACCAATGGTCATCACCCTGCCTGGGCTGACCAATGGTCATCACCCTGCCTGGGCTGACAAAATGTCATCACCCTGCCTGGGCTGACCAATGGTCATCAACCTACGTGGGCTGACCAATGGTCATCACCCTGCCTGGGCTGACCAATGGTCATCACCCTGCCTGGGCTGACCAATGGTCATCACCCTGCCTGGGCTGACCAATGATCATCACTCTGCCTGGGCTGACCAATGGTCATCACCCTGCCTGGGCTGACCAATGGTCATCACCCTGCCTGGACTGACCAATGGTCATCACCCTGCCTGGGCTGACCAATGGTCATCACCCTGCCTGGGCTGACCAATAGTCATCACCCTGCCTGGGCTGACCAATGGTCATCACCTTGCCTGGACTGACCAATGGTCATCACCCTGCCTGGGCTGACCAATGGTCATCACCCTGCCTGGGCTGACAAAATGTCATCACCCTGCCTGGGCTGACCAATGGTCATCAACCTACGTGGGCTGACCAATGGTCATCACCCTGCCTGGGCTGACCAATGGTCATCACCCTGCCTGGGCTGACCAATGGTCATCACCCTGCCTGGGCTGACCAATGATCATCACTCTGCCTGGGCTGACCAATGGTCATCACCCTGCCTGGGCTGACCAATGGTCATCACCCTGCCTGGACTGACCAATGGTCATCACCCTGCCTGGGCTGACCAATGGTCATCACCCTGCCTGGGCTGACAAATGGTCATCACCCTGCCTGGGCTGACCAATGGTCATCAACCTACGTGGGCTGACCAATGGTCATCACCCTGCCTGGGCTGACCAATGGTCATCTCCCTGCCTGGGCTGACCAATGGTCATCACTCTGCCTGGGCTGACCAATGGTCATCACCCTGCCTGGGCTGACCAATGGTCATCACCCTGCCTGGGATGACCAATGGTCATCACCCTGCCTGGGATGACCAATGGTCATCACCCTGCCTGGGATGACCAATGGTCATCACCCCTGCCAGGTCTGACCAATGGTCATCAGCCTGCCTGGGCTGACCAATGGTCATCACCCTGCCTGGGCTGACCAGTGGTCATCACCCTGCCTGGGCTGACCAATGGTTATCACCCTGCCTGGGCTGACCAATGGTCATCATCGTGCCTGGGCTGACCAATTACCTTGCATGGGCTGACCAATTAACTTGCATGGGCTGATATAACATTGTTCAAGTGCTGTTGTCAACAACAGTAACTTGGTCTCATCTTATAAAGGTCGTTCCTCGTCGTTTGTCTTGAGTTTACTTCCAGTATTAGCAAAGAAAAGCTTCGGATATTTATGTTTTGTGCAAGTTTTCTTTCAGAGTTTCTTTTGACTGATCTGATTTTCAAATTTAATGATGTTCAGTAAATATCAGTCTATGTTGACCAGACCACACATTAGAAAGTGAAGGGACGACGATGTTTCGGTCCGTCATTCTCAAGTCGATTGTGAGAATGGTTCAGGACGGACCGAAAAGTCGACGTCCCTTCACTTTCTAGTGTGTGGTTTCGTCAATATATTTCAACAACGTTATTGTGACTCCTCGTCTGTATAGTCTATGTTGTTTGTGTTTTCATTCAGGAATGTTGCACTTTTCTAAATGTTTCACTTAATTTGCCCGAAACGCATTGCGTAATAGTGGCTTTAGGCATTGTATGTACTAGCTCTATCTATATATCAATCCATTAATGTAACATCACTTGTATGTATATACCTTACCTGAATAAACATCTGAATCTGAATTAGTATATATCTCTCTACTGTTTGCATTATCTTTTTAGTTCCCTTTTTTCTTTCTCCTTCTTGGCATATATTTTTTAATAATTTCAGTTTTGACTTTTTTTTAGGTTCCGGATGATCCTGCCATGCCTTGATGACCTATTAACTCCCTCCAGGAGGTGTGCTGCAATTTTTCTCTCTCATTCCTTTTATGATCTCATCAAGATCTAGAAAATCCTCGTCCTCGACCTGCATATTGGAGGACGTAATTGTAATCCATCTTAGAACACTCTGATTACACAGTGTTCACCAGTGTGCTCGTGGGTGACACTCTTGGAGTAGTGATGGACACAGTGTGTCGAGGTCCAGCTTGTACTCCCCCTTGACACTCCAGAAAGTAGACTAACGAGCTACTCGAAACATGTACCAAAGTGGAACTTTTCCTTGGTCATGACGTCGATCGGAACACAGCCTAAATAACTGCTTAAATTTGCAGTGAGATAATTAAAGTCAATGCTTTATTGTTTATGTTTCCTCTTAGTTGTTTATTTGTTATTGAGTGTATTATTGCATTCTCTTAAAACAAGATAACTTTTTTCTACCACAGACGTGCCCACACATTTACAAAGCTAACCAACATATATAGATTTTCTTCTCTCCTCTATGGACAGTGTTAGAGATGTGTTAAACATATAATTCAGGGATTTATTGAACAATCATCCACAGAAGGTGATTGTAGTGCTTTTAAATTGCTAAGCTAACCTACCGACATAAATACACAAATACAGAAATTTACGTATGCCCTACATAAAGTGTTCGAAGTGTCTTTTACATAGTGTCATTAATGTGCATTTACCAAGGTGAAATGTAATTCTGATCAGCTTCCACATATACTTTATACATATACATACATTTCATACACATACACACACATATTCATATATACATATGAATATGTATTTGAGAAAGAAAACAAGAAAACTGGTTGCCACCATCTATTTTAATTTAAGTGAGAAACAGTATTTATTCATCATTTTCGTATTCCTGTAATAGTTTACTGAGGTCAACGTATAATCATGTTTCTCAAATTGCAATAACATATTTTGTGTCAGTGGTCATTAGTGCACTAGTCTCCAGTGATGCTCTTATGTCTTCCAGTCTCTCCTGCCGTGGTGCTCATTAGTGCACTAGTCTCCAGTGATGCTCTTATGTCTTCCAGTCTCTCTTGCCGTGGTGCTCATTAGTGCACTAGTCTCCAGTGTTGCTCTTATGTCTTCCAGTCTCTCTTGCCGTGGTAAATGTCTCCATCACTTATAGTCATAATCATTCAGTCCTACAAACAGCAAAAAAAAAAAAAACGGTTATCTTTCGTGTGTGTGTGAAATTACTATTTATTATTTACATTTACTATTTGTATCTGCAGAATCAAGCTATTAGCTCTTGGACCCCCGCTATTCTAATCAATTTATTTTCCTCTATTATGTCTTCTACACATATTTCTCTCTAACACACACACACATTTACACATCCCCAGTAAGCATCCCGTAGCAGCCGTCTAACTCCCAGTTAGCTATCTATCGCTAGGTGAACAGGTACATAGTGAAAGAAATCTATATCCATTTGTTTCTGCTTCTGCCGGGGATCGAACCCGGGCTCTTTGGAGTACTACCCCAGAGCGCTGTCCACACAGCCCCTGAGGCTGTGTGTACTCAACACCTAATTGTACTAGCCTAGTTGTGTTTGCCGGGGTTTTGCTCTGGCTCTTTGGTCCCTCCTCTTAACTGTCAATCAACTAGTGCACAAATTCCTGAGCCTATTGGGCTCTATCATACCTACATTTGAAACTGTGTATGGAGTCAGCCTCCACCACATCACTACCTAATGCATTCCATCTGTTAACTACTCTAACACTGAAAAGTTCTTTCTAAAGTCCCTGTGTCCCCTTGATCGCGTACCACCCATGTTAAAAAGTTTATCCTTTTAACCCTGTCAATTCTTGTGAGATTTTTGTAGGTAGTGATCATGTCTCTCCTTACTCTTCTGTCTTCCAGTGTCGTGAGGTGCAATTTACACAGCCTTTCCTAGTAACTCATGCCTCTTAGTTCTGGGACTAGTCTAGTGGCATACCTCTGAACTTTATTCCAGCTACGTCTTGTGCTTGACATGGTACGGGCTCCATGCTGGGGCCGCATGCTTCAGGATTGGTCTTACATATGTGGTATACAAGATTCTGAATGATTCCTAATCAGGTTCCTGAAGATAGTTCTGATGTTAGCCAGCCTTGCATACGCTGCAGATGACATTATTTTTATGGGGGCTTCAGGAGACAGGTTTGGTGTGATATCTACTCCTAGATCCTTCTCTCTGTCCGTTTCATGAATGACTTCATCTCCCCTCCGGTATCCTGTGTCTGGCCTCCTGTTTCCACTGCCTTATTTCATTACCTTACATTTACTCGAGTTGAACTTAAGTAGCCATTTGTTGGATCATTCATTCAGTTTCCCTATCTTCAGTTTCATTATCTGATACTTCACTGTTGTCTTTCTCCTGATATGGCTGTGCAGCAATTTAGGTTGAGTCCTTGCCATACTTGCTATGTTGGTTTCTTATTGCCCTTCTGCCTCTCTTCTCACCCTGAAGTATTCATTCTTGGCTCTCTGGTATCTTTCTCTGCTCTCAAGTGTCCTGTTATTTGTATAGTTTCTCCACTCTCTATTACTTAGTTGCCTTGCTAGTTTACTTATCTGATTAAACCATGGGTTTCTCATCTGCATTTAATTTGTTTTCCTTTTGGGTCGGAATAAACTTGTCTGCTGCCTCCTTATACTTCAGCGTGATGTATTCCGTCATGTCTTGAACCGTCTTTTCCCAGAGCTCTGTTTCCCATGTAATATATGTGTTGAATTTTCTTATCTCCTCATAGTCTCCCTTACGGAATGCTAGCCTTTTGTTTTCAGTTCCCATCCTCGAGTACTTTGACTCTTCTTCGACCAGATACTCAAACTTCAGTACACTGTGATCGTTCATTCCTACTGGGGCCTTGAAGTCAATTTCCCTTATGTCGGAGTAATTCAGAGTGAAGACTAGGTCGAGTCTCGCTGGTTCGTCGTTTCCCTCATTCGTGTGGGTTCCCTGACATGATGGCTTAAAAAGTTTTTTGTTGCCACCTCAAATAAAATAGCTCTCCATGTTTCCTCTCCTCCATGCGGTTCCTTATTCTCCAAGTCTAGCCTTCCGGGATTGAATTCCACCATGATGAACGGATGGGATCGAATACTGCAGGCAGCAAAGGCTACCCTCTCAATTATATTGTTAACTGCCATGTTGTTTCTGTCATACTCTTGCCTAAGTCTTCTGTCATTTGGTGGAGGGTTATATATATCACGGCTACTACTACTCTTGGTCCTCCCATCGGCATGGTGCCTGTTATGTAGTCTCTAAACCCCTCACAGCCTGGGATAACCATTTCCTTGAAACTCCATTACTTTCTCATGAGTAGGATCACTTCACCTCCTCCCCTACCCTCCTTCTCTTTCCTTATTACAGTGTAGTCCTGGAGGAACACCGCATTTGTTATGATTCCTGAGAGTTTTGTTTCCGTGAGTCCAATTACATCCAGGTTTATTTCTTGTGTTCTCTCCCTAAGTTCACTAGCCTTCCTTGTAATCCCATATATGTTCGAGTACATCACCTTGAAGCTGACTCTTTTCTGTCCATCCTTAGTTTCTGTTGAATCCACTGGAGTAGGTAAACATGGAGGGTGTGGGATAGGGAGGGGGGACCTGGGTTGTGAGGGGAGCTGAGGGTAAGGTGGGGACCTGAGTGAGTGAGTGAGAGAGAGAAAGAGAAAGAAAGAGAGTGTGTGCGCGCGCATGCATTTTTGTCCCCAACCTATACCAGCGGCATTCCTTATGCGAAATCATATACTCCTCAACATAAATTTCGCGTTCGTCTTGAAATAAACATTTACCCAATTCCGCGAGATTAATGTGGTAATTGGCAATTAGCGACGCACAGAAACAATTACAGACGCGATACCAAGTTGTCGAGTCTTCGTTTACTTTATCGTGTGTATTTCAAATATTTTTTTCGATGAAGTATTTTTGTCTTCGTTGGAGAGTTCTTCGGAGAAGTGAAGACTTTCTTGAAGTTAATTCCTGAGAAGGTGTGAAGAGAGAGTGAGTTGGGGGGAGAGGGGGTGGAATGAGAGGGGGGTTGATAGGTGGGGGGGGGGGCTGGAGATTGACACCATGACAGGAAACCATTTGTCACTGGGAAATATTGGATTCGGTTCTGTCAAAGAAAATTAAGCACTCTCACTCTCTCTCTCTCTCTCTCTCTCTCTCTCTCTCTCTCACCCTTCCCCCTCCCTCTCTCCCCCCCCCTCTCTCTCTCTCTCTCTCTCTCTCTCTCTCTCTCTCTCTCTCTCTCTCTCTCTCTCTCTCTCTCTCTCTCTCTCTCTCTCTCTCTCTCTCTCTCTCTCTCCGTCTTCTCTCAAGTTCATTTTGCTCCCCCGCGTCCCGCAGGCCCCGTGCACCACCGCTCCTGCTGGAGAACAGTGTGGGGGCTGCAGCTGACGTTGCTGCCTTTACCTAGATTGCTGGTTAACAGCTTGAAAGATCTGTCCTGCAATAGCCGCGTGGAGTACTGCACTGCTCAGACACCATCACGCAGAATTGTGCCTTGCTCACTATCACACAGCGTTATGCCTTGCTCACTATCCCAAGCTTTCTGTAGTATTCACAACCATCACACATAGCTCTGCTTTTTTTTCTTGTTATTGCTACAGCACATTAATTACACATAAAAACAGGCAGGCAAACCGCACAAGCAGTGAACCTTAAGCCATAAAACAAAACACGAAAACAACAGAGAAAGGATACACAAAACCAAAAAAACAAAACAAGCATACAATTGAAAACATGAAATAATAAACATAACGATATGGAACAAAACAACAATTACAATCTAGGTACACAAGCTAGCCTGAAGGGCCACACAAGCAGGACAAATAGCAAAGACAGACATGAATGCATAACCGGAACACGCAGGGACCGGGAAATAACACAAGAAATGACACCCACACATAAAAAGAAACAAAACAAAACAAGCACTGGAACACGCAGGAACCGGCAAACACACACACAAACACACGCACGCACACACACACACACGAACACACACAAACACCCAATAGCCTAAGAAACCACACAAGCAACAGAACACAAAACACACACAGGACACAAACAGCACAGCACAACCAAAAAAAAATGCATACGGAACACTCAAGCAAGCACACCGCCCAACAGGGCAAAACCTAACACTTAGACAAACACACACAGAAGCACAGACATGGGAACTCAAACAAACACAGGCACTATCGATACTTGTCCGGAAACTCCTGCGCTGGGAAGCACAAGCAGTACGCATCCCAAACCATCTGGATGTCGTCGAACACCGGTCGTCCAGGAGACGCACAAGGCCAAGGCATCCAATCAGGTTCCCCATATATAAACCCCTTCAATCTCGGTACCCAAATAGTCTTTTATTTTTTTGCAGGGATATTCCTGCGCGGGTTCTAAGCCTCTGGCTGTCCCACTAAGTGTTGCTTGTTTCTGTTTTACTTGGGCGGAGTATGAGTATTTATGATTCGTATGGTCGCTTCAGTAAGATTTTGCCATATCTGTTTAACAACTTCTTCTGCTCTGTTCAATCTAAGTTGAAATCTTAATGGGTTTGTAACTGTGCACTGTGTTAGATAATGTTCCAGTGGTCTGTCGGGCATTTCTCCACAGTGCTGACATTTCCTCTCATCTTCCGGAACCTGTAACCCTATTCTCAAATAGTCGACGAGCACCACGGGCCCGGACGCACCCTGTCATCCCAAGTGGGGCCCAAACACTGCGACCGAGAGACCAAGCCCTCGTTGGCCGCGATCACAGGGGAGAGGTCTACACTAGGAGGATTGCATTGGAATTCGCACAGGGCTTCGTACTGGCCTGCACACGAGTCTTCTCACGGGGCTGCACACTGTTACGTACTCCTAGCAGAATACGTATATAAATTTAAAATAACTTGTTTTATTTTATTATATCATTGCCTGTATATGTGCACACATTGTGTTTGGTAAATTATCGTGTGGTGTGGCAGCGTAAGTGGAGACAGGAGCGCGGTTGCTTTGCATACGTCTAGTACCTGTTCGATTCGGGAAAGCTGGACCTGTTCAGTTGGGAGTTCCAGATGTCACTTTTATTTAGTTTAGGTAATTGTTTATTTACTGTAATTAAACAGGTGGCATTATACTTATATATTTTGTAAGTAACTATTATCTGTAATTTGCATTCTTGTGTGTTTTGAGAACAAGTGGTTGTTCAATTAGTTTTAAATATTAAAAAGTCCTTAGTTTCCATCCCTCATCCTGGGATGAGGCAGACGGGAGGTGAGAATGTGGGTGGCGACAGAGCGTGAGTTCAGTAGCTGAACAGGACTCGAAGGAGTAACATGTGGGAGATAAGTCTGTACATTCATGTTGTGCCATATTTTATTTTGTTTTATTAAGTGATATGACAATACTTTCGTTTGTTGTATAAGTTACTTGACCATCTGTGTTTTTATATTATACTGTCTTGAATATATATCTATATAATATTTTGTATCTATTCTTCAGTCCTAAAGGAAGGTTTTTATTTATGTGCTCATTACTTATTAAGGGGTTATACTGGTGATCCGCTCTTGAGAACAGCAGTTTTCTCGTATCCCTAGACGTAATTAAAGCTTGGCTGCTGTAGGGTCACGAGCCGTAACGAACGATAGGTAACAAAGAGTTATGGGGGCCTGTGCCGGGAAATATTGTTCCCACTTAATCTTAACTATGCTAATCTAACCTTTCCTTCCTAGGTACCATTGTGTCAAGTGTCTGTGTGTTTCTTAAGAACTATTCCATGTGCCAAGCAAGCTTTCCTGTGTGTCAAGTAACAACGTTTCACGATTTTGAGGTAAGTCATCCTATATATTTTGTTTGTGCAGTGAGGCCAAGCGAATTTTCAGTGTGGTGACAATTTTACAGTGAAGTGTAGTGCAGTGCCATTGTTTTTAATTATTGTTGTGAATCAAGTGCCAAGTGTTAGTAACGATGGAGGAGAAAGTTGCAGCGTTGGTGGCTCACCCAGACTTTGAAAGGATTCAGAGCCTTAAAAAGACTGAGTTAATACAAATGGCAAATCAGTTGGATTTGACCGCCAACAATAGAATGGTTAAAGCCCAAATATTGAAAGTCATTGTGACACATTTTGTTGAGAATGGGGAGTTAGAGGAAGAAATTCTAGAGGAGTTAAGAGAGGAGTCGAGTGATCAGATGACGTTAAAGCGTCTTGAGTTAGAAGCGCAAATAGCCAATGCTAAGCTTGAAGCTCAAAAAGAACAGAGAATATTAGAACTTGATGCTCAAAAAGAACAGAGAATATTAGAACTTGAAGCTCAAAAGGAACAAACTAGGCAATTAGAGATTCAACAACAAATGGCTGACACTAACTTCAGGCTTGAATCACACCGTATGGCAGCTGGGCATGGAAATACTAGTAATGTTTCAATAAATAGTGATAATAATCCCATCAGGACGCATAAGTATATAGAGTTACCCAAGTTCAATGAGGAGGATCCTGAGGTTTTCTTTGCACATTTTTATAAAATTGCCATCAGTATGAACTGGCCAAGGGATCAGTGGGTAGCCATTATGCAGTCTCAATTTAAGGGGCGTAGTCAGGAGGTTTTTACATCCCTACCTGACGCTCATAGCTTTGATTACGAATTTGTAAAGAAAAGCATCTTAAATGCGTATCAGTTAAATCTTGAGGCACACAGGCAAAAGTTTAGAAACCTAAGGAGGATAAGTGATCAGACAATAGCAGATTTTACTCGTCAGAAGACGAATTTTTGCAACAGATGGTTAAAGTCACTTTCAGTCACTGACTTTGATGCTCTAAAGAATCTTCTTATAATGGAAGAAGTATTGTCATGTCTCCCAGACCAGTTGTCTACTTTTATGGCAGAACAAAAGAATGTAACAGACATTTATGAGCTGTCAAAGCTCGCGGATGAGCATGAGTTGTTGACTAAGGCCCAGTTTACGGCCACTTCACCTAAGTCTAGTCGTAGAGTAAATTATAATGCTCACCGAACTCCTTATCAGAATCCATCCCGTCCTAGTGCTCCAGTTACTCCCATGAGCTCTTCTCTTACAAAACCTAACCCTGCTACTTCATTGTCAGGAATGTCAAATAATAATAAGGTTATTTCTAAACCTACAGTTGGTTCTACCAGTGTGTCCACTGTAAGGTCCTGTTCCCATTGTAAGAGAATAGGCCATGGAATTAATTCCTGTTTTATATTGCACCCTGAGTTACGACCAACTGGTCTCATTTATTGCAGAGGTGTGCAAAATAAACTTACTAATAAACATGTAACTGTAAACCCCAATTGGGTGAAACAGTATTCACCATATATGTCTTCAGGTGAAGTTTTGTGTATTAATGGGAAGTGGAAGCCAGTGGTTATTCTTCGTGATACAGGTGCTTCCCAAACCATAATTTCATCCAGTATTCTTTCTGATGTTGAAAAGAGAGATACTGGAAAGTTTGTTGTTCTTCAGAGTGTTGCAGGATGTAAAACTGTACCTCTAATAGACATTAATTTCAGATCTACCATTACACCAAGTTTATGCACTGTGGGTGTTAGTACACAGTTGCCCATCCCAGGTGTGGATGTTATATTGGGTAATGATGTGGCCATAAATCATGTTGTGGGTGAGATTGATCCCCGTTTGTGTAAACAGCCAGTTGCAGACCATGTTTATTCTGCCTGTGCTGAAGTTAGTTCTATGAATGAACCTGTTGTAGAAGATGGTTTTGTCCATTCTACCTGTGCTGATGTCAGTACTATTATAAATCCAGTTGTCAGTTCTGATGTTGTTACTCAAGCATTTGTTCCAGTAACCAGTACCCCTTCAGTGGAGAAGTGGGATGTGGTTGTTCCAGATTCCTGTGTGGCCGATTTAGTTGTTGAGAGTAAGCCTGATACTATGACTCTGCTTTATTCCAATAAATTGGGAAAGGATGTCCATGTACCATTGTCTTGCCCGCTCACTACGAACGTTGTGCCAGGAGTTGAGAGAAACTTAAAAGCCACGACTCTGTATTCCAGCCAAGTGAAGGGTTTAGGACAAGATGTCGGGTTGGCAGAAGTATTCCCGCTCACTCCAAGTTTAGAATCAGTTGTCGAGAGTAAGTCTGTTGTAGAGGCCCCGCCTCACCATAGTCAAATAATAGGGGAGGAGGTCAAACTACCTGTTACTTGCCCGCTCGTTTCAGATTCCCTTAATTTAAGTGCATTGAGTAGAACTGACCCTAAGATTTCAGAGAGAAGCAAGGAGACAGTCTGTACTGTAGATCCAGTTTTGGAGAGCGTGGGAAAACAGCCAGAGGATCAGCTTCTGTTGAGTAGATGGAGACCCATTGAGCCTCCCTCTTCAGTTGTATGTGAGGATGTGACCCAGCTTGGTAGTGATATTATTGATTGTGAGCAGACAGTACTCCAAGCAGCTCCAGAAGTCATGGGAGGAAATTTTGGTAAAATCATTAAGAGTGGTAAAGTAGCAATTGGATCTAAGTTGCGGAGTTGTGATTCTTATTCTATGTGGAGTAAGTATTTCTCATTGTGTACATTGAGTCAGAGTGTGTGTAGGATGTTGAAATCTACTTTTATTCTGCAGGAGCCATTTTCTTGTGAAGTAATGGACTGTGGGACATCTTTGTCAAGCCTTGTGGTTGAGCAGAGAGAGTTTACTCAAGTAGGTTGTGCATCCAGTTCTGAGGAAGTGGTGAGTTATGCTAGAGCAGTGTCTCTATATTCAGATCCCGTTAATTTTGATGCACGAGTGATAAATGTGTATGTTCCACTCAAGTGTGGTGTTGACTTTCAGAGTCATATTGGAGTTGACTTTCAGAGTCATATTGTGGGTGAAGGATTAAATCATACTGGGGAGCGGATGTTTGAGGCTCCAGGTGTGCAATTCAAGTTGGGGGATAAGGTTATCCTACCTAGTGTTAATCATTGTGAAGGGTTTCAGATTGTCCTTGGGCGTTTCCCAGGTAATCTGCTGTTCATCTTCAAGATGTTAAGACCCTTAAACCTCTTGGTTGATTGGTTGTCATCAGACGTAAATCACTTGGGAAGTGATGGTGAGGGTTGTAAAGTTTTCGGCATGTTTTATTTAGTCTTTTGGCAGACTAGACGGTTGATGAAAGTGTGTGTTGTGTTCAAGTTCACCATCAGAGGGTGTGAACTTGTCTTCGGAGTTCTGATTGAGATATGGTGCCTAGGCATATGCCTGTTTTCTTTCACTGATCGTTATGACAGAGTTATGAGGCAATTGATTTCTGTGTTCCTTATGGATCATCTGAGTCAGTTCGATCAGGTAGTCTTTGCACTTATCTTGGGTTGTATTTCTTGGTTTGAAGGTCAAAGTTTTGCTAAGTCGGTGTCTTGTGTTTTGGAAGGTTCTATGAAGGGGAAAGTCTTATGCATAATTGTGAGGTTTAATGCTAATTTCTCTAATTTTAGTATCCATTGGGCGAGAGTATGTGTTCCACAGAGGATCAAGAGTGATGAAGTGCAGATGTCTGTGTCAGAGCATACCCAGGAGAAGTCCCAAATCTACTCAACATCCAGTCAGCTTCAATTAAGCAGTTCAGCTCCAGAAAAAGGGAGTAATGGAAAATGGAGTCTGTCTTGGAAAAATTCACCATGTGGAAAAGGAATCACATGGAAATATGGGACTGATCTTAGAGGAAGAGTAGAAACAAATGAAAAGCTAAATTGCCATGATAACTGTGTGAAAGCAGCTACCTTTATTGACAATTCTATTCATGCTACTAATGATCCTGTTGTAGATAGGAGTGTGAAATATGATCTGAAACAAAGTGAAATAAATGAGATAGTACCCTGGAGAGATAAATTTGCTTACTCCAGTGACACCTATGTAGAACATAGTAATAAGACTGAAATTTCTGAGGTTCCTGTAAGACTATATTTGGAGTGTTTTCATTTTTGTCCAGAAATGTGTTCTAATTACTTTTACATGTTTGGTGTAATTAATACCATAAATCTCAAGAGTCATACATTTTCCTTTGAAAAAATGCCATTGATCTTCAATCTATTGCATTTTTTTTTTCTTGGAGGTGGAAGTGTTACGTACTCCTAGCAGAATACGTATATAAATTTAAAATAACTTGTTTTATTTTATTATATCATTGCCTGTATATGTACACACATTGTGTTTGGTAAATTATCGTGTGGTGTGGCAGCGTAAGTGGAGACAGGAGCGCGGTTGCTTTGCACACGTCTAGTACCTGTTCGATTCGGGAAAGCTGGACCTGTTCAGTTGGGAGTTCCAGATGTCACTTTTATTTAGTTTAGGTAATTGTTTATTTACTGTAATTAAACAGGTGGCATTATACTTATATATTTTGTAAGTAACTATTATCTGTAATTTGCATTCTTGTGTGTTTTGAGAACAAGTGGTTGTTCAATTAGTTTTAAATATTAAAAAGTCCTTAGTTTCCATCCCTCATCCTGGGATGAGGCAGACGGGAGGTGAGAATGTGGGTGGCGACAGAGCGTGAGTTCAGTAGCTGAACAGGACTCGAAGGAGTAACATGTGGGAGATAAGTCTGTACATTCATGTTGTGCCATATTTTATTTTGTTATATTAAGTGATATGACAATACTTTCGTTTGTTGTATAAGTTACTTGACCATCTGTGTTTTTATATTATACTGTCTTGAATATATATCTATATAATATTTTGTATCTATTCTTCAGTCCTAAAGGAAGGTTTTTATTTATGTGCTCATTACTTATTAAGGGGTTATACTGGTGATCCGCTCTTGAGAACAGCAGTTTTCTCGTATCCCTAGACGTAATTAAAGCTTGGCTGCTGTAGGGTCACGAGCCGTAACGAACGATAGGTAACACACACTGGGGGGTGGGCCCCGCAGAGGACACAGACGCGTCAGGGCCCCCCCGCCACCGGGCACAGGAGCAGAGGCATCCTGGCTCACATCCTTCCTTAAAACCACGACGAGGTCCCGCTTGGCAGGAGCAACCTCCCACCGTGGGGAGCCAACAACAGTAGGCATAGAGGGCGAATCAAGAGGTAGCGCAGAGTCCCGCACAGCACCGTCAACCTCAGTGGTAGACACCGAATCAACGTACTCCCCCACCTCCACCCAAGGCACACCACGAAGGGAAGACGTTCTCGGTACCCGCTTCGAGCGCTTAGAGACAGGCTGCCAGTCGTCCGAGCTGTTACCCTCATCATTCCGTAACACATCAGAACTCTCCGACGGACGCGCCTTCAAAGCCCGGCCCCTGCAGTCTGTATGGCCGGGGGCACCGACCACACACCGCAGGAGACACCTCGCCGCAGACATCGAAAGAGACAGGAGACGCTGCATGCAGGAACGGAGCAGGCCGGGGCGGCTAAGATGGGGCGGCTTGGGTTAGCAGGGGTAGGGACGTGGGAGGCGGGGAATCCTGTGGCGGGGGCAGGGCCGCCCCAAACCCCACGTCAACATCCACAACACCACCCAACACCGGGGCAGAAACCGGCAGGGTATCAACACACGGTCCAGCACGTGGAGACTGGTCCGAGGCCGATAACGGGGAAAAAATCCTGCTCCTGGAAGAGGTTAACAGGGGTGACCCGGTGCCCAGGTCATCCGGTAGGCCGCACTTGAAACATGTCCGAGGTTGTTATGCATGAAAAACACGAATCGGGAACCCCAACAGCATGATAGAGGACGGTACAGGATCCCGGGGCGCATGGCGAAAGTGCGGGTCGCAGATGGTACCCCCTTCCATCTCTTGGTAGGGAAGGCATTCATGTAGGACCCGCCCAAAGTACCGACGTAGGAGATTCTCAGGGAACTCAAAATGCATCCCATGCACTGCCACATACGTCGTGGCTCCACAACGGTCTGAGAGGGTGGCCGACCCACCATCTCCAGGAAGAGAGAACGAGCGTCCGTCATAGAGCGTGACGAGATCTTGAGAAATCGGCCGCGAGCCAAACTTGACAATCGCCCGCCGTCTGGCAAGAAGTTGCACACCACACACAGACTCCACTGGGACACGTAGCATATCAATCAACACCACCTCCACAGCGTGATAGGAAGCAATCCCAGAGAACTCCAGGCCATTGGAGGACTGCCTGGTGTCAGGAGGCACAGGCCGACCCCATAATTGCAGACCGTCACGGCCCCAGGGGCCCCTCAGCAGAAACACGGGACACAGCCACGTCAGCAGCGACACCCAGGTCCTCACTCCTCGCCGGGTGGACAACAACTGCCATAGCTCTCCTTTGGTCACGAACTATCACACTTGTTCACTGACAAATCACATAGTGCCCCTTGCCTATGGAATACACACATATGAAACATACTGATCCATACTGAACCAGAGTAACCTTTGAGACATTTGCATAACGGATTTGATGTTATACCACAATACACTGGGCAATATCATATAAGATGATATCTCTCATCTTTATTAAAGCAACTCATTAAATATTGTTTATTACAACTAATTATTTATTCCAATGTTATGAGAATAATACCCCCAATGATAAGAAAAGCCCACTAATATTTTAATCAGAAAGTATATATGTCTTATGTGTTGAATACCAGTAAGCCTTCACATTCATTCACATTCTGATTATTAACGGAATTCACTGGCAAAGGTTATCCTGATGTTTGACACTATCACATGCTTTTCCGAAAATTGCACTGTTAAGGTTAAATTACCAACATCGTTCATAGTTATCACGTACGATCATTCTCCTAAAGGAACCTGTGTATCTGTGTGCGAGAACTAAATTAACTCTTCACTGAGAGCAAAGTATAATCATTTTAATAACATGTACTTAACAGGGTTCAGTAGCCCCTCTGCCTCACTCACTAACAGTCGTTAATGGAGTCATAGCAATGGGAGGCATTATTTGAGGTCTCAGAGTCGCGCATCATACTATACTTAACACAGCTTACTGCTATCTCTGTTCCAGCATCCAAACCAGTCCTTCTTACTGGACTATAATCTAGTTGTCCTCAGTGCCTGGGAGAGTAAAGTATCTCCAGATACAGTAGTTGTTCCAACGCATTCACAGCCTTTGAGAAGACTTCATACATTGTTAACTGGTACTCCGTTGATTCTTACATTTTTAAATCCTTTAGCTGCCGTTTTATTAAGTAACAAATCATCAGCTATTTTATATTCACAATTAATGAATTTTGTATAATGTTTAATCAGTTACTACTTGATTTAGTGAATATGGTGATATATTGTTGCTGAGAATGAACACGTAGATATCTATTTATTATGTGATTTGCTGTATAGGTGCACAGGTATCGTTATCAGACCTAAGCCAATATTAGCCACTCTTTATTGCAAATGATAATCACCTATATAAAATGTATGGGCCTTCGAACAGGGTAATTAGAGTATGCTGTATTATATTGCAGCCTAATTTGTGTACATAAATATAATGTACACTACCCAAATCACATCACATACCTTTTTCATTGACTATATTACCTAACAGTTAGGAGTAAATTTGCAGTCATTGACAGTCCACAAAGAAATCAGTTGATAAATCAGGAACTGAGAGCACATACTTTCCTGCTACATTTGTGGGCCATAACCCAATTGACATAGAAATTGGAAATACTATAATATAGATTATCAGGTCACCTAGTCAAACTGCTCACTATTATGAAAATAATTCACATTTAACTATGGCATCAAAACCACAACATTGAGAGCACAAAAGCAGGTTGTGGAACTCCGACAAGAAGTATGCGACAATAATGTTTCCACCGCCGCATATCAATTTAACATTATACTAGAACTGTTAATTATACTAATTATCGCCAACGAAGACGAGGCACCATAAATGCACATCATATCAAATATAACTCTAGTCGGCAAGCTGTTATGTGGCTACTATTGGTTACAGATTATGGACCAAGAATTATAGCATCATATTTTGTCATTAACTATAATTGTACATCCCATTATTGGCTCACTGCCACTGGATGTTATTACTGCACATATATATTGTGTACGCCATTCAGCATGTGGTACACATATTTCATTTGTATCAATTACAAGTGTACATTCCAGACGTGCACCATTGGCACCAAGCGTACTCACCATATTATTACATGATCACTATAATCTACCACCATCGTACCGTTAGTGTCTGGTACACCCATTTATGTGCACACATTACTTGGTATATCCTCAGCGTGGCCTTCTGGTACTTGGTGAACCAATGTCTCTTACCGCTGTGTTCCTCGTTCGAGTCCTCAGCACCTGACTTACCACCAGTTATGTATCGTATGTGCAAATGTCAAGCGAGGTAGGATCATTTAGTGTACGATATCGTTCGTTCAGGTCGTTCGTCACTAAAATACAACAGTTCAATAAGTGTGATTAAATCACAAAGTCCACACTCATAGACTATAAACTAGTAGAGAATCATGGCAATGTTGCAAGTAAAAATTGGAACAAAATGAGATTACTGTGATCACATCAAAATACAGATCTCATCATTAAGTAAAAAATGACTGCAGAAAAAATTGACCATTTTCATACTAGCGTCGAGCAGTCAGGGTTCAAAACCAATGGTTCTAAAAGTTCTAATTAACACAATAACAAATAAATCAATAGCGTCAGCTAGCATAACAAAGCTTAACAAGGTAGTCATTGTTAAACCACAACTCTCCACTATCGCTCTACTAAGTAACGGCAAGGATTATGGGAATCAATTAGTACACTATTGTGTACTAATTGTACACAATAGTGTACAATTAGCTTGACATAAGTAAACTAACTAAATTTTACTACCGTAAAGGTAGTTAAATTTAGAAAAATAATAATAACATGCACAATGTGAGCACGTGTGAAGACTCATTCACGTGCACAATGTGAGCACGTGTGAAGACTCATTCTCGTGCACAATGTGAGCACGTGTGAAGACTCATACATGTGCACAATGTGAGCACGTGTGAGGACTCATACATGTGCACAATGTGAGCACGTGTGAGGACTCATACATGTGCACAATGTGAGCACGTGTGAAGACTCATACATGTGCACATTTTAAAGTATATAAATTGTGAACATGTTGGAGTCATACATTTGCACGTGTAAGGACTCATGCGTGTGAACCTGTTGATTAATGTACATAGAAACACTGAGATAAGGACTGTTCCTGAACAAATAATCTAGATTTGTCACAACGGAAAAATTTATTATGTTCTATAGAGATATAAGAATTTTGTAACTTTGTTGACTTAGCTTCTTCTCATCAGTTGTAAGGCGAAGGCAAATCTGTATTCTTTAAGATTTGTATCAATGAGTCTATCTAGGATTTGACAGTAAAACTTCCTTGGAATAACAATATCATCATTGAATTGCTCACAATATATTTAGCATACAAGCGGTTCGACTTTGCACCTCCTGGTGTTAAGCTGAACAGCTTGTATGCTAAAGCTTCAGATTCGAGGTTCATTGAGTCATAAATGTACTGAGACTCTGTGTGAACACAATGTAGCCATAAATATTAGTACATGGTAAACTGACACACATCATCATCTCATCCACATGTTCCCCGTTACCTCAAGGAGTTCTTATTCTTGAAGGGACTGTCAGATGGATTGATTCTTTGTTACACAATAAATTACAAAAGTTAAATACCGAGCAAGTCACCAAATACCGATAACTGTTAACCAAAACATATGCAAATACATACATAGAGCAAGACAACTAAAGTGGTTGCAAATAAGTAAAAACAAAGAATATTTACATATTTATACACAACTGGAAGCGTTAGAAGGAACATAGCAACGAGGAACTAAACAGCATCAATACGAAAGAAAGAAGAAATACATTTCCCAAGACAAACATAAGGACAATACAAATACAATACAAATAAGGTAATTCAAACCTTCGAAAACCTACAAAAAATATGTTGGCTGCCACACTTTCACCCCCAATCCAGAAGTGCTCTAAACTTTACAAACAGCAAAGGCTAAATTCCACCCTACAATAAAGATTACTACCCAAAAATACCAGAATTCAATCTATGGCGAGAAGGGCGTGCAACAGAACGCCCTCTCCCACCCTCTATACAACAGAACGCCCTCTCCCACCCTCTATACAACAGAACGCCCTCTCCCACCCTCTATACAACAGAACGCCCTCTCCCACCCTCTATACAACAGAACGCCCTCTCCCACCCTCTATACAACAGGACGCCCTCTCCCACCCACTATACAACAGAACGCCCTCTCCCACCCATTATACAACAGAACCCCCTCTCCCACCCACTATACAACCGAACGCCCTCTCCCACCCTCTATACAACAGAACGCCCTCTCCCACCCACTATACAACAGAACGCCCTCTCCCACCCACTATACAACAGAACGCCCTCTCCCACCCTCTATACAACAGAACGCCCTCTCCCACCCACTATACAACAGAACGCCCTCCCCCACCCACTATACAACAGAACGCCCTCTCCTGCCCACTATACAACAGAACGCCCTCTCCCACCCTCTATACAACAGAACGCCCTCTCCCACCCACTATACAACAGAACGCCCTCTCCCACCCACTATACAACAGAACGTCCTCTCCCACCCACTATACAACAGAACGCCCTCTCCCACCCACTATACAACAGGACGCCCTCTCCCACCCACTATACAACAGAACGCCCTCTCCCACCCACTATACAACAGAACGCCCTCTCCCACCCTCTATACAACAGAACGCCCTCTCCCACCCACTATACAACAGAACGCCCTCTCCCACCCACTATACAACAGAACGCCCTCTCCCACCCTCTATACAACAGAACGCCCTCTCCCACCCACTATACAACAGAACGCCCTCTCCCACCCACTATACAACAGAACGCCCTCTCCCACCCACTATACAACAGAACGCCCTCTCCCACCCACTATACAACAGGACGCCCTCTCCCACCCACTATACAACAGAACGCCCTCTCCCACCCACTATACAACACAACGCCCTCTCCCACCCTCTATACAACAGAACGCCCTCTCCCACCCACTATACAACAGAACGCCCACTCCCACCCACTATACAACAGAACGCCCTCTTCCACTAACTATACAACAGAACGCCCTCTCCCACCCACTATACAACAGAACGCCCTCTCCCACCCACTATACAACAGGACGCCCACTCCCACCCACTATACAACAGAACGCCCTCTCCCACCCTCTATACAACAAGACGCCCTCTCCCACCCTCAATACAACAGAACGCCCTCTCCCACCCTCTATACAACAGAACGCCCTCTCCCACCCACTATACAACAGAACGCCCTCTCCCACCCTCTATACAACAGAACGCCCTCTCCCACCCTCTATACAACAGAACGCCCTCTCCCACCCTCTATACAACAGAACGCCCTCTCCTACCCACTATACAACAGAACGCCCTCTCCCACCCTCTATACAACAGAACGCCCTCTCCCACCCTCTATACAACAGGACGCCCTCTTCCACCCTCTATACAACAGAACGCCCTCTCCCACCCTCTATACAACAGAACGCCCTCTCCCACCCTCTATACAACAGGACGCCCTCTCCCACCCTCTACACAACAGAACGCCCTCTCCCACCCTCTATACAACAGAACGCCCTCTCCCACCCACTATACAACAGAACGCCCTCTCCCACCCACTATACAACAGAACGCCCTCTCCCACCCTCTATACAACAGGACGCCCTCTCCCACCCTCTATACAACAGGACGCCATCTCCCACCCACTATACAACAGAACGCCCTCTCCCACCCTCTATACAACAGAACGCCCTCTCCCACCCTCTATACAACAGAACGCCCTCTCCCACCCTCTATACAACAGAACGCCCTCTCCCACCCTCTATACAACAGAACGCCCTCTCCCACCCACTATACAACAGAACGCCCTCTCCCACCCACTATACAACAGAACGCCCTCTCCCACCCACTATACAACAGAACGCCCTCTCCCACCCCACTATACAACAGAACGCACTCTCCCACCCTCTATACAACAGGACGCCCTCTCCCACCCACTATACAACAGGACGCCCTCTCCCACCCACTATACAACAGAACGCCCTCTCCCACCCCCTATACAACAGTAACATATCGTACTCGTTAACAAAACGGTCTTAAGCAAAAAATAGGAGACACTCGGCCATCCAGAGTAAGACAATCGCAGAGTCTTAACACACTGACAGCAAGTATAAAGCTAGGCACTCAGCACAAGTGTAAAGCTAGGCACTCGGCACAAGTATAAAGCTAGGCACTTAGCACAAGTATAAAGCTAGGCACTCAGCACAAGTGTAAAGCTAGGCACTCGGCACAAGTATAAAACTAGGCACTCAGCACAAGTATAAAGCTAGGCACTCAGCACAAGTGTAAAGCTAGGCACTCAGCACAAGTATAAAGCTAGGCACTCAGCACAAGTATAAAGCTAGGCACTCAGCACAAGTGTAAAGCTAGGCACTCAGCACAAGTATAAAGCTAGGCACTCAGCACAAGTGTAAAGCTAGGCACTCAGCACAAGTATAAAGCTAGGCACTCAGCACAAGTATAAAGCTAGGTACTCAGCACAAGTATAAAGCTAGGCACTCAGCACAAGTATAAAGCTAGGTACTCAGCACAAGTATAAAGCTAGGCACTCGGCACAAGTATAAAGCTAGGCACTCAGCACAAGTATAAAGCTAGGCACTCAGCACAAGTGTAAAGCTAGGCACTCAGCACAAGTATAAAGCTAGGCACTCAGCACAAGTATAAAGCTAGGCACTCAGCACAAGTGTAAAGCTAGGCACTCAGCACAAGTATAAAGCTAGGCACTCAGCACAAGTATAAAGCTAGGTACTCAGCACAAGTATAAAGCTAGGTACTCAGCACAAGTATAAAGCTAGGCACTCAGCACAAGTATAAAGCTAGGCACTCAGCACAAGTATAAAGCTAGGTACTCAGCACAAGTATAAAGCTAGGCACTCAGCACAAGTATAAAGCAAAGCACTCAGCACAAGTATAAAGCTAGGTACTCAGCACAAGTATAAAGCTAGGTACTCAGCACAAGTATAAAGCTAGGCACTCAGCACAAGTATAAAGCTAGGCACTCAGCACAAGTATAAAGCTAGGTACTCAGCACAAGTATAAAGCTAGGTACTCAGCACAAGTATAAAGCTAGGCACTCAGCACAAGTATAAAGCTGGGCACTCAGCACAAGTATAAAGCTAGGTACTCAGCACAAGTATAAAGCTAGGTACTCAGCACAAGTATAAAGCTAGGTACTCAGCACAAGTATAAAGCTAGGCACTCAGCACAAGCATAAAGCTAGGCACTCAGCACAAGTATAAAGCTAGGTACTCAGCACAAGTATAAAGCTAGGTACTCGGCACAAGTATAAAGCTGGGCACCCAGCACAAGTATAAAGCAAAGCACTCAGCACAAGTATAAAGCAAGACACAGCACAAGTATAAAGTAAGACACTCAGCACAAGTATAAAGCTTGGCACTCAGCACAAGTATAAAGCTAGGTACTCGGCACAAGTATAAAGCTAGGCACTCAGCACAAGTATAAAGCAAAGCACTCAGCACAAGTATAAAACAAGACACAGCACAAGTATAAAGTAAGACACTCAGCACAAGTATAAAGCTTGGCACTCAGCACAAGTATAAAGCTAGGCACTCAGCACAAGTATAAAGCAAGACACAGCACAAGTATAAAGCAAGACACTCAGCACAAGTATAAAGCAAAGCACTCAGCCCAAGTGTAAAGCAAGGCACTCAGCCTCTTCCCTAGAAACTCAGCCCGTGGGCATTTCAGAATATAATGCAGTTGTAGGGTCCGAATTCAGTCGTAGCCCATTGGTGCACGTTCGAACCCAGCCAACTGTTGAAAGCACTGTCAGAACAACTATCGAGAAGTGTAATCAAAGTTAGCCCAACCATAGGTAACTGGGCACCATGCAAAGGGAAACACGACCATGTAGGTATATATGCAGCATCCCAGAATGTGCCTGTACACACACCTGCATGAAGGGGAAAGTGAAACTCCTGCAGGCAATGGCCAACTTTAATTGCTTGTTCTGCAAAAGAGAGCATCATTCCATGTGTCATGTATAGCTTTACTGAAGTACTAGAATCGGTTGCTTGCAACGCTTGCATAAATGAACACGATGTTAGGGAGCTTTGACGCTGGTGAGGCAAGAACCGTTCTGGGTGTTCGCCACAAGGGGCAAACGTGCCGAACATCATTGAATTTTTTTATTATTAATATATGAGGTAAATGTGCATTTGTGCAGCTGCCCTAGGCTATATGAAGGGGAGTACAGTGTGTTGAAACGTGGTGCTAAAAAATCCCCTTTCACAGAAGATGGTTAGTCATACAGAGGCATGGGATAAGCAGTCTGCACTGGCAGACTCTAGGTGCATTACGAGGATATCAACAAAATAGTGAATAAGGTAGCAGTGCATCATTGAATTCATGTGGTGCAGTGAATCAAACTCTACGGTTTCCTTAACCTAGATTTATAATGTATACTGACCTTAACTAATATATAGGTTGTGTAAAGTGGACAAAATAGTTAATACACTGCAAATTAAAGCTGGCACTTCAACAACGCTACCTGCAGCATAACTGTCACTCGGTAACAAGTGAACCAAAGTCAATATTAAAGGTAAGCTTGATAAAGGTTCAAAAGAATGTTTATCACTTTACAATTGGTAGGCGAGTTACAACTTTACTCTGTTACCCAAGTCACTTTAAACATTTCTGCATCGCTAACCAAATAAGGATTACAAGCGTATGGTGTAGATAAGTTTTATTTACGTTTAGAAAAGTGCGGGCAGGTCTATGCATGCAATAGTGGGAGGTAAAACACCGTTTGGTCTGCACATTAGTTTTCTTGGTGCCTCTGTGCAACATTTTAAGACCAAATGCTTGGATTAACCTCGGTGCCACAGTGTGTCCTTTAAAGGTTAAACGCTTCGAATTACATAATATAAACTCAACTTCGCCCACAATACAAATATCGGAGTACGGATTGGATCGAAGCGAAGATGTAACCTCATCATCTGGGCGAAGAGGAGGTTACAGAGTATAAATCTGCTGCACACTGCAAGTGATAAAGTTTTGACAGGACCTGTTTTAAGACTCAATACGTCAACCGATGTAGAAGATGTGCATACTGAGAATGTAATCACAGTCAGACTTCATTCACTACAGAATCCACCTGAAATAAACTGTATGCCTGAAGAGGGATCAGAGCCTCAACTCACGACCTGGGAACTTCGAACAAGTCATACAGCCGACTACACCAATCCCTGATGATACCAGTAGGTACATCAAGGTGGATGATAACAGTAGAGTACGATTAGGACCAATACTAGGCAAAATTATCATGTAGGCTTGATCTTCTCATTTCACACAAATTACCACATGGTACATAGTTAAGAACGGAAACTGGTATAATGTGTAAAAGCCCTCAGCACTACAGACTTCATAACTCAATAAGAAGCCAACCATTGACAAATAGGTTTACTGTGTTCGTAGAAAAGGACAACCAAAAGGAAGGACAATACTTTGTCACTGCAGTGTGTGAAAGAGAATCTGTAACTAAGTCATTACGCATAGTGTTTCACTGTAGTTCCAAGGCAAAAGGACAATTAGCAGCTCCAAATGATTGCTTACAAACGAGTCCATCATTGACTGACTAGCAAAATGATTTCCTGTTTAAGTTTCGCATGAACTCGTTAGCCTATGCGACATACATCAGTAAAGTATTCTGACGAGTTTATTTTTAGTAACAGCAGTTTGTGTGGCTGAATAATGCAGATAACTTGAGCAGAAACACAATAGCAGAACGATTCGCTTCGTTGTTGATTGGGTCAACTTTGTCTTCGTCTCTCCTTCAGGCAACTCTGGGAATCCTCTCTAAACAGCCATCAAGTCCAAGTGAAGAACAAATAAGCCACAACTTGTACATGAAAAACTTTAATGGGAAGCCGGATAAAAATAATAAGTTTTTTAATATATATATATATATATATATATATATATATATATATATATATATATATATATATATATATATATATATATATATATATATATATATATATATATATATATATTAGAATATTTTGGTAGCAGTCTTTCCTGTAGACATATATTATTAAATATGACCGAAAAAGTAAGATTAATAAATCTAACACGAATTTTCTCAATCTTTCGTACATTTTTTTTTCACTGTTGGAGGTAAATCAAAAATCAATTCTCCAAAATTCATTTTTATTTCTAGTCTGACGCGACACGAGCGCGTTTCGTAAAACTTATTACATTTTCAAAGACTTTAGTTCACAAATACACAACTGAATAGAACTTACGCATCTCCGATTTTATATCTACATTTGAGTGAGGTGGAAGGGGTGATGTGGCATTAACACAAGACAGAACAAGATGTGGCATTAATAGGGTATTAATTTCATCAACACAAGACAGAACAAGAAGTGGTATTAATAGGGTATTAATTTCATCAACACAAGACAGAACACGAAACAATGGATATTGAATAGAAGTGTTTGTAGAAAGCCTATTGGTCCATATTTCTTGATGCTTCTATATTGGAGCGGAGTCTTGAGATGGGTAGAATATAGTTGTGCAATAATTGGCTGTTGATTGCTGGTGTTGACTTCTTGATGTGTAGTGCCTCGCAAACGTCAAGCCGCCTGCTATCGCTGTATCTATCGATGATTTCTGTGTTGTTTACTAGGATTTCTCTGGCGATAGTTTAGTTGTGGGAAGAGATTATATGTTCCTTAATGAAGCCCTATTGCTTATGCATCGTTAAACGCCTAGAAAGAGATGTTGTTGTCTTGCCTATATAATGGTTTTTTTGGAGCTTACAGTCCCCAAGAGGGCATTTGAAGGCATAGACGACGTTAGTCTCTTTTAAAGCGTTCTGTTTTGCGTCTGGAGAGTTTCTCATGAGTAGGCTGGCCGTTTTTCTGGTTTTATAGTAAATCGTCAGTTGTATCCTCTGATTTTTGTCTGTAGGGATAACGTTTCTATTAACAATATCTTTCAGGACCCTTTCCTCCGTTTTATGAGCTGTGGAAAAGAAGTTCCTGTAAAATATTCTAATAGGGGGTATAGGTGTTATGTTAGTTGTCTCTTCAGAGGTTGAATGGCTTTTCACTTTCCTTCTTATGATGTCTTCGACGAAACCATTGGAGACGCCGTTATTGACTAGGACCTGCCTTACCCTACAGAGTTCTTCGTCGACTTGCTTCCATTCTGAGCTGTGGCTGAGAGCACGGTCGACATATGCGTTAACAACACTCCTCTTGTACCTGTCTGGGCAGTCGCTGTTGGCATTTAGGCACATTCCTATGTTTGTTTCCTTAGTGTAGACTGCAGTGTGGAAACCTCCGCACTTTTCCATGACTATTATATCTAGAAAGGGCAGCTTCCCATCCTTTTCCATCTCGTAAGTGAAACGCAGCACGGAACTCTGCTCAAATGCCTCCTTCAGCTCCTGCAGATGTCTGACATCAGGTACCTGTGTAAAAATGTCGTCAACATACCTGCAGTATATGGCCGGTTTCAAGTTCATGTCGACTAAGACTTTTTGCTCGATGGTACCCATGTAGAAGTTTGCAAACAGGACACCTAGGGGAGAACCCATGGCGACCCCATCTACTTGCTTATACATGTGCCCATCCGGGCTCAAGAAGGGTGCCTCTTTAGTACAAGCTTGGAGTAGTTTCCTCAGAATATTTTCTGGTATGTCAAGAGGAGTACAGGCTGGATCACGATACACTCTGTCGGCTATCATTCCGATTGTCTCGTCCACAGGTACGTTGGTAAACAGCGATTCTACGTCCAACGAGGCTCTTATCCCTGTGGCCCGTGTGCCCCGCAGTAAGTCAACAAATTCTTTTGGAGACTTCAGGCTGAAGGCGCAAGGAACATAAGGAGTCAGCAGGCCGTTGAGTCGCTTCGCCAGTCTGTACGTGGGTGTGGGTATCTGGCTAATGATTGTCCGAAGTGGGTTTCCAGGCTTGTGTGGATTTCCATACGCATATCCAGGTTTATATTCCCCAATGATCTTTGGCAGGTGGAGTCCGGATTTCTTGGCGTTCACAGTTTCGATCAGTTTGTTGACCTTTGCTTTTAATTCGGCTGTAGTGTCCTTCGTTACCCTTTGGAACTTAGTTTGGTCAGAGAGTATGATGTTCATTTTCGCCAGATATTCGTCTTTTTTAAGAATGACATATATTGGCGACTTGTCACCTCTCCTGACAACTATCTCCTTGTTCTCACGAAGGCTTTTAGCTGCCGCTTTAAGCTCGGGGGACAGTATGGTGCTTCTGTAATTGTCTCGATTCTTTCCTCCTTCTGCAATAAGTTCTGCTTGTAAGGTATCTTTGGTAGTGACCTTCTTTTGTGTCTCGAGGTCGAATATGTCGTCCAACAGAATTTCCAACTCTACTTTCCGGGCCATCTCACTCGGTCTGGACATAACATGACAGTTTATGCCCAGATTTAGGAGAGTGATTTGGTCCTCAGTGAGGTTAATTCCTGCAAGGTTCAGGAAGCCATCTCTTGGTCGTGGAATTGCCATAGGTCCTCCATATAATGTTGTTAGTTTCTTGATAATCATTGTTTCAGTGCTGAGGTGATGTTGGTCTGTGAGGATGTCGAGGTGTTGTTCAATGCGGGTACGGATACTTTCGACGAAAGTATCCGTAGTATACGCATATCCAGGTTTATATTCCCCAATAATCTTTGGCAGGTGGAGTCCGGATTTCTTGGCGTTCACAGTTTTAATCAGTTTGTTGACCTTTGCTTTCAATCCGAATTGAAAGCAAAGGTCAACAAACTGATTGAAACTGTGAACGCCAAGAAATCCGGACTCCACCTGCCAAAGATTATTGGGGAATATAAACCTGGATGTTGTCGGGGTTCACCTCCAATGAGAGGGGAAAGGGGCGAGTAACAGTACACTCAAGGTCACTCACCGTAGCCCAGCGGGTCTTCACTCTATCCTCGTGGTGCCACTGTACGCCAGGAGAGTATCCCAGTCAATCCCAACCGGCCTCTGATCGAGAAGGAGTGGGAACACAACTTGTTCACTTAACTATTGTGTGCCCGCCCCGTCATGGGCTCTACTACTAACCACAAGGTCGCCAACTGGTGTTTCCGGTGTCCAGTAACACGTCAGTGGTTTTGTTGAATTGTGGTAACAGTGGCAAGAGCACACTCAATATGTCTGATATCAGGCAGGTATTTACTTCTATCACGATCTGCTGTCAGGTATTATATAGCCACAAGAAATATGGAGGGGATGATATAAACACCAATGTACTTTGTATTTTACTTAAAACTCATTCAAAGACATCACAAGATTATATCAATAAGCAAACAGCTGTTCCAGGCAGAAGTCGCTCGTTCCCACACATATAATCATAAACTCGCCAAGTCGGCAATGCTCCCCCTCACATCAATGTCAAAATCAGCTGGGCGACTTCCACCGCGCGAATGTTTATTGCTTGTTTTCCTGGCGTCACGCGCTCTGTTTCTTTAAGTTCTCAAAGATCACTAGGAGTTCGAACACACAATATTTGCGACAATAGCACGTAAATACTTCGCTGCACTGATCTTGAGCTCAATTAAACATTTCTATATAACTGGACACAATACCTCACTATCATGGTATATCACACTGCCCTTCATTTAATGATAACGTATGCAAGTATATATCACTGGAGTTCTCAGTAATTCCTTCCGTGGGCGATAACACAATTAATCACTGCACACATGAATGATTATTCAATACACAAGCATAGACATATATATATATATATGTGGATGAGTCATAGACATCAATAATGGTAATAACATAGTTACTGGGCACATAGCCTAACTCCAAATACTGGCATGTTTATATATATATATTCTCTCACTAAATGATCATATTAAAGTCTCATTAAAGACATTATCAACACAGTAAATTCATCAATTACTCCGGGTGCCTGCATACACCAATAATAATCATAAATATCGTGAGTACTCTTTATAGTCCCACTCTGCACACTGGTACCTTACTGTGACATAGGTGAGCCTTGCTCACGACATACAAAATACTCGGGCTAAATAATATAGCTGACTAAAGGGGAATCGGGAGGGAAACTAGTATCACCTACTTCCACCTATCCTCCGGTGAGAGTTGAGTTGTAGCTAATGGTCCTGGCTCCTGCCTCGTGTAGGGAACGCCCCCCCACACACACTGTCGTGTCCTCCAGGAACTCAATCAACGTCCCACCGTAAGCGCGTCGTCTCCATGCCTTTTTACTGCAGGTCCGTGCTCCTCCTCGACTTCTTGTGGGGGTTGGAGTCGGTCTCCCGGCTGTCGACTTCTCCTCCCAGCTACGGCTGCCCGCCTACGTCTCGGCTGCAGTCGTTCGGATTCCCGAACAGTTTTCCTCTTCCACTGCTTCCCGGTGGCTCGGTCCAGCCACTACGCCGTCACAAACGGGTGAACTGCCTCAGACGTCGTATACGTCACTGCACAGACTTCATTTCTTCTTGCACAGTACCTGTCCCGGAGCACTTGTTGCTCAATATCCCGTCGATTCCCTCTCTGGTCCAACACATGAACGAAGGAAGACCTCACAGAGTACTGGCAGACTTCGGGTGACGCGTAAAATCCACGGGAACGGGAAACAACTGTCAAACTGACAGGACCAATCTTCGCACGTCCAACCACCTTGACGTGTCGTGTCAGACTGATTCCCTCCGGAGGATTGGCCCATCCACTGCGTCATCACTGTGGAGCTATCAGCCGTCGCATACGCCGCTGCCTAGACTCCACTCTTGCACAACACCTGTTCCTGGAGCACTTGTTGCTCAATATTCTGTCAATTCCTTCTCTGGTCCAACACATGAACGAAGGAAGACCCCACAGGTGATGGCAAACCACGGGTGATGCGTAAATCCTCCGGAGACGGGGTAAACTCTCCAACTGACAGGACCCCCCCCAGCGCACGTCCGACCTCCTTGACGTGCTGTCTTAGACTGCTGGCGCCAGCGCGGCGCGATGACCGGACCCCCTTTCCTTCGTGACGTCATATTCGCCACGGGAGGTTTTCATTGGCTCCCTGTGCCACATCGCTGTCGGTGACCAATCCGGTGTCACTGACGTCACACAGTTTTGGCGGCAAAACAGAAGAGCCAGCGCCATATTGGCTTCCTAAAGGGCCTAAACCACAGGCCAGAATACTCTTCTTTGATAAATTTCTCGGCACTCCGAGAACACTACATTCCCCCACATATAGCAAACTGATGCCTGCGACGTAGAGAACGCTCGGGTAAAGCGGACATGACTCTTACTGCAGACGTGGGAGGAATATAAGGGGGGGAACACCGTCACAATATGCGTATGGAAATGTCAAAACACACAAGCCTGGAAACCCACTTCGGCCAATCATTAGCCAGATACCCACACCCACGTTCAGACTGGCGAAGCGACTCAACGGCCTGCTGACTCCTTATGTTCCTTGCGCCTTCAGCCTGAAGTCTCCAAAAGAATTTGTTGACTTACTGCGGGGCACACGGGCCACAGGGATAAGAGCCTCGTTGGACGTAGAATCGCTGTTTACCAACGTACCTGTGGACGAGACAATCGGAATGATAGCCGACAGAGTGTATCGTGATCCAGCCTGTACTCCTCTTGACATACCAGAGAATATCCAAAGGAAACTACTCCAAGCTTGTACTAAAGAGGCACCCTTCTTGAGCCCGGATGGGCACATGTATAAGCAAGTAGATGGGGTCACCATGGGTTCTCCCCTAGGTGTCCTTTTTGCAAACTTCTACATGGGTACCATCGGGCAAAAAGTCTTAGTCGACATGAACTTGAAACCGGCCATATACTGCAGGTATGTTGACGACATTTTTACACAGGTACCTGATGTCAGACATCTGCAGGAGCTGAAGGAGGCGTTTGAGCAGAGTTCCGTGCTGCGTTTCACTTACGAGATGGAAAAGGATGGGAAGCTGCCCTTTCTAGATGTAACAGTCATGGAAAAGAGCGGAGGTTTCCACACTGCAGTCTACACTAAGGAAACGAACATAGGAATGTGCCTAAATGCCAACAGCGACTGCCCAGGCAGGTACAAGAGGAGTGTTGTTAACGCATATGTCGACCGTGCTCTCAGCCACAGCTCAGAATGGAAGCAAGTCGACGAAGAACTCTGTAGGGTAAGGCAGGTCCTAGTCAACAACGGCTTCTCCAATGGTTTCATCGAAGACATCATAAGAAGGAAAGTGAAATGCCATGCAACCTCTGAAGAGACAACTAACACAACACCTATACCCCCTATTAGACTATTTTACAGGAACTTCTTTTCCACAGCTCATAAAACGGAGGAAAGGGTCCTGAAAGATATTGTTAATAGAAACGTTATCCCTACAGACAAAAATCAGAGGATACAACTGACGATTTACTATAAAACCATAAAAACGGCCAGCCTACTCATGAGAAACTCTCCAGACACAAAGCAGAACGCTTTAAAAGAGACCAACGTCGTCTATGCCTTCAAATGCCCTCTTGGGGATTGTAAGCTCCAAAAAACTCAGTATCTTGGCAAGACAACAACATCTCTTTCTAGGCGTTTAACGATGCATAAGCAACAGGGCTCCATTAAGGAACATATAATCTCTTCCTACAACCAAACCATCGCCAGAGAAATCCTTGTAAACAACACAGAAATCATCGCTAGATACAGCGATAGCAGACGGCTTGACGTTTGCTAGGCACTACACATTAAAAAGTCAACACCAGCAATAAACAGACAACTAATGCACAACTATATTCTACCCACCTCAAGACTCCGCTCCAATATAGAAGCATCAAGAAATATGGACCAATAGGCTTTCTACAATCACTTCCATTCAATACCCATTGTTTCGTGTTCTGTCTTGTGTTGATGAAATTAATACCTTATTAATACCACCTCACCCCATCCACCTCACTCAAATGTAGATATTAACAAATCGGAGATGTGTAAGTTCTATTCAGTTGTGTATGTGTTAACTAAAGTCTTTGAAAATGTAATAAGTTTTACGAAACGCGCTCAAGTGTCGCGTCAGACTAGAAATGAAAATGAATTTTGGAGAATTGATTTTTGAATTACCACCAACAGTGAAAAGAAATGAACGAAAGATTGAGAAAATTCGTGTTAGAATTATTAATCTTACTTTTTCGGTCATATTTAATAATATATATATATATATATATATATATATATATATATATATATATATATATATATATATATATATATATATATATATATATATATATATATATATATATATATATATATATATATATATATATATATATATATATATATATATATATATTGGTGTATACTGGCAGCAGGTTTTCTTTCAAACATGTTTCATTGAATATGACCGCATATTCTGTATTTATTATTTTCTGGTTTAGGGCTTCTATCCCTCTATTTTCTTAGCATCAGGGCTTAATTGAAATAGGAGTTCTCCAAAACTCATTTTCGTACTTTTAAGGTGAAGAAAAGAAGTGATTTACTATAGAGTGTATTACACTTATTTCTATAATTTGCACGACGTTTCGAACCTCCATGGTTCATTCTCAAGTGAACAGATCTTACAATACTAGTTGATTTTATACCCGCATTAGGTCAGGTGATAATACAATGAAGGTGAAAACATGGGGGGATACATAAGGGATAAACATAGGGGCTGCAGAAGGCTTATTGGCCCATACGAGGCATCTCCTATCCAAACACAAAGATTAATCCAGTGTAATTGGCCTGTTATGTTGGACATTGTCTTCTGTGTTGGCTTCGATATGTTCTTGTCTTGTCCTTACTCTCATGGTGGGTAGAGTAAATAGTTCCGTGATTTGGGTGTTCATGGTAGGTCGCCTATTCTTATGTGAATTGCCTCAAGAATTTGTAATCTTCTTGAATCTTGGGTTTTGTCTATTATGCAAGTATTCTTGTTCAACATTTCTCTTGTTAGAGTAATGTCATGGGCTTGTCTCATGTGATTCCTAGGGGCACCAGATTGAAGATGGCATGTCAAACGCCTCGTCAGCTTGGTCGACGTCATACCTATGTACTTACATTGAAGGTTACATCCTTCGTGGGGGCAAGTGTACATGTATACAACGCTTGACTGCTGTAGAGGGTTCTCCGTCGGCTTCGGGCTGTTTTTGATAAGGAGTTCGGAAGTCTTCTTGGTTTTGTAGAATATTATCAGGTTTATGTTTTGGTTAGGAGTAGTGCTTTTTACTCCTTTACGGATTATTTCTTTCATTATTCTTTCCTCTTTTATATGTTCACTGTGCATGGTTGATTTGTAATATAATTTTATTGGGGGTGTTGTGGTTTCTGTTCTAGGTTCTGAATTATACCAACGGTCCAAGTGTCTTCTTATAGCAGCGTTTATTTCCGCGTTGCTATATCCGTTGTTCACCAATACCTGAGTTACTCTTTCAAACTCTCTACTCACGTTGCTCCATTCAGAGCAGTGGGTAAGCGCTCGACGAGTATAAGCATTGAGAACACTGGCTTTGTATCTTTGGGGGCACTCACTTTTACCGTTCAGGCATAATCCTATGTTGGTGGGCTTGGTATATACGTTGGTGCTTAAAGAGGTTCCTGTTTTTGTTATTAGTACATCCAAGAATGGCAGACTGTTATTTTCACTATTTTCATGTGTAAATCGGAGTACTGACTCTCTCTCTAGGTGTCTTTTTAGGTCAATTAGTTCATCTGAGTCTTTTACTATTACGAATATGTCATCTACATAACGGCAGTATACAGTTGGTTTTTGTCTGCTACTGAAGACCCTATCTTCGATGGTTCCCATATAAAAATTAGCAAATAAAACTCCTAAGGGGGGAGCCCATTGCTACTCCGTCTATTTGTAAATACATGTCTCCTTGTGGACTGATGAAAGGGGCTTCCTTTGTACATGCTTCGAGAAGACTTTTCAAGTGTGGCTCAGGTATGTCTAATTTGGGGGTGCTCTCGTCTCTGTATACTCTGTCCAGTATCATTCCTATGGTTGTGTCGACTGGGACGTTGGTAAAAAGGGATTCAACGTCCAGGGAAGCGATGATTCCATCGGGCTGGGTAGATTTGATCAGTTCTAGGAAATCTGCTGATGATTGTAGACTAAACTTACTTGGAGTGTATGGAGTTAGGAGTTCATTGAGTTTCTTTGCCAGGTGATAAGTTGGGGTTGGTATTTGGCTGATTATAGGGCGTAGTGGGTTACCTGGTTTATGCGTCTTAACATTGCCGTAGGCATATCCTAAGCCATAGTCGCCTTGAAGTTTATTGAAATGCACACTACCTTTCTTTGCGTTGATTGCTGTAATTGTTTTGTTTACTTTCCGCTTAAGGTCTTCTACGGGGTTCCTCGTGATTCGTTGAAATTTGGAGTCGTCACTTAGGATGTCGCTAATTTTGTTCATGTATTCATGGGTAGGAATCAATACATATGCTGCTGTTTTGTCGGCTTTTCTTATTGTTACGTCTTTCAGATTTTTTAGTTGTTTCGCTGCTTCTTTGAGTCGTGGGGTTAAGATTGTAGATGAATATGTTCCTCGTTTTTTCCCTGCTTCTGCAAGTAGTTCAGCTTGAAGTGTGTCAGTGGTGATGACTTTTTTGTTGTCTTCTAGCTTATGGATATCGTCCAGAAGCATTTCGATTTCCAGGCGTTTTTGATGCATCTTTGGTTTAGATAAGAATTGACAATTTAGACCAAGATTTAAGAGCGACCTACCATGAACACCCAAATCACGGAACTATTTACTCTACCCACCATGAGAGTAAGGACAAGACAAGAACATATCGAAGCCAACACAGAAGACAATGTCCAACATAACAGGCCAATTACACTGGATTAATCTTTGTGTTTGGATAGGAGATGCCTCGTATGGGCCAATAAGCCTTCTGCAGCCCCTATGTTTATCCCTTATGTATCCCCCCATGTTTTCACCTTCATTGTATTATCACCTGACCTAATGCGGGTATAAAATCAACTAGTATTGTAAGATCTGTTCACTTGAGAATGAACCATGGAGGTTCGAAACGTCGTGCAAATTATAGAAATAAGTGTAATACACTCTATAGTAAATCACTTCTTTTCTTCACCTTAAAAGTACGAAAATGAGTTTTGGAGAACTCCTATTTCAATTAAGCCCTGATGCTAAGAAAATAGTTAGAGGGATAGAAGCCCTAAACCAGAAAATAATAAATACAGAATATGCGGTCATATTCAATGAAACATATATATATATATATATATATATATATATATATATATATATATATATATATATATATATATATATATATATATATATGTCGTACCTAGTAGCCAGAACTCACTTTTTGGCCTACTATTCAAGGCCCGATTTGCCTAATAAGCCAAGTTTTCCTGAATTAATATATTTTTTCTATTTTTTTTTCTTATGAAATGATAAAAGCTAACCATTTCATTATGTATGAGGTCAATTTTTTTTTATTGGAGTTAAAATTAACGTAGATATATGACCGAACCTAACCAACCCTACCTAACCTAACCTAACCTAACGTAACCTATCTTTATAGGTTAGGTTTGGTTAGGTAGCCGAAAAAGTTAGGTTAGGTTAGGTTAGGTAGGTTAGGTAGTCGAAAAACAATTAATTCATGAAAACTTGGCTTATTAGGCAAATCGGGCCTTGAATAGTAGGCCAAAAAGTGAGTTCTGGCTACTAGGTACGACATATATATATATATATATATATATATATATATATATATATATATATATTGTGACGGTAACGCGTTGGTGTTCGGCTGTTCAAAGCCAGGGGTATGGCCTCGTCACATAGAATAAAAAAAAATAGAAAATCTTGAACTTCGTCTGTGGTAAGGTAAGGAGAAGACACACAATACACAAGTAAATTTTAACAATGAAATTTTAATTACGTTAGATAAACAAAACATGAATAAAATGGACATACAAATTCGTATAATAAAATCAATCAATCAAAATAATAAGAATAATTAAATGACACAATGAAAAGTTACGTTAAGACAAGTGAGCAATAACAAGCTGTGCAATATACAATAAAATGAGAGGTGCAGGAATATTGGCTTTAAGCTATCACCTCTCTTAGTACACGTAAGCCAAAGCTTAGTCTACCAGGAAGAAGTGTTAACCGTATGAAAGCACTGAATATTCTGAAGACTGAGGTCGTGGCGGCCCCAGACATCAAGTAGTATGGTGGGTGGAGTGCAGTTGCAGCTAGACCGGCGGCCAATCAGCGAGGAGCCGGCAACAGCAACAACCTTGCTGGTGTTGTTGTCGTTGTTGGACATTTCTTCCATAGTAGTTTTATATAGATGTATCGACGTATTTTTGGAGGGAAGAGCAGGCTCAATCTCTTGAAGGAGATTATCGTCAGAATATATATATATATATATATATATATATATATATAGATATAGATGCTACCAATGAGCTAAGAGGCGCTTATAAGTCCCCTCCAATCATGGGTTTCCAACTCATCTCAGTTCAATAAAATGATTGAAAATAACTATTCATGTTAACAAATACCCCGTGAGGTAAATGTTCTTGGAGTTAAATAAGATATAAGCACTGATCATATAATCATCAAACCCATAGGAGCCAATCCCAGCACCAGAACCAAATGAGGTTTACTCTCTTAGATTTTTAAAACTTCAGAGCCACCAGGTCTACTGAGTACTGGTGCAATACAACGACATATTTAGGTGCAATGAGCTGGCAGCCTAGAGCCTGATGGAGTTGGCACCGTCCCCATGGAGGTGCAACTGGCACCGTCACCATGGAGGTGCAACTGACACCGTCCCCATGGAGGTGCAACTGGTACCGTCACCATGGAGGTGCAACTGGCACCGTCACCATGGAGGTGCAACTGACATCACCACCATGGAGGTGCAACTGGCACCGTCCCCATGGAGGTGCAACTGGCACCACCACCATGGAGGTGCAACTGGCACCACCACCATGGAGGTGCAACTGGCACCACCACCATGGAGGTGCAACTGGCACCGTCACCATGGAGGTGCAACTGACATGGAGGCAGACAGCTGACAAACACAGCATAACTCATTAAATTATCTTCCCTGGTAAAACAGTTGGAGGAAGTGCTATCAGCTACTATGTACATGTTTTGTGAAGGCTCCAGTCAAGTGTGAAGTGCAGCTGCGTTTTGTTATTGTAAATAGACAATCATGTTTACCTCCAAGACTAGAGTTGTTTCATTAAAGACTCGCATTTCCTGCACATGTAATCACGAGCACTGTCACCAGGTGCTCATTTTGCTCATTACATCACTCATAACCTGTCAGCCATTTATGTTACTAGATAGGTAATTGGACCGAACAACGAAGCTGTGCTTTAATGGGTACATAACAGTAATGGTAATACCCGTTACGTGAACATTTGAGTTATAGAAATTACAGCTTTCAAGAAGGACACCCCTGTGACCTTGGAGCAGCATCGAACAAGGAGCAGTTTACCTCTGCTCAGTCGAACCACCGCAGTAGACAATACATACGCAGTAACGCTTACAGTCTTACACGTATACTCTACGTAAGGCCAAACATTATCCTATTACAAAATGGTAGCGGCTCGCGAGATTGACATGTCATCTGGTAGGTTAAGATAAGGCACTTTGGTACTACAGTTTCTTGACGTTGGGAAATCTCAGGAGGGCGGCCAGCACAGGCACAATGGACAGAAACCATGTTAAGGCTTATATTTGCCCGATCATGTGGGCTGCCACTCGAGGACTTCAACAGGAAATCACCCATGATATGAGTATAGGTTACGTTTTTTGGGAGGCAATTGGTAGATTTGCGGCCCGAACCCTTTGTACCGATCTGACGATTTCAGATAATGAGGCAACCCTTGTGGCTGTAGAATCTTGTATTCAAGAAATATGTGAAGATCCTCTAGTACAGGGAGAGCTCGAACAACGTTAATGTGTGTTAAATTTCATTCCTCCACGAGCACTATAGCACAGTTTGTGCTATGAACGGATGATGGGGGCCAACGAACTGCTGTGTTCCCAGAACTTTGCACAGGCAGACAATTACTTATTCAGAACTACTACATGTTATCACTGAAATAGTTTGGGTTAACAAACGCCCGTTGACTTGTATTACTGATGATTCTAACCAACTTGTATCTGTTACGTACCCTTATAAGATACGTAAGTAAATATATTAATATGTACATTTATAATTGTATGTAAATTACAAGCATGTATATTGATATACTTATATGTTCTATGCAAATGCACATTCATGTTACAGTGTTGGCGTTAGGCCCAACGTATCGTGGGAATGATTGTTTTATTTCTTTGTGTGATCAGTTTTCCCACGGGAACTAATGATTTATATGTGATCATAAGTGGGTAACAGAGGTGAATAATAATTATAAATAAATAAATAAATATGTTTATTCAGGTAAGGTACATACATACAAGTGATGTTACATTAATGGATTGATATATAGATAGAGCTAGTACATACAATGCCTAAAGCCACTATTACGCAATGCGTTTCGGGCAATATTGAGTGAACTGTATCTGGCAAATTGTCGTGGGATCGTCCGTTGCTGGGGTGCATGCCATTATTCTCTTCTGTATGCATATTTTAATTACTATGTAAAGAAACAATTACCTTAATTTTTGTATATCAATATGTATTAATTATTCATTAAGTTAGTTTAAGATTACTTTTGTCACAATGTATTGCTCCATTGTTGAAATAATAAATATTGTAACTTTGGCAAATTGTTCGCGGGGCAAGGCAATGTTTTTTGACTCCCGCGTTATTTTATTTAGTAGCTGAACGGGAACCAGAGAGATAACATCTTGGAGTTAAGTTATACATTTTGTTCTGTCATAGCCATATATATTATAATTGTAATTTAATGTCTGGAAGATACAGTGATATTTTTAATGTGATATATTGTGACCATATAATCATCTGTTTGCTATTGAGATTTATTTAATATATATGTGAATAAGATTGAGTATCTATTCTTCAGTCCTAATGAAGATTTATGTTGTGCTCATTACTTATCAAGGGGTTATACTGGTGATTCGCTATTGAGAACAGCAGTTGTGTCGTATCCCTAGACGTAATTAAAGTTTGGCTGCTGTAGAGTCACGAGCCGTAACGTACGATAGGTAACAAAGAGTTATGGGGACCTGTGCCGGGAAATATTGTTCTCACTTTAACTTAACTATGCTAATCTAACCTTGCCTTCCTAGGTACCAGTGTGTCAAGTGTCTGTGTGTTTCTTAAGAACTATTCCATGTGCCAAGCAAGCCTTCCTGTGTGTCAAGTAACAACGTTTCACGATTTTGAGGTAAGTCATCCTATATATTTTGTTTGTGCAGTGAGGCCAAGCGAATTTTCAGTGTGGTGACAATTTTTCAGTGAAGTGTAGTGCAGTGCCATTGTTTTAATTATTTTTGTGAATCAAGTGCCAAGTGTTAGTAACGATGGAGGAGAAAGTTGCAGCGTTGGTGGCTCAACCAGACTTTGAAGGGATTCAGAACCTTAAAAAGACTGAGTTAATACAAATGGCAAATCAGTTGGATTTGACCGCCAGCAATAGAATGGTTAAAGCCCAAATATTGAAAGTCATTGTGACGCATTTTGTTGAGAATGGGGAGTTAGAGGAAGAAATTCTAGAGGAGTTAAGAGAGGAGTCGAGTGATCAGATGACGTTAAAGCGTCTTGAGTTAGAAGCGCAAATAGCCAATGCTAAGCTTGAAGCTCAAAGGGAACAGAAAATATTAGAGGCTGAAGCTCGTCAAAGAGAGGTTGAAGCTCAACAGCAACAGCAAATATTAGAAGCTGAAGCTCAGCAAAGGGAGCTTGAGACTAGGTGTTTAGAAATTGCGGCACAGTTGCAAATAGAAGCCACAAAGAAGCAACAATTAGAGATTCAACAACAAATGGCTAACACTAACTTCAGGCTTGAAGCACAGCGTATGGCAGCTGGGCATGGAAATACTAGTAATGTTTCAACAAATAGTGATAATAATCCCATCAGGATGAATAAGTATATAGAGTTGCCCAAGTTCAATGAGGAGGATCCTGAGATTTTCTTTGCACATTTTTATAAAATTGCCATCAGTATGAACTGGCCAAGGGATCAGTGGGTAGCCATTATGCAGTCTCAATTTAAGGGGCGTAGTCAGGAGGTTTTCACAACCCTACCTGACGCTCATAGTTTTGATTATGACTTTGTAAAGAAAAGCATCCTAAATGCGTACCAGTTAAATCCAGAGGCACACAGGCAAAAGTTCAGAAACCTACGGAGGATAAGGGATCAGACAATAGCAGATTTTACTCGTCAGAAGACGAATTTTTGCAACAGATGGTTAAAGTCACTTACAGTCACTGATTTTGATGCTCTAAAGAATCTTCTTATAATGGAAGAAGTATTGTCATGTCTCCCAGACCAGTTGTCTACTTTTATGGCAGAACAAAAGAATGTAACAGATATTGATGAGCTGTCAAAGCTCGCGGATGAGCATGAGTTGCTGACTAAGGCCCCGTTTACGGCCACTTCACCTAAGTCTAGTCGTAGAGTAAATTTCAATGCTCACCGAACTCCTTATCAGTATAAGTCTCCTGGTGCGACAGTTACTCCCGTGAACTCTTCTCTTACTAACCCTAAGATGGTTACTCCATTGCCAGGATCATCTAAGCCTAGTAATGCTAATTCTAAACCGGCAGTTGGTTCTACCAGTGTGTCCACTGTCAAACATTGTACCCATTGTAAGAGAAGGGGGCATGTGATTTCTTCATGTTTTAGTTTGCATCCTGAACTACGACCAACTGGTCTTATTATGAGTAAAGGAGTGCAACCTATTAATTCTTCATGTATTACAGTCAGTCCCAATTGGATGGCTGAATTCAAACCCTATATTTCCACAGGTACCTTATTATGTAATAATGGTAGACATAAGACTGTTCAATTACTCCGTGATACTGGAGCTTCACAGTCTCTTATTACCCAGAAGGTACTTGATGATGTTGACACCCGAGATCTGGGTGAAGTTGTGCTTCTCCAAGGTATTGCCGGTAGTGTGCAACCAGTGTCCTTATTGCAAGTTAACCTTGATTCTAAATATACTTCAGGATGGTGTAATGTTGGTGTAAGTAAACAACTGCCCATTCCTGGGGTAGACATTATTCTAGGTAATGATTTTGGCAACCAAATGGTTGTAGGGCCCAAGTGTCCCATCATGTTAACTAAACCCCATAATGTCTTAGCTCAACCAGTAGCAGATGATGATATTATTTACCCTGCTTGTGTTGTAACTAGATCAATGGGAAAAACAGGTGAGAGTAATCCTGTCTTCACTGAGGTTGCTGTTCCCAAGACCAGGACCCCTTCAGTAAAGGAGTGGGAGGTGGATCTTGAGGATTCTTTTATGACTCGACTGGATGATGAGAGTGAGGCCGTAGTAGAAGCCCCGCCGAACCTAAATCACAAGGAAAGTGAAGGTGAGGAGGCTGAACTATCTGTACCTTGCCCCCTTGTCTCCAGTGCGCCAGTTGTCGAGAGTGAGGCCGAAGTAGTTATGACTCCATTTTATTCTGATCAATCGGGAAAAGAGATCAAGCTACTAGGTTCTTGCCCGCTCGCTGCTGAGTCTGAGTCATTGCCCTTAAGTGTTGTACAGACTACTGATCCTAGTTTAAGTAAGTGTATTTCCGAGGCTCCTGATAATATTGAGGCATTGGAGGAAGGGACGGGTTTCTTCTTCAAGGATCGACTTCTGATGAGAAGGTGGAGACCCAAGGGAACTCCCTCTTCAGAGGATTGTGAGATTAGAACCCAACTCGTTGTCCCCAATGATTATCGTAGGCAGGTCCTGCAGGCTGCACATGATGACCCCATGGGAGGTCATCAAGGTATCACGAATATGTACCATAAGATAAGTAAATATTTTTTCTGGCCAAAGTTAAAGAAAGACGTGGTCAGATATTGTCATAACTGTATACCCTGTCAAATTGTTGGTAAACCAAATCAATCTGTACCTAGAGCACCATTGCAACCTATTGTAGTTCCTGATGAACCATTTACTCATGTTGTAATTGATTGTGTGGGTCCTTTACCTAAGACTAAATCAGGTAACATGTTTTTGTTCACTCTCATGTGTATGACTACTAGATTTCCTGAAGCTTATGCTCTACGGAATACCAAGGCTCATAATCTCATCAAGTGTCTTGAAAGATTCTTTTCGTTGTTTGGAATGCCTAGAGTTATTCAGAGTGATAATGGGGGAAATTTTGTTTCTAAAGTTTTCAGAACTTTTTGCGAATCCCGAGGGATTCGGCACAAATTATCCAGTCCATATCATCCCCAAAGCCAAGGTGGACTTGAACGTTTCCACCAGACTTTGAAACAAATGCTGAAGACAACCGGAGAAACTCATCCACGTAACTGGGATGAGAATCTCCCCTTTGTGTTGTTTGCTGCTAGAGAAGGGCTACAAGAGTCATTGGGCTGTTCACCTTTTGAACTAGTGTTTGGTCACCAAGTAAGAGGTCCTCTTAAAATGCTACAAGAAAAGTTGTTGGGAGATGTCTCTGTTCATCAGAGTGGATTGTACTTGAGTGAGGTCAAGGCAAAGTTGTGTCGGGCTCGTGAGTTGGCGAAAGAACATCTGGGAAGGACTCAACAAGCCATGAAAGTAAGATATGACAAGAAGTTCAAAGCTAAGCTAAGGTCGTTTGATGTCGGAGATTTGGTGTTGGTGTTGAAACCTCGTATGGGGACTTCCATGTCCCATAAGTTCGCAGGACCCTACCAAGTGGTAGACAAGGTGGGAGACCTAACTTATAAACTAATTAACCCTAATCTTTCAGAACCCCAAATGACTGTCACATTAACAGATTAAAAGCTTATGTTGGACCTGGTGTAGTAGCTTGTTTTAGTCGGGAAGAGTTACCACCTGAGGATAATTGTAGTGAGAGACATGATGTTAATATCCAACTTCTCAGTTCCAGTTCCAATGGCAGGGAGATGCTATGTCATTTACAGGAGGAACAACGTGATGAGTTCCAGGTTCTGCTGGACAACCATACATCTCTGTTTGGGGAGGTTCCTACCCAGACCCACCTCATCACACACGACATTCAGCTCCTGGACAGCACCCCCATTCGACAACATCCGTACCGAGTGAATCCCGAAAAGAGGAAAATTATACAAGCAGAAGTGGAATATCTGCTCCAGCATGATTTCATTCGGCCAAGTCAAAGTACTTGGAGCTCTCCGTGTTTGTTAGTGCCAAAACCAGATGGAACCTGGAGATTGTGCGTGGATTACAGGAAACTGAACAAGAACACTACAGTGGACGTTTTTCCTTTACCCTTGTTGGAAGAATGTATAGAGTCCATAGGTCATGCCGAATATGTAAGTAAGCTTGATTTGTCAAAAGGGTATTATCAAATTACATTAACAGAGTATGCTAGAGAGGTTACTGCTTTTGTTACACCTGATGGTGCGTATGAATTTAATGTCATGCCATTCGGTTTGAGAAATGCACCTGCTACTTTTCAAAGATTCATGAATTTCTTACTCAAGGATGTGCCAGATTGTAGGGCCTACCTTGATGACATTGTTTTGTACAGTAAGAATTGGGCCGATCATCTCTTAGGCCTTAAGAACTTGTTTACAGTGTTGAAAAACGCAAAGTTAACCATAAACATGAATAAGTGTAGTTGGGCAAAAGGTACGATAACTTATCTTGGACACGAGGTAGGACAAGGTAAGATTATCCCCTTACAAGATAAGATTCAAGCCATTGTGGACTACCCAGTGTTAACCAATAAGAAAGGAGTCCAACGGTTTATTGGTATGTGTGCATACTATAGGCGTTATTGTAGAAATTTTTCAACAGTAGCTGCTCCTTTGACAAACTTGTTACGCAAGCAAGTAAAGTTTCAGTGGACACAAGATTGTCAGAATGCTTTTCAGAACCTAAAGGGCATATTGTCCACCTCACCTATTCTTGCTAGTCCCCAATTTGATAAACCATTTATATTACACATTGATGCGTCAGATGTTGGAATAGGTGCTGTGCTTATTCAAGTTGGTTTAGACCAGATTGAGCATCCTGTGTATTATTATTCTAGAAAATTTAATGCAGCTCAGAGAAATTATTCCGTGGTAGAAAAGGAGGCGTTGGGTCTTATATTGTCAATCAAGAAGTTTGAGATTTACTTATCAGGAAATAAAGTGTTAGTATTTACAGACCACAACCCCCTTATCTTTATAAATATGATGAAAGTCAAGAACCAACGAATTCTGCGCTGGTCATTGTTTTTGCAGGAATTTAATGTAGAAATCAAACATATTCCAGGCAGACAAAATGTTATTGCTGATGCTTTGTCAAGAAGTTTTGATGTACCATAAATGAAATGTTTCTTTTTACTTAACCTTTTTACTTCTGAAAAAATGCCATTGATCTTCAATCCATTGCATTTTTTTTCTTGGAGGTGGAAGTGTTACGTACCCTTATAAGATACGTAAGTAAATATATTAATATGTACATTTATAATTGTATGTAAATTACAAGCATGTATATTGATATACTTATATGTTCTATGCAAATGCACATTCATGTTACAGTGTTGGCGTTAGGCCCAACGTATCGTGGGAATGATTGTTTTATTTCTTTGTGTGATCAGTTTTCCCACGGGAACTAATGATTTATATGTGATCATAAGTGGGTAACAGAGGTGAATAATAATTGAGTGAACTGTATCTGGCAAATTGTCGTGGGATCGTCCGTTGCTGGGGTGCATGCCATTATTCTCTTCTGTATGCATATTTTAATTACTATGTAAAGAAACAATTACCTTAATTTTTGTATATCAATATGTATTAATTATTCATTAAGTTAGTTTAAGATTACTCTTGTCACAATGTATTGCTCCATTGTTGAAATAATAAATATTGTAACTTTGGCAAATTGTTCGTGGGGCAAGGCAATGTTTTTTGACTCCCGCGTTATTTTATTTAGTAGCTGAACGGGAACCAGAGAGATAACATCTTGGAGTTAAGTTATACATTTTGTTCTGTCATAGCCATATATATTATAATTGTAATTTAATGTCTGGAAGATACAGTGATATTTTTAATGTGATATATTGTGACCATATAATCATCTGTTTGCTATTGAGATTTATTTAATATATATGTGAATAAGATTGTGTATCTATTCTTCAGTCCTAATGAAGATTTATGTTGTGCTCATTACTTATCAAGGGGTTATACTGGTGATTCGCTATTGAGAACAGCAGTTGTGTCGTATCCCTAGACGTAATTAAAGTTTGGCTGCTGTAGAGTCACGAGCCGTAACGTACGATAGGTAACAGTATCATTAAGTCCAACTGATCTGATATATCGCAGAACTCTGACTCCAATATTGTCCTTTCCAGGCGAGGATCTCGGAGAATCCTCATCTGTAAATGAGAGTGATTCGTTACAAGGGTTTTATCATTTAACTGAAATTGTATGGAAATGCAATGAAGTCTTCCGGAAAGAATATTGAACCTCCTAACATTAGTACTATTACAGAGCAAACTCTCCATATATTAGAATTAATAAGCCACCAGACGACATTGTCTTCATGGAATGTGACGGACTAAGGCCAGAATGCTCGTTAGTCCGTTGCATTTCAGCTCATCCAAACTGCTCGGAGATACTGAGTATAATCAGAGTTATGTGAAAGGGCACCAATAGTCTGGCCACTATGGACAAACTTTCCTTCCCTTAATATACTGAACTACAAGTTCTGATGAATCCACAAAACCAATGACCTGATATAGTACACTCGTCCATATGAGCTGTCACACAATTATCCAGAGAGAAAAGTTAAAAACAAAAATAAGGTTTGTGAATCAGAAGAGTTAATAGACACTTTTTCTGCCCTATAATTTGGGTGCTGAGTTGCAAACCTCCAGCCATCAGTATGAGAACATATTTTACCGAAAAATATAGATACACAAATTGCGAGGACGAAGAAGCCTATGTCACATTTGCCAAATGGCACAGATTTCAAATTATATCGTGACGCAAAGGCAATAACATATGAGGCATAGGCTTAATAATTTAATTTCTTCCTGATAACTTCCATCATCCTTATTAAAATGAATTACTGTGAAGATATTAAATAAAATAATTAATAATTAATCACATTAATGTAATCAGAATAATGCCCTACTCAAGGGGAAAGTAAGTTTAAGTAAGAAAACGTAATTTGGAAAACAATTAAACCCCCTCAGTGTTACCCGTTGTTATAAGCTGCAAACTAAGACGTTCTGGTAAAGGAACCTGATTATCTATATCCGAGAACTTAATTTAATCTGTAAATGTAGTATTAATTAATCACTGAGTAACATAACGGCAACTGTCCTGGTTAACGCCATCCACTACACTTGCTAGCAAAATGATGTTGTCAAAAGTGCTTTAACATTTACCCACCAGGCGACGACTAATATGACCTACTACTGTCAAATACCAGCATCCTCTCCTGACCTTTTTACTGGAATCAATCATAATTAATATCAGTGTCTTGGAGAAGAAACTGTCCAGCTTGGTAGGATGCTTCATCATGTTCGTAGTTTGTGAGAAGACTTTGGACCACCGGCAGCTACGAGACTTTAGCTAAAGCATGACAAGCTAAATTTTGCTAAGATATATATATATATATATAGGATATTAGCCCCCAGACAGGTGTCTGGATTTTAATATTATGAGGCTGTGGTGCTCACAAAAAGCAAACTAACAACAAATTACCAGTAAGTTTATATATATAAATAACTAGCTTTACCGGGCCATGCGTTGCTGTGGCTCATCAACGCATGTGCGTTGATGAGCCACAGCAACCTTCCCCCTGTCCCCCTTGTCCTCTTCACCTTTCCACCCTTCCCCATCCCATCGTCCTCCCAACCATCCCTCACTTCCCCGTCCCCTAGTCCTCCCCACCATTCTCCATTTCCCTATCCCCTCGTCCGCACCATCCCCAATTCCCCCGTTCTCTCATACTCCCCACCATTACCCCACTCCCTCGTTCGATGCATTCCCAAATGATCTGATGTGCCCAGTAGAAAATTGGGAACATCAAATGATCTGATGTTCCCATCACTGAAATATAAGAAAAACAGTTAAAAAACAAAATGAAAAAATATAAAAATATACTCTACTCTCGAAATGAACTGTATGGTAAACAACGCAGCTCAATTCCACGCAATGTCACACAAAATAATTAAATCAAAATAGATAAATCGAAATCTACGAAAATTCAATTTGTAATGGCAATCAAAAACATTGAAATGGAATTATAACATATTTAGTATAGCGCGTGTTGCTCTTACGTGCAACAGATGGCGCTGTTTCTTGAAAAAAAAATGTTTTTACGTGTCACAGGTGTGGAATTTACATAGTAGGTATATAAAAACACGCTCGTATGTGAATGAAAAGTTGTGTCAAAATTTCAAAACAATCGGTGAAGAACTTTCGAAGATTAGCGATTTTGAGCAAACGAACATTTACATTTTTATTTGTATAGATTAATTAGTTGTTCTAGTGCTTACAGTGTTGGGATAATGCTGTAATTGTAAACACTATTTGAATGAGTGAATTCAGTGAAATGCCGTTCCAGAGAATGAACTCATAGCTGACAATATATGTTGTTTGTTTTACAGGTGTGTATATGGTCATCGTCAACGGAGCTAAGACAACGGCGGATGGCCTAAAAACAGAAAGTTAAGTTTCAATATTGTCCAATGACCATCACGTAACGTACATATACACTTCCTCATTCCCTGCCCTGACTCAATTTCTGACTATTGATGCCTGTCACTAGACCAGTCTCGCTGGCTCTGGACTGCTCTCTCTCTAACATTGTCTTGTTGTTAATTAATTGCTCGAACTGGTTCACTTTCACTCTCCATGGCTCCTCCTAAAAAGGGGCAGGTATCTGAAGCCCATCTTAATAAGACTCTATGAACCCATCTGGAACTGTATCTCAGTCTGCATCGCTAGCTCATCTTTAGTTATCTTTATGTAACTGATATATTGTCTCTTTAATTCTTGTGGCCTCTTTCTATCTAGATTTGAGTATCCTGCTTGTTGCATAAAGTTCATGCAACGATGTCTGAGTCAATCTTTGTGACTCATCCTCAGGTTCTCTGTCTGTCTGTCAGTCTGTCTGTCTGTCTGTCTGTCTGTCAATCTGTCTGTCTGTCTGTCTGTCTGTCTGTCTGTCTGTCTGTCTGTCTGTCTGTCTGTCTGTCTGTCTGTCTGTCTGTCTGTCTGTCTGTCTATCTGTCTGTCTGTCTGTCTCTCTCTCTCTCTCTCTCTCTCTCTCTCTCTCTCTCTCTCTCTCTCTCTCTCTCTCTCTCTCTCTCTCTCTCTCTCTCTCTCTCTCTCTCTCTCTCTCTCTCTCTCTCTCTCTCTCTCTCTCTCTCTCTCTCTCCTTATCCCCTCTTCTTCCCTGTTCATTCCCCTTCCCACCCGCCGACGCTCGGTGTAAAACTTCACCTAAAGGAGAACAGCGCTCCACCTCCACTTGACATTAATGCCTGAACCTGAATTGCCTGTTACAGCGTCAAAGGTCCTACTTGCAATCACCGCGGGGTGTACTGGCCTGCTCACAATCACCGCGGGGTGTACTGGCCTGCTCACAATCACCGCGGCGTGTACTGGCCTGCTCACAATCACCGCGGGGTGTACTGGCCTGCTCACAATCACCGCAGGGTGTACTGGCTTGCTCACAATCACCGCGGCGTGTACTGGCCTGCTCACAATCACCGCGGGGTGTACTGGCCTGCTCACAATCATCGCGGCGTGTACTGGCCTGCTCACAATCACCGCGGGGTGTACTGGACTCCTCACAATCACCGCGGGGTGTACAGACCTGCTCATAATCACTGCGGGGTGTACTGGCCTGCTCACAAACAATCTCCGCGGGGTGTACTGACCTGCTCACACTCATCATGGGGTGTACAGACCTGCTCACAAACAATCACCGCGGGGTGTACAGACATGCTCATAATCACTGCGGGGTGTATTGGCCTGCTCACAAACAATCACCGCGGGGTGTGGAGACCTGCTCACAAACAATCACCGCGGGGTGTAGAGACCTGCTCACAAACAATCACCGCGGGGTGTACTGGCCTGCTCACAAACAATCACCGCCAGGTGTCCTTGCCTGCTCACAAACAATCACCGCGGGGTGTACTGGCCTGCTCACAAACAATCACCGCGGGGTGTACTGGCCTGCTCACAAACAATCACCGCGGGGTGTACTGGCCTGCTCACAAACAATCACAGCGGGGTGTACTGGCCTGCTCACAAACAATCACCGCGGGGTGTACTGGCCTGCTCACAAACTATCACCGCGGGGTGTACTGGCCTGCTCACAAACAATCACAGCGGGGTGTACTGGCCTGCTCACAAACAATCACCGCGGAAAGTACAGACCTGCTCACAATCACCGCGGAGAGTACAGACTGTTACGTATCCCTATTACGTAAATAAATAATTACTTATTCCATATATCATTAATTGTATGTGTTATATCATTACTTGTATGCTTATATCAGTACTTTTATGTTCTTGTATGCTTATATCAGTATTCGTATGTTCTTGTATGCTTATATCAGTATTCGTATGTTCTTGTATGCTTATATCAGTATTCGTATGTTCTTGTATGCTTATATCATTACTTGTATGTTCTTGTATGCTTATATTATTACTTGTATGTTCTTGTATGCTTATATTATTACTTGTATGTTCTTGTATGCTTATATTATTACTTGTATGTTCTTGTATGCTTATATTATTACTTGTATGTTCTTGTATGCTTATATTATTACTTGTATGTTCTTGTATGTTTATATTATTACTTGTATGTTCTTGTATGCTTATATTATTACTTGTATGTTCTTGTATGCTTATATTATTACTTGTATGTTCTTGTATGCTTATATTATTACTTGTATGTGCTGATATGTTATATTTTGGTAATGATCATCTGGTTGACCAAACAGCGGGAAACCGTTATTATTTTTTTTTTTTGGTGTGGTGGTCAGCTAGGTCGCCTTACCGTGAGAAAGTTATATTTGTGTACTGATCATTTTGTACTGATTTTAGTTGTTCATCTAGTCGGCAATACCGTGGGACACCTTACTTACTGCTATGTTGGGCAGTTGCCAGCAATTTCCTCTTTATTTTATAATTATATAACTGTATTATATTTATATTTACATTATCTCAGTTTATGCATGTAAATCTGATCATTCTTCAATTTAGTTAATTATTTTTTTTATATATAGTTAATTAATGATCAACTTATTCCCATTATATGGCTCCATTTCAGTAAAATTTATATTAATTAAAAACTGTCATTCAATATGTTGTGAGGAAGCGAGATCGGCTCCCGCCGTGAGAAAATTAGTCAGTAACTGTTTAGACTCAGGGAGGATCACATCTAGGAGTTAAGTGGCTGTAATGTATATCTATTTTGTTCTGTTGTAGTATTAGTCTGGCGAGACATAATTTTATTGTGATTTACATGTGATTGCTCCATCTGTTGATTGATATATAATACTGATAATTAACTGAAATATCATTTTAATACACAGTTATTTATATATGTGTGATTAATTATTCCTTGGGGGGGGGGTGATTATTTTTCATGCTTGCCTGTACAAACCATGGGATTATACTGGTGACACACCTTGAGATTACAGCATCGGTAAATGTCCCTAGACTACAATATTTGGTCGCTGTTACGTGTCACGAGCATTAATGTACGGTTTGTAACACAGACCTGCTCACAAACAATCACCGCGGAGTGTACAGACCTGCTCACAAACAATCACCGCAGGGTTTCCTGGCCTGCTCACAAACAATCACCGCGGGGTGTACAGACCTGCTCACACAATCACCATGAGGTGTCCTGGCCTGCTCACAAACAATCACCGCGGGGTGTCCTGGCCTGCTCACAAAGAATCACCGCGGAGTGTACAGACCTGCTCACACAATCACCACGAGGTGTCCAGGCCTGCTCACAAACAATCACCGCGGGGTGTACAGACCTGCTCACAAACAATCACCACGAGGTGTCCTGGCCTGCTCACAAACAATCACCGGGGAGTGTACAGACCTGCTCACACAATCACCACGAGGTGTCCTGGCCTGCTCACAAACAATCACCGCGGGGTGTCCTGGCCTGCTCACAAACAATCACAGCGGGGTGTCCTGGCCTGCTCACAAACAATCACCGCGGGGTGTCCTGGCCTGCTCACAAACAATCACCGCGGAGTGTACTGGCCTGCTCACAAACAATCACCACGGGGTGTCCTGGCCTGCTCACAAACAATTACCGCGGGGTGTCCTGGCCTGCTCACAAACAATCACCGCGGAGTGTACAGACCTGCTCACACAATCACCACGAGGTGTCCTGGCCTGCTCACAAACAATCACCGCGGGGTGTCCTGGCCTGCTCACAAACAATCACCGCGGGGTGTCCTGGCCTGCTCACAAACAATCACCACGGAGTGTACTGGCCTGCTCACAAACAATCACCACGGGGTGTCCTGGCCTGCTCACAAACAATCACCGCGGGGTGTCCTGGCCTACTCACAAACAATCATCGCGGGGTGTCCTGGCCTGCTCACAAACAATCACCACGGGGTGTCCTGGCCTGCTCACAAACAATCACCGCGGGGTGTCCTGGCCTACTCACAAACAATCACCGCGGGGTGTCCTGGCCTGCTCACAAACAATCACCACGGGGTGTCCTGGCCTGCTCACAAACAATCACCGCGGGGTGTCCTGGCCTACTCACAAACAATCATCGCGGGGTGTCCTGGCCTACTCACAAACAATCACCACGAGGTGTCCTGGCCTGCTCACAAACAATCGGACTAAGGCCCACAACCTCACTATCATTGTTCTGCCTTGCTCACTATCACAGATAAATATGATTTGTTTGCAAAATATTTATCAGTGTACTACCATGCCCACTGACCATCACACAGTCAACTACACCTCTCACCTTACTATAGCGTGGATATTCACTTCCCACCGTCACATAGGGTGGGTATACACCTCCCACCATCACATTGCATGGATTTACACCTCCCACGATCACATAGTGTGGGTATACACCTCCTACCATCACATAGTGTGGGTATACACCTCCCACCATCACATTGCATGGATTTACACCTCCCACCATCACATAGTGTGGGTATACACCTCCTACCATCACATAGTGTGGGTATACACCTCCCACCATCACATTGCATGGATTTACACCTCCCACCATCACATAGTGTGGGTATACACCTCCTACCATCACATAGTGTGGGCATACACCTCCCACCATCACATTGCATGGATTTACACCTCCCACCATCACATAGTGTGGGTATACACCTCCTCCCATCACATAGTGTGGGTACACACCTCCCACCATCACATAGTGTGGGTATACACCTCCCACCATCACATAGTGTGGATTTACACCTCCCACCATCACATAGTGTGGATATACACCTCCCACCATCACATAGTGTGGGTATACACCTCCCACCATCACATAGTGTGGGTATACACCTCCCACCATCACATAGTGTGGATATACACGTCCCACCATCACATAGTGTGGGTATACACCTCCCACCATCACAAAGTGTGGGTATACACCTCCCACCATCACATAGTGTGGGTATACACCTCCTACCATCACATAGTGTGGGTATACACCTCCCACCATCACATAGTGTGGATATACACCTCCCACCATCACATAGTGTGGATATACACCTCCCACCATCACATAGTGTGGGTATACACCTCCCACCATCACATAGTGTGGGTATACACCTCCTACCATCACATAGTGTGGGTATACACCTCCCACCATCACATAGTGTAGATATACACCTCCCACCATCACATAGTGTGGATATACACCTCCCACCATCACATAGTGTGGGTATACACCTCCTACCATCACATAATGTGGGTATACACCTCCCACCATCACATAGTGTGGGTATACACCTCCCACCATCACATAGTGTGGGTATACACCTCCCACCATCACATAGTGTGGGTATACACCTCCCACCACCACATAGTGTGGGTATACACCTCCTACCATCACATAATGTGGGTATACACCTCCCACCATCACATAGTGTGGATATACACCTCCCACCGTCATTCCCATCTATATAGAAGGTATATATAAAACATGCTTGTATGTGAATGGTACATTGTGTCAAAATATCAAAGCAATAGGTGACGAACTCTCAGATTAGTGATTGTGAACAAACGAACATTAACATTTTTATTTATATTTTTCTATTTATCTATATATTTATATTTTCTTATATTTTTAAATATAAATATGTATTGATATTTGTAGGAATTTTCAGGAGGAAGCGCCAAGCCATTATGACTATATAGCCCTGGGAAGGGAACATGATAACGATTTGGGATGGGACGAGGGGAAGGAATGGTGCCCAACCACTTGGACGGATCGGGATTAAACACCGACCCGCATGAAGTGAGACCGGGGCTCTACCGTCCAACCCAAGTGGTTGGGGTTATAGGTAGTAGCAATTTTAAACCATTTTTTGTAATCGGGACGAGCGTCGTAAAACAGATAAATTTGAGACTTCGGTGTTTAGTTGTCAATCACTGGCGGCTCGGTAATGAAGGGATGCACTTAATTTACTGAAAATGGTCGACCAAAATACACTTACTCAAAACCGATAATGAATGGAGTTTTCAGAGACAATTTACATGATGAATGGTCAGTTTAAACGTCGCAAAATCCTTTATTAATTTTGTTTAGTGGTGGTAATATAGTGGAGAGGCAGGCTCAGTGTGTGTGTGTGTGTGTGTGTGTGTGTGTGTGTGTGTGTGTGTGTGTGTGTGTGTGTGTGTGTGTGTGTGTGTGTGTGTGTGTGTGTGTGTGTGTGTGTGTGTGTGTTTGTGTGTGTGTGTGTGTGTGTACTCACCTAATTGTGCTTGCGGGGGTTGAGTTTTGGCTCTTTGGGCCCGCCTCTCAACTGGCCTGTAGTTCAGTGACTCCTGCCTATCCCCTTTCTTGTATATTGGAACTACATTAGCTGCCTTCCAAATTTCTGGCAGTTTCCCTGTTTCCCCTGTGTGTGTGTGTGTGTGTGTGTGTGTGTGTGTGTGTGTGTGTGTGTGTGTGTGTGTACTCACCTAATTGTACTCACCTAATTGTGCTTGCAGGGGTTGAGTTCTGGCTCTTTGGTCCCGCCTCTCAACCGTCAATCAACAGGTGTACAGGTTCCTGAGCCTATTGGCCTCTATCATATCTACACTTGAAACTGTGTATGGAGTCAGCCTCCACCACATTACTTGCTAATGCATCCCATTTGTCAACCACTCTGACACTAAAAAAGTTCTTTCTAATATCTATATTTTATATGTCTAATATATATATATAGGTGTGTGTGTGTGTGTGTGTAATCACCTAAGTGTAAATACCTAAGTGTAGTTACAAGATGAGAGCTACGCTCGTGGTGTCCCGTCATCCCAGCACTCTTTGTCATATAACGCTTTGAAACTACTGACGGTCTTGGCCTCCACCACCTTCTCACCTAACTTGTTCCAAGCGTCTACCACTTTGTTTGCGAAAGTGAATTTTATTATATTTCTTCGGCATCTGTGTTTAGCTAGTTTAAATCTTTGACCTCTTGTTCTTAAAGTTCCAGGTCTCAGGAAATCTTCCCTATGGATTTTATCAATTCCTGTAACTATTTTGTATGTAGTGATCATATCACCTCTTTTTCTTCGGTCGTCTAGTTTTGGCATATTTAATGCCTGTAACCTCTCCTCGTAGCTTTTGCCCTTCAGTTCTGGGAGCCACTTAGTAGCATGTCTTTGCACCTTTTCCAGTTTGTTGATGTGTTTTTTAAGATATGGGCACCACACAACCGCTGCATACTCTAACTTTGGCCTAACAAAAGTCGTGAACAATTTCTTTAGTATATCGCCATCCATGTATTTAAAAGCAATTCTAAAGTTAGAAAGCGTGGCACAGGCTCCTCGCACAATACCCTTTATGTGGTCCTCAGGTGATAGTTTTATATCTAGAACCACCCCTAGATCTCTTTCTTTATCAGAATTCTTTAAAAATTTCTCACATAATATATAGGTTGTGTGGGGTCTATGTTCTTGTATTCCACATTCCATAACATGACATTTATTAACATTAAATTCCATTTGCCAAGTGGTGCTCTATATACTTATTTTGTCCAGGTCATCTTAAAGGGCATGGCAATCATCTAAGTTTCTTATCCTTCCTATTATCTTAGCATCATCAGCAAACATGTACATATAATTCTGTATACCAACTGGTAGATCATTTATGTAGACAATAAACATCACTGGTGCAAGAACTGAACCCTGTGGTACTCCACTTGTGACATTTCTCCAGTCCGATACATTGCCTCTGATCACTGCCCTCATTTTTCTCTCAGTCAGAAAATTTTGCATCCATGTTAGAAGCTTACTTGTCATCCCACCAATATTTTCCAGTTTCCAGAACAACCTCTTATGTGGAACTCTGTCGAAAGCCTTTTTTAGGTCCAGATAGATGCAGTCAACCCAACCATCTCTTTCCTGTAATATCTCTGTTGCTTGATCATAGAAACTGAGTAAATTCGATACACAGGATCTTCCAGATCGAAAACCATACTGTCTTTCTGATATTATATATTTTCTCTCCAGGTGTTCTACCCATTTAGTTTTAATTATTTTTTCAAATATTTTGACTATTACACTTGTCAATGATACAGGTCTATAATTAAGGGGGTCTTCCCTGCTTCCACTTTTGTAGATTGGAACTATGTTAGCCTTTTTTCACACATCAGCTACAACTCCTGAAAACAGTGATGCCTGAAAAATCAGTTGAAGTAGAATGCTGATCTCAGGTGCACATTCTCTCAGAACCCATGGTGAAACTCTATCTGGACCAACTGCTTTGTTCTTATTTAGCTCCTTGAGCATTTTTTCCACTTCGTCTCTAGACACCTCTATGTGCTCTATGGTGTTCTCTGGAATTCTTATTGTGTCTGGTTCCCTGAAGATTTCATTTTGTACAAACACACTTTGGAATTTTTCGTTTAATGTTTCACACATTTCATTTTAATTTTCTGTGAATCTATTTCCCATTTTCAACCTATGAATATTATCCTTTACCTGCAATTTGTTGTTTATGAATTTATAGAATAGACCTGGTTCTGTTTTACATTTGTCTGCAATCCCTTTTTCAAAGTTTCGTTCTGCCTCTCTCCTCACTACCGTGTAGTTGTTTCACGCATCTTTGTATGGCTGGTATGTTTGGGGGTTTGACCACTTCCTGTATTGATTCCATTTTTGTGTCTTTTGGTCTCTGGCCCTCTCGCAATTTCTGTTGAACCAATCCTGTTTCCCAGTTCTGCATCTCTGTTTTGGTATAATTTTTTTTGTGCCTTTATCATATATTTCACAAAACTTGACATACATCTCTGTAACTTCCTTGCCTACCAACAAGTCTGTCAAATTATACTCACTAAAAATTTTTTTAAGGTTGCCATAATGTCCTCTCCTAAAGTCAGGTTTTTCAATTGCATCAACCTGTGTGTGTGTGCGTGTGTGTGTGTGTGTGTGTGTGTGTGTGTGTGTATGTGTGCGTGTGTGTGTGTGTGTGTGTGTGTGTGTGTGTGTGTGTGTGTGTGTGTGTGTGTGTGTGTGTGTGTGTGTGTGTGTGTGTGTGTGTGTGTGTGTGTGTGTGTGTGTGTGTGTGTGTGTGTGTACTCACCTAGTTGTACTCACCTAGTTGTGTTTGCGGGGGTTGAGCTCTGGCTCTTTGGTCCCGCCTCTCAACCGTCAATCAACAGGTGTACAGATTCATGAGCCTATCGGGCTCTGTCATATCTACACTTGAAACTGTGTATGGAGTCAGCCTCCACCACATCACTTCCTAATGCATTCCATTTGTCAACCACTCTGACACTAAAAAAGTTCTTTCTAATATCTCTGTGGCTCATTTGGGCACTCAGTTTCCACCTGTGTCCCCTTGTGAGTGTTCCCCTTGTGTTAAATAGACTGTCTTTATCTACCCTATCAATCCCCTTCAGAATCTTGAATGTGGTGATCATGTCCCCCCTAACTCTTCTGTCTTCCAGCGAAGTGAGGTTTAATTCCCGTAGTCTCTCCTCGTAGCTCATACCTCTCAGCTCGGGTACTAGTCTGGTGGCAAACCTATGAACCTTTTCCAGTTTAGTCTTATCCTTGATTAGATATGGACTCCATGCTGTGTGTGTGTGTGTGTGTGTGTGTGTGTGTGTGTGTGTGTGTGTGTGTGTGTGTGTGTGTGTGTGTGTGTACTCTCCTAGTTGTGTTTGAGGGGTTGAGCTCTGGCTCTTTGGTACCGCCTCTCATCCGTCAATCAACTGATGTACAGATTCCTGAGCCTACTGGGCTCTATCATATCAACATTTGAAACTGTGTATGGAGTCAGCCTACACCTCATTACTTCCTAATGCATTCCAATTACTAACTACTCTGAAACTGAAAAAGTTCTTTCTAATGTCTCTGTGGCTCATTTGGGTACTCAGCTTCCACCTGTGTCCCCATGTGCGTGGTTACCACCCGTGTTAAATAATCCATCCTTGTCCACCCTGTCAATTCCCCTGATAATTTTGTATGCTGTGATCATGTCTCCCCGAGCTTCTTAGTCTTCCAGCGACGTGAGGTGCAGTTCACGCAGTCTTTCCTCGTAACTCACGCCTCTTAGTTTTGGGACTAGCCTAGTGGCATACCTCTGAACGTTGTCCTGCTTCTTGTGTGTGTGTCCGTGCGATTTTATTGTATGACAAAATGTACTGCCTTTCTTGATGTAATGCATTTATAAGTAAATTATTTGTCTACATGTATTGTCCCATCAGATGTATTGTATGTGCAGCTGTATTGTCTCATCAAATGTCCCGTATCAGCAGACGTACTATCACACAAGACGTACCCACACACAAGACGTACTATCACACATGACGTACCACCACACAAGACGTACTATCACATAAGACGTACCACCACACAAGACGTACCACCACACAAGACGTACCATCACATAAGACGTACCACCACACAAGACGTACCACCACACAAGACGTACCACCACACAAGACGTACCACCACACAAGACGTACCATCACACAAGACGTACCACCACACAAGACGTACCACCACACAAGACGTACCACCACACAAGACGTACCACCACACAAGACGTACCACCACACAAGACGTACCACCACACAAGACGTACTGGAGAAATGCCCGACAGACCACTGGAACATTATCTAACACAGTGCACAGTTACAAACCCATTAAGATTTCAACTTAGATTCAACAGAGCAGAAGAAGTTGTTAAACACATATGGCAAAATCTTACTGAAGCGACCATACGAGTCATAAATACTCATACTCCGCCCAAGTAAAACAGAAACAAGCAACACTTAGTGGGCCAGCCAGAGGCTTAGAGCCCGCGCAGGAATATCCCTGAAAAAAAAGAAAAAAAGACGTACTATCACACAAGACGTACCGTCACACAAGACGTACCACCACACAAGACGTACCGTCACACAAGACGTACCACCACACAAGACGTACCATCACACAAGACGTACCATCACACAAGACGTATGCAGGCGATGAGTCACAATAACGTGGCTGAAGTATGTGAGGGATTCTAATCATCCCATTGATTGGTCTTCCTCCAAAATAATCTTTCCTGCCTCAACTCTACACAGACGCCGTCTTGTAGAATCGGCTCTTATAAACAATGTACCCAACATGAACTTGAGTCCTGGCTTTGTTGCTGTGGACTCTTCCCTTTCACAGTATATACTCAAATGCTCTAATCTTTCTAACAAACGTGACTTAACATAAGCTTTCCCCCTTCCATTTCTTTCTTTCTCTTTCCTTTTCTTTCTCTCTTCTCCCTTTTTCTGTTCATTGTCTTCTCCTACGCTCCCTTGCTATCCTCTTCTTTTTCCTATTACTTCTCCTTCGGTGGTTATAATAGGAGCTGCCTCGTATGGGCCAATAGGCCTGCTGCAGTTTCCATTACTACTATCCCCTACACCTGACTTTCCTCCTCAGCTCTCTCTTGCCTATTTATTGCCTGTCCCTACCTCCTCATCACAATCGACTTGAGAATGGTCCAGGACGGACCGAAACGTCGTCGTCCCTTCAATTTCTAGTGTGTGGTCTGGTCAACACAAGACGTACTATCACACAAGACGTAACTCCACACAAGACGTACCACCACACAAGACATAGCACCACACAATACGTACCACCACACCAGACGTACCACCACACCAGACGTACCACCACACAAGACGTAGCACCACACAAGACGTAGCACCACACAAGACGTAGCACCACACAAGACGTAGCACCACACAAGACGTAGCACCACACAAGACGTAGCACCACACAAGACGTAGCACCACACAAGACGTAGCACCACACAATACTTACCACCACACAAGACGTACCACCACACAAGACTTACCACCATACAAGACTTACCACCACACAAGACGTACCACCACACAAGACGTACCACCACACAAGACGTACCACCACACAAGACTTACCACCACACAAGACTTACCACCACACAAGACTTACCACCACACAAGACGTACCACCACACAAGACTTACCACCACACAAGACTTACCACCACACAAGACTTACCACCACACAAGACGTACCACCACACAAGACGTACCACCACACAAGACGTACCATCACACAGGTATCAGGACTAATCTTTCCATGTGTCTCACACATTGAGGACCTCGCCAAGAGGCTCAACCGTTCCTGTGCTGCAATGGGCAGTGTCCCAAGGTACTGATAGAGTTGGTGAATTGACATATTTTTTCCAGTCATGCTTTTAAACTTCAGTAAGAACGTTTTTTACAGGTAATCCAAGAGATTAAATATCATGTTAGACAGACAAAGTTTGTCTGTACGGAACCTGTCAACTGAGGTCGGCTATAATACTAGTTGACAGGAAGGGTCCTCGTTATATATGTGTGCTCTAGATTATTATTTCTGTGGTGAACGATTGATATAGTTGACAGAGAACATTTCTGTTGATACAATGTTTGCAAGCAATGACGGACGGCCTCCAGTGACCAAACGTTTGTTTGACATGATGGAGGACCAGCCAGCGTCGCAACGTTTGCGCTCGCACGAGAACCAATTACCCGGGCAAACTGATCTCGTCTTTGTGCTTCTTTGCTGAGCTCTGGACAAACAAACAAGATTGTCTCAGAGTCAATATTGCCGCCATGAAACGGGGGCCGAGAGAACTGTGATCAATTGTTATGATATTCTGGGAAGTTGACCAGCATAACTCTTCAGGAATGTGATGGACGTTGATGACCATAATTCTCCTGGCGTCTGTCCACCACTGCAGGGCATTAAGGTGACGTATTGCATAGTGTGACAACGTATTGCACCACCCAATAACACATACTATTATGTCACATGTGATGTAATACACTTGGGCTCATGAGGTAAAACACTCAGTCAAACAATCAATACAATACACCTGCTGGTACACTGGGAATACTCCAGTACATCTTTCACTCCAGATAATACAAGTGAACTGACATTGCGAATAATGGACAATATTTAACTCTCAGGATAATGCTCATGAGCCATCCCTCAGGGTAATAGACATTATCTATTACTCAGGATAATAGACATTATCTATTACTCAGGATAATAGACATTATCTATCACTCAGGATAATATATATTATCTATCACTCAGGGTAATAGACATTATCAATCACTCAGGATAATAGACATTATCCATCATCCAGGATAATAGACATTATCTATCACTCAGGATGATAGAAATTATCTATCACTAAGGATAATAGATATTATCTATCACTCACGGGTCCTGGGGCACGGGTCCTACCACCACCATGAACCCCACCACCACGACCTCTGGTCCTACCACCACCATGAACCTCACCACCACGACCCCTGGTCCTACCACCACCATGAACCCCACCACCACGACCCCTGGTCCTACCACCACCATGAACCCCACCACCACGACCCCTGGTCCTACCACCACCATGAACCCCACCACCACGACCCCTGGTCCTACCACCACCATGAACCCCACCACCACGACCCCTGGTCCTACCACCACCATGAACCTCACCACCACGACCCCTGGTCCTACCACCACCATGAACCCCACCACCACGACCCCTGGTCCTACCACCACCATGAACCTCACCACCACGACCCCTGGTCCTACCACCACCATGAACCTCACCACCACGACCCCTGGTCCTACCACCACCATGAACCCCACCACCACGACCCCTGGTCCTACCACCACCACGAACCTCACCACCACGACCCCTGGTCCTACCACCACCATGAACCCCACCACCACGACCCCTGGTCCTACCACCACCATGAACCCCACCACCACTGTAACAAACTAGGTTTGTTGTAGGGAATTATTCAGTATAGATTCTCATAGACATGGGGACCGAGTAGTTTGGAAAATTGGAGTCAGACGGTATTCGAATGACTCAGCAGAGGGAAGGTCATCCCTCCAGAGATTAAAGGGATTAGCTCTTAAGATTATAAGATGGCTGGTTCTCTGTAGTAATGCAACATATAACGAATTATTTAACAATAACAGTATATTACAGTAACAACTAAGTTGATTAAGTATGTAGGTTAGGCCAACATGAAGGTACAGCTTGAGATCAGGGTTCATACACCGTAATTATGAAGTGACGTCATGAGTAGGAGGTACTAGGTCGGTGGGCCGCTGATGACGTAGCTGAAGCAAAAGGGGTCACGCGGTTGACGTGACAACAATCTCCATATTTAGTAATTCACAATGTTCAAATTCAGTTCACTAGCCATATTGTAATTGAAAATAGCCTCTCCCTAAGGTGCCTGTACAATTACCATCAGTTTATAAGAGTTCAACCATCTGGGTTGCTCAGTACAAGAGAGATTAGTTGTTCAATTTAAACCGTGCTTGTAAACTTGGTAAACCTGGCATAGGAATACCCTGTAGCTCTGACTAGCAGTGAGGAGGGCTAGGCAGTAGACAGTGTGGACTCTGTCAACAACTGGAGAGGTCATCCACCCTCACCTCTTCAAAGAGGTCAGTATAACATCAGCTGGTCGCATTGACAAGGTATCTTTGCTACGTTTTTGTATAGGTAAATAGTTCATTTCATTCCTCAATAGGAAGTGTTCAGTTAGGGAGTAATTTCATTTAGCTGTTGTTTAGATTTTGCATAAATAAATAATTAGCTTGTTCTCTGTATTTTATTATTTCCATGAAGGTGTTGCATGTCCTTGTCACGTGGTCTCCACGAGTCTGAGTTTTAATTTAGCCGCAAGCCTAGCAAAGTTTAAGAGATCATATATCCCTTTGTTTGCTATAATTCCCACACTTAACGTAGATTCATTCCCTCTTATCCAAGTAACCAAGTAATTTGGGGATCAAGCACCAAGGTTTTAATGATTGATTAATCGGTCCAGACCCCGATTAATTGACGCTTCTGGTTAATGGTCTGGTGGTGGCAGCAGAAGGAGATCCTTGAGTTTGCTAGGAGCCTAGTACGACGTCACGGGGACTGTAGAATCTTAGCCGATCGAGCGGCTAAGACCACGTAACGTGGGACTCGGCTAGAGTAACTCTGGGGTCCCTTGGTATTAAGTGAAAGTAAATAGAATACTGGCGGGTAAGGACGAAGGGAGAGCTAGCCGACCCCCCCCCCCTCCCCCCGTGTTACACCACGTCCCCTGGTCCTACCACCACCATGAACCCCACCACCACGACCCCTGGTCCTACCATCACCACGACCTCTGGTCCTACCACCACCATGAACCCCACCACCACGACCCCTGGTCCTACCATCACCACGACCTCTGGTCCTACCTCCACCATGGACACCACCACCACGACCCCTGGTCCTACCTCCACCATGAACACCACTACCACGACCCCTGGTCCTACCACCACCATGGACACCACCACCACGACCTCTGGTCGTATATATAAATTTGAAGGGTTATATTTCATAATCAATTCCACTAGATGTGGGTAACAAGATTATAAATGTTAGTTGTCTACAAATTAGTATGAACTATTAAAACTTGAGTCCGGAATCGTAATGGCCTGATATGAAGCCTTGGATTTCCATCACTGGCGGCCAGGGAACCCTGCAGGTAGACGCTGTGATGAGGACTCAAGATCCCTCATGGTACTAGAGGTCATCCGGCGTCCTGCTCCGGTACGGTACCTGCTGAATAAGTGGTCAGTAGTGCGCAGTTATCAACACACGGAGTATATTCAAGATGGAATAGTAAGCATTAGTATTTTGGCTTACCTAGTCTGGCTAGAGCGCTGGCATCATAACCTGGCATTGTTTAATCAGTTATATAAATGGCCACCAGACAATTAGGAACAATTACTCGGAAACGAATCTTTCTTTAATGTAGAACTCGACGGTCTGGCGGAATCCTGCTGCTCCTGTACTGCGAGTCTCAGGAAAGATGAACGTGTTGATCATATTAAACACTAGTACATTTGCGCGTCTGAGGCTGTTCAGTTAAAGGCGTCACCTTCTAATGAGCACTAGCACATCCAGACGTCATAACCGCCACGGACGTACTGCTCGGCGTCGCTTGTCCTCCTCGTCCTCCCTGCAGACGTCCTGGACGCCTCCAGTTTTCTCTGATTTAATTCTCAGTTATAGGAGGAAGACGATTATTTATTCATGAAATACAGTTTATCCGAACATAATAAATACTTTTATCCTTTTTTAGCTCTCAGACTGGAGGTATTATATGTCTATTGAGAGAAATATTAGGTTCCACAGCTACTTTGCTGATGTGGCAAGTTCCCGTTTTTCCTGGGAGCCACTATGGACGTTCTCTATGATAAAATTAGTAATGGTAATATTGTTAGTAATTACCTGAAACCACCGTTTTAATTTGGTATGTCACGGGTTAGTAATTTGAACTCTCTCGTTGTCCCCACCCTAGCACACACCCTCCCACTCCGCACCCTTGCACACACCCTCCCAATCCCCACCCTAGCACACACACCCTCCCACTCCCCATCCTAGCACACACCCTCCCGCTCCTCACCCTAGCACACACCTTTCCGCTCCTCACCCTAGCACACACCCTCCCCCTCCCCACCCCTAGCACACACCCACCCACTCCCCACCCTAGCACACACCCACCCACTTCTCACCCTCCCACTCCCCACCCTAGCACACACCCACCCACTTCTCACCCTAGCACACACCCTCCCAGTCCCCACCCTAGCACACACCCACCCACTTTTCACCCTAGCACACACCCTCCCACTTCTCACCCAAGCACACACCCTCCCACTTCTCACCCTAGCACACACTAGAAGAGTCTGCCTACCAACCCGTTAAAAAGATATTCTGCTCTATACATACTGGGTGGAGTACCCGGCTGTACCCGGGTCTCTTCACCCCAACTCTCACCCTCCGCCTTTCTTGCCCCTCTTACCCAACATCTCCCCTCTACCATTTCTCCATGTCTCCCTCCCTCTCCCTCACTCTTTCATCCCACCACCGTCTTCACCTTTATCTCTCTCGGCCATTTCCTCTCTTTAAACATCTGCCTATTCCTTCCTTCACTCAAACATCTCTCTCTCTCTCTCTCTCTCTCTCTCCTCTCTCTCTCTCTCTCTCTCTCTCTCTCTCTCTCTCTCTCTCTGTCTCTCTCTCTCTCTCTCTCTCTCTCTCTCTCTCTCTCTCTCTCTCTCTCTCTCTCTCTCTCTCTCTCTCTCTCTCTCTCTCTCTCTCTCTCTCTCTCTCTCTCTCTCTCTCTCTATCTATCTCTCTCTCTCTCTCTCTCTCTCTCTCTCTCTCTCTCTCTCTCTCTCACTCTCTCACTCTCTCACTCTCTCACTCTCTCACTCTCTCACTCTCTCTCTCTCTCTCGCTCTCAAAACAAAATATTTAACAACGGCCTGACACTGCTTGTGTTGTGAGTCTACTTACAACACAATCAATATTTGTTTGATTGTGTCTTCAAGAAAATAGAATGTGCGTGGTGGGGGGGGGGGGGGCGGTGGGGGAGGAGTAATGATGACATGTCGTGCCGAGTCCAACTGACCTATGACACGCCCACACCCCACGTGCTTCATGTGTCAAAGTTGGGTGAGGTCAGCCCCTAGTGCCTGGCCTCATCCTATTCCCTCCTCCCCGCTCCTTCTACCTCTCTCTCCTCCCCTCTGTCCCATGCTATCATCCCCACTCCTCCCTCCTCCCCTCTGTCCCATGCTATCATCCCCACTCCTCTCTCCTCCCCTCTGTCCCATGCTATCATCCCCACTCCTCTCTCCTCCCCTCTGTCCCATGCTATCATCCCCACTCCTCTCTCCTCCCCTCTGTCCCATGCTATCATCCCCACTCCTCTCTCCTCCCCTCTGTCCCATGCTATCATCCCCACTCCTCTCTCCTCCCCTCTGTCCCATGCTATCATCCCCACTCCTCTCTCCTCCCCTCTGTCCCATGCTATCATCCCCACTCCTCTCTCCTCCCCTCTGTCCCATGCTATCATCCCCACTCCTCTCTCCTCCCCTCTGTCCCTTGCTATCATCCTCACTCCTCTCTCCTCCCCTCTGTCCCATGCTATCATCCCCACTCCTCTCTCCTCCCCTCTGTCCCATGCTATCATCCCCACTCCTCTCTCCTCCCCTCTGTCCCATGCTATCATCCCCACTCCTCTCTCCTCCCCTTTGTCCCATGCTATCATCCCCACTCCTCTCTCCTCCCCTCTGTCCCTTGCTATCATCCCCACTCCTCTCTCCTCCCCTCTGTCCCATGCTATCATCCCCACTCCTCTCTCCTCCCCTCTGTCCCATGCTATCATCCCCACTCCTCTCTCCTCCCCTCTGTCCCATGCTATCATCCCCACTCCTCTCTCCTCCCCTCTGTCCCATGCTATCATCCCCACTCCTCTCTCCTTCCCTCTGTCCCATGCTATCATCCCCACTCCTCTCTCCTCCCCTCTGTCCCATGCTATCATCACCACTCCTCTCTCCTCCCCTCTGTCCCATGCTATCATCCCCACTCCTCTCTCCTCCCCTCTGTCCCATGCTATCATCCCCACTCCTCTCTCCTCCCCTCTGTCCCATGCTATCATCACCACTCCTCTCTCCTCCCCTCTGTCCCATGCTATCATCCCCACTCCTCTCTCCTCCCCCTCTGTCCCATGCTATCATCCCCACTCCTCTCTCCTCCCCTCTGTCCCATGCTATCATCACCACTCCTCTCTCCTCCCCTCTGTCCCATGCTATCATCCCCACTCCTCTCTCCTCCCCTCTGTCCCATGCTATCATCACCACTCCTCTCTCCTCCCCTGTCCCATGCTATCATCCCCACTCCTCTCTCCTCCCCTCTGTCCCATGCTATCATCCCCACTCTTCTCTCCTCCCCTCTGTCCCATGCTATCATCCCCACTCCTCTCTCCTCCCCTCTGTCCCATGCTATCATCCCCACTCCTCTCTCCTCCCCCTCTGTCCCATGCTATCATCCCCACTCCTCTCTCCTCCCCTCTGTCCCATGCTATCATCACCACTCCTCTCTCCTCCCCTCTGTCCCATGCTATCATCCCCACTCCTCTCTCCTCCCCTCTGTCCCATGCTATCATCACCACTCCTCTCTCCTCCCCTGTCCCATGCTATCATCCCCACTCCTCTCTCCTCCCCTCTGTCCCATGCTATCATCCCCACTCCTCTCTCCTTCCCTCTGTCCCATGCTATCATCCCCACTCCTCTCTCCTCCCCTCTGTCCCTTGCTATCATCACCACTCCTCTCTCCTTCCCTCTGTCCCATGCTATCATCCCCACTCCTCTCTCCTTCCCTCTGTCCCATGCTATCATCCCCACTCCTCTCTCCTCCCCTCTGTCCCTTGCTATCATCCCCACTCCTCTCTCCTCCCCTCTGTCCCATGCTATCATCCCCACTCTTCTCTCCTCCCCTCTGTCCCATGCTATCATCCCCACTCCTCTCTCCTTCCCTCTGTCCCATGGTATCATCCCCACTCCTCTCTCCTCCCCTCTGTCCCATGCTATCATCCCCACTCCTCTCTCCTTCCCTCTTCCATCAGCTTTCCTTCTTCCCTGCGCCTCTCTCTCCCTCCCTCCTCCCCTCTCACCACCTCTCCCTCTCCCCTCCCAGAACACACAGTCCCAGCAAACACTCAACATAACCTCAACATAAATTTTACCACTGTTACTTTGGTGCTTCGTAATTAAGGCAAACCTGGTGGATTAAGTTATACATGGAAACATCTTGAACATCTGAACGTACTGGGAAAACTCGCTGGAAAATTAATTCAGGCTTTATAGGTTTTTTTTCAGGAGGCAGTTTCAGGCTTTATAAGAGATGCTGCGATTCGGAACAGCAGTGAATCTTTTGGTTAAAGAGGAATACTGGGAGTTGATCCTGAGCTCTTCTTGTGACACTCTCCATAAACTCCCACTTCAGCAAGGAGAGTTGGGTGAGGTCGCCTCCAGAGCGTCCCCAAGCATACAGCCTCCAGAGCGTCCCCAAGCATACAGCCTCCAGAGCGTTCCCAAGCATACAGCCTCCAGAGCGTCCCCAAGCATACAGCCTCCAGAGCGTCCCCAAGCATACAGACTCCAGCTGTAGACAGACGAATGCACATTCTCGTGTACAGATAATGATCGATTTGCCTCCGTGTTTAGTGTTCTGTCTCTGTTCACGTTTGTTGATCTTTTTTTTTTTTTTTTTTTTTTTTTGAGATATATACAAGAGTTGTTACATTCTTGTACAGCCACTAGTACGCGTAGCGTTTCGGGCAAGTCCTTAATCCTACGGTCCCTGGAATACGATCCCCTGCCGCGAAGAATCGTTTTTTCATCCAAGTACACATTTTACTGTTGCGTTAAACAGAGGCTACAGTTAAGGAATTGCGCCCAGTAAATCCTCCCCGGCCAGGATACGAACCCATGACATAGCGCTCGCGGAACGCCAGGCGAGTGTCTTACCACTACACCACGGAGACTGCTGTCTGTTGTCCCTGTCTGATTGGTTATGGTTGTGTCTGTCTCTGTCTGTCTCTCTCTCTAGATGTCTGATTCTGTCTGCGTTAGAATCAGTTAAATTAGATGTCTGTCTGAGTTGCCTATCTGTTTACGTCGGTCCCTGCCTGTCCACCTCTGTCAGTCTCCTACTCCCTGACATTACTTGTCTGACGGACGTTTCCGTCCGTCTCAACCTTGGTATCTCTGGATGCACCAGACATCCTGCCGGGAGCATTTATGGATCAAAATGGTCTTGTACACAGTGATCAATACGAAGACCACGAGTGAAGCACGCGCCCCATCACGCGCGTGCTCACACACACGCCCCATTACGTGCACACACACGCCCTATCACGTGCACCCACGCGCCCCATCACGCACACACGAATGCACACACACACACACGCACCATCACGCACACACGCATGCACACACGCCCCATCACCTTCGCACACACACGCTCCATCATGCTGACACGCGCGCGCACACAGCCACTGGTGTCCAGTGGCTGAGTGGACAGCGCTTAGGACTCGTAATCCTAGGGACCGGGTTCAAACCCGGCGCCGGCGAAAACAGATTAGCAAAATTTCTTTCACTCTGATGCACCTGTTACCTAGTAGTAAATACGTACCAGAGAGTTAGACAGATGTTACGGGCTGCTTCCTTGGGGTGTGTGTGAATAATAAAAAAAATTTAGTTAGTAGTAATAGTTGATTGATTGACAGTAGAGAGGAGGGCCGAAAGAGCAGAGCTCAACCCCCGCAAGCACAACAAGGTGAATTGTAGGTGAATAGACGCCCGCAATTTGGAAGACGGTTAATGTAGTCCCGATTTACTAGAAGATAGACAGGAGGCACTGAACTACAGTTTAGTGTCCCCTAACTTGCATACCATGCAAGCTGATGGAGAAGATTGTGCGAAAAAAGCTTGTGGAACATCTGGAGCGAAAGAATTTTGTAACACAGCATCAACTTGGGTTCAGAGACGGCAAGTCCTGCATCACAGGATTAATTGAATTCTACGACCTGGTAACAAAAATCAGGCAAGAAGGAGAGGGGTTGGGCATCCTGCATATTTTGGATTGCCAGAAAGCCTTTGACACAGTACCACACAAGAGATTAGTGCAAAAAGCTGGAGGTGCAGGCAGGTGTGAAAGGGAAGGTACTCCATTAGATGCGGAAGTACCTAAGCAACAGAAGACAGCCAGTCACTGTGAGGGGTGAGGCCTCAGATTGGCGAGGCATCACCAGTCGAGTCCCGCAGGGTTCAGTTCTTGGACCAATACTCTTTCTGATATATTAAATGTTCTCTCAGATGGTATAGAATCGTTCTTCTATTTGTTCGCTGATGATGCACAAATTATGAGGAGGATTAAGACGGAGGAAGATAGTATGAGGCTACAAGATGACCTCTACAGACTGAATGATTGGTCCAACAAATGGCTGCAAAAGTTCAACCCGAGTAAAGGCAAGGTCATGAAACTATGCGGAAGAAACACAAGGCCAGACACAGAATACAGAAAAGGAGATGAAGTTCTTCATGAAATGGACAGAGAGAAAGATCTAGGAGTTGATATCATGCCAAACCTGTCTCCAGAAGCCCACATAAAAAAAAATTGCGGCATATGCAATGTTGGCTAAAATCAGAACTGCCTTTAGGAACCTGTGCAAGGAATCATTCAGAACCGTGTATACCACATATGTAAGACCAATTCTGGAGTATGCGGCCCCAGCACGGAACCCGTACCTCGTCAAGCACAAGACGAAGCTTGAAAATGTTCAGAGGTATGCCACTATGCAAATCCCAGAACTAAGAGGCATGAGTTACGAGGAAAGACTGCATGAAATGCACCTCACGGCACTTAAAGGCAGAAGAGTAACGGTGGAAATGATCACAACCTACAAAATTCTCAGAGGAATTGAAAGGATAGATAAAGATAAACTGCTTAACACTGATGGTACGCGAACAAGGGGACACAGGTGGAAACTGAGTACCCAGATGAGCCAGAGGGTCATTAAAAAGAACTTTTTCAGTGTCAGAGTAGTTAACAGATGGAATGCATTAAACAGTGATGTGGTGGAGGCTTACTCCACACATAGTAAATGTGATAGAGCCTAGTAGGCTCAGGAACTTGTACACCAGTTGATTGACGGTTGAGAGGCGGGACCAAAGAGCCAGAGCTCAACCCCCGCAAGCACAACTAGGTGAGTATACGCCCCCTTACGCTCACGAGCGCGCGCAAACATGCTCACGGGCATATTTATTTATTTATTGCGATACCTGAAAGTTCTCCTCGATGGAATATTCTGGTTTACAACTTTCAAACTATTTCTTGCTCTAGAGTCAGTCGTAGAGGAATTTTACGAGTCAACTGTTTTACCTTCCAGCGAGTCAACCGGTTTACCTTCCAGCGAGCTGCTCTTTATGAATCAGGCAAATATGGCCAACAAACATTAATTCTTCTAAACCTTTTCCCTTTCATGGGGTCTAAACATGGGTTTAGGAGGGGAACTTTAGGGTTTAAGGCGTAAGTCATCGGTTTTCCTATTTCCTTCTGAGGCTTGGTCCATGTATATGCTTATTTTGTGATGGATATTCCATGGATATATCCATCCTGGTGGGAGAGTTATTCCAGGAATACGACCATATTGTATTTTTTTCTACCACAGACGTTGCCACACATTTACAATGCTAACCATAATATATACATTTTCTTCTGTCCTCCATGGACAGGGTTAGAGATGTGTTAAACATATAGTTCAAGGGTTATTGAACAATCAACCACAGAAGGTGCTTGTAGTGCTTTTAAAATGCTGGGCTAAGCTACATACGTAAATACAGATTCACAGATTTGCGTATGCCGTACATAAAGTGTTTGATGTGTCTTTTACATAGTGTGTCTTTTACATAGTGTCTTTAACATTTACTTTTGTGTCATTAATGTGCATTTACAAAGGTGAAATGTAATCCATATAATCCAGCTTCCATATATACTTTATACACATAAATATACATACACACGTACATATACATATATACACACACATGCATTCACATACATTTGTCTCTTTTACTCTGACAGGGTCAGTTAGCTGATAGAGAAACTAGTGTGCAATTAAGCACTTAATCACTGAAGGTGATTAAGGTGCATTTACAAGCTCAGGTTATATAGTTACATCACATACATCACATATAATTGATACATTACATCGTCAATCTTGGGTACAACTCCAATATATCATCAAGTTTTCCAGTATTCATATAGTAATTACAGAGTTCAGCATACCTTAGCCCAGGAGGGCGAAAGTCAATCAATATGGGACATGCTACAATATAATGTTCAAGTATCATAATTAAATATCATAATATTTAATGCTACAACTTTCAGATCTTTGTGAATTTGTTAGGTCGGTGAGATCTTTATTAGATACTAGCTGTACTCGGCCACGCGTTGCTGAGCCACAGCATCCTTTCCCTTGTCTCCCAGTCCTCCCCATTATTACCCTCGCCCGTCCCTTCGTCCTCCCTACTATTCCCCATTTCCACGTCCCCTCGTCCTCCCCACCATTACCCCCCTTCCTTTTCCCCTCGTCCTCAGTACCATCCCCACACTTCCGTCCCCTCGTCCTCCCCACCATTTCCCACTCCCTTGTCTGACGCATTCCCAAAAGATATGATGCTCTCATCACTGAAATATAAGAAAAAAATTAAAAAGCAAAATTAACAGTAATGAAGAAATACAAAATAAACTCTACCCACTAAATGACCCGTATGGTAAACAACAAGGCTCATTTCCAACGCAGTGTCACAAAATAATTATATCAAAATTAAAATAATTCGAAATATATGAAAATTCAATTTATCAATGAAATCGGAAACATTAAAGTGGAAATCATAACATATTTAGTATAGCGTGTGTATGTTGCTATTACGTTCAACAGATGGCACTGTTTTTTTTCTTTAAACTATGTTTTTACCTGTCACATGTGTGGCATCTATATAGTAGGCATCTAAAACACGCGCATATTCGAATGGAACGTTGTGTCAGAATTTCAAAGCAATCAGTGAAGAACTTTGGGAGATAACAGCGTGTGTTGCTCTTACGTCCAACAGATGGTGCTGTTTATCAAAAAGCAGCATGTTTTTTCCGTCATAGTTGAGGCATGTATATAGTAAGTATGTAAAAACATGCGCTTATTCAAATGCAACATAGTGTCAAAATTTCAAAGCAATCGTTAAAGAGGTTTCGAAGATATCTCTCACATGAAAATCACATGAAAAAAAACAGGTTTTCACAACAACCTGTCCTCCTAAAAAGAACGTCGCTTTTGGCCGTTTGCCCGTATGAACGAATTTGGACGTAATTTGAAAATGAAAAAAATATGAAAATATATTTGGGATTTTTTTTTTCAACAACAGTCAGTTAAGGGTTTTCTGATAGGTTAGGTGGGCAGGAAATTCTCATAAAGTTTCTAAACGTTATGAAAAACGTTAATTTAAAATGTCCTCTCATAATCTCTGCGCGTACGCCAACCGACTCAAATAGAAAACGGAACAGAACGTCACTTTTGCGAGCCGATTTCATTTTAAATTACGTCCAAATTTGGCCATAGTGCGCATACGGGCCAAAAGTGACGTTATTTTTAAGAGGACGAGTTGTTCACAGAGGCATGTTTTTTTCCGTCACAGACGTGACATCAAAATATTATGTAAATAAAAACCCGCTCTGATGCAAATGGAACGCTGTGTGAAAATTTCAAACCAATCGATGAAGAACTTTCGGAGATTAGCGATTTTGAACAAGCGAACATTTCCATTTTTATTTATGTAGATTGTAGTGAGATATTGTAGTGAGAGGTGTTCCAGGGATACGACCATATTGTAGTGAGAAGTGTTCCAGGGATACGACCATATTGTAGTGAGAAGTGTTCCAGGGATACGACCATATTGTAGTGAGAGGTGTTCCAGGTATACGACCATATTGTAGTGAGAGGTGTTCCAGGGATACGACCATATTGTAGTGAGAGGTGTTCCAGGGATACGACCATATTGTAGTGAGAGGTGTTCCAGGTATACGACCATATTGTAGTGAGAGGTGTTCCAGGGATACGACCATATTGTAGTGAGAGGTGTTCCAGGGATACGACCTTATTGTAGTGAGAGGTGTTCCAGGGATACGACCATATTGTAGTGAGAGGTGTTCCAGGGATACGACCATATTGTAGTGAGAGGTGTTCCAGGGATACGACCATATTGTAGTGAGAGGTGTTCCAGGGATACGACCATATTGTAGTGAGAGGTGTTCCAGGGATACGACCATATTGTAGTGAGAGGTATTCCAGGGATACGACCATATTGTAGTGAGAGGTGTTCCAGGGATACGACCATATTGTAGTGAGAGGTGTTACAGGTATACGACCATATTGTAGTGAGAGGTGTTCCAGGGATACGACCATATTGTAGTGAGAGGTGTTCCAGGGATACGACCATATTGTAGTGAGAGGTGTTCCAGGTATACGACCATATTGTAGTGAGAGGTGTTCCAGGGATACGACCATATTGTAGTGAGAGGTGTTCCAGGTATACGACCATATTGTAGTGAGAGGTGTTCCAGGGATACGACCATATTGTAGTGAGAGGTGTTCCAGGGATACGACCATATTGTAGTGAGAGGTGTTCCAGGTATACGACCATATTGTAGTGAGAGGTGTTCCAGGTATACGACCATATTGTAGTGAGAGGTGTTCCAGGGATACGACCATATTGTAGTGAGAGGTGTTCCAGGGATACGACCATATTGTAGTGAGAGGTGTTCCAGGTATACGACCATATTGTAGTGAGAGGTGTTCCAGGTATACGACCATATTGTAGTGAGAGGTGTTCCAGGGATACGACCATATTGTAGTGAGAAGTGTTCCAGGGATACGACCATATTGTAGTGAGAGGTGTTCCAGGTATACGACCATATTGTAGTGAGAGGTGTTCCAGGGATACGACCATATTGTAGTGAGAGGTGTTCCAGGGATACGACCATATTGTAGTGAGAAGTGTTCCAGGGATTCGACCATATTGTAGTGAGAGGTGTTCCAGGGATACGACCATATTGTAGTGAGAAGTGTTCCAGGGATACGACCATATTGTAGTGAGAAGTGTTCCAGGGATACGACCATATTGTAGTGAGAGGTGTTCCAGGGATACGACCATATTGTAGTGAGAGGTGTTCCAGGGATACGACCATATTGTAGTGAGAAGTGTTCCAGGGATACGACCATATTGTAGTGAGAGGTGTTCCAGGGATACGACCATATTGTAGTGAGAGGTGTTCCAGGTATACGACCATATTGTAGTGAGAGGTGTTCCAGGGATACGACCATATTGTAGTGAGAGGTGTTCCAGGGATACGACCATATTGTAGTGAGAGGTGTTCCAGGGATACGACCATATTGTAGTGAGAGGTGTTCCAGGGATACGACCATATTGTAGTGAGAAGTGTTCCAGGGATACGACCATATTGTAGTGAGAATTGTTCTAGGGATACGACCATATTGTAGTGAGAGGTGTTCCAGGGATACGACCATATTGTAGTGAGAAGTGTTCCAGGGATACGACCATATTGTAGTGAGAGGTGTTCCAGGGATACGACCATATTGTAGTGAGAGGTGTTCCAGGGATACGACCATATTGTAGTGAGAAGTGTTCCAGGGATACGACCATTTTGTAGTGAGAAGTGTTCCAGGGATACGACCATATTGTAGTGAGAGGTGTTCCAGGGATACGACCATATTGTAGTGAGAGGTGTTCCAGGGATACGACCATATTGTAGTGAGAAGTGTTCCAGGGATACGACCATATTGTAGTGAGAGGTGTTCCAGGGATACTACCATATTGTAGTGAGAGGTGTTCCAGGGATACGACCATATTGTAGTGAGAGGTGTTCCAGGGATACTACCATATTGTAGTGAGAGGTGTTCCAGGGATACGACCATATTGTAGTGAGAGGTGTTCCAGGGATACGACCATATTGTAGTGAGAAGTGTTCCAGGGATACGACCATATTGTAGTGAGAGGTGTTCCAGGGATACGACCATATTGTAGTGAGAGGTGTTCCAGGGATACGACCATATTGTAGTGAGAAGTGTTCCAGGGATACGACCATATTGTAGTGAGAGGTGTTCCAGGGATACGACCATATTGTAGTGAGAGGTGTTCCAGGGATACGACCATATTGTAGTGAGAGGTGTTCCAGGGATACGACCATATTGTAGTGAGAAGTGTTCCAGGGATACGACCATATTGTAGTGAGAGGTGTTCCAGGGATACGACCATATTGTAGTGAGAGGTGTTCCAGGGATACGACCATATTGTAGTGAGAGGTGTTCCAGGGATACAACCATATTGTAGTGAGAAGTGTTCCAGGGATACAACCATATTGTAGTGAGAAGTGTTCCAGGGATACTACCATATTGTAGTGAGAGGTGTTCCAGGTATACGACCATATTGTAGTGAGAGGTGTTCCAGGGATACGACCATATTGTAGTGAGAGGTGTTCCAGGGATACGACCATATTGTAGTGAGAAGTGTTCCAGGGATACGACCATATTGTAGTGAGAGGTGTTCCAGGGATACGACCATATTGTAGTGAGAGGTGTTCCAGGGATACGACCATATTGTTGTGAGAAGTGTTCCAGGGATACGACCATATTGTAGTGAGAGGTGTTCCAGGGATACGACCATATTGTAGTGAGAGGTGTTCCAGGGATACGTCCATATTGTAGTGAGAGGTGTTCCAGGGATACGACCATATTGTAGTGAGAGGTGTTCCAGGGATACGACCATATTGTAGTGAGAGGTGTTCCAGGGATACGACCATATTGTAGTGAGAGGTGTTCCAGGGATACGACCATATTGTACTGAGAGGTGTTCCAGGGATACGACCATATTGTAGTGAGAGGTGTTCCAGGGATAATGTGTGTTGTTGCCCGAGTTGATGACGAATCGCAGCCATGTTGTATCTAGTATCAACATTGCTGCACTATGCATGCAGCAATGTTGCAGTCACATATATTTCAGAAGAAACATTCATGTTGAGGACACTTGTGTATTGGGGATACAATCATGCTGTAGCGAGAGTTACTATCTAGACGCAGCCATATTGAAGCAAACAAGATTTCTACCATGGATGTAGCCATTTGTTAGCGAGAGTTGTTCCATGGATTACGTAGTGACACATACACTCAGCACTAAATATGCTCACATTAATTAAATACCAATTTTATATTCAGTACAGCACAAATAAACCATTAAATCATTATAGTCATTAGCAAGCACCAGACCTGCTCCCAAGAGGCTCTCATTAGCAAGCACCAGACCTGCTCCCAAGAGGCTCTCATTAGCAAGCACCAGACCTGCTCCCAAGAGGCTCTCATTAGCAAACACCAGACCTGCTCCCAAGAGGCTTTCATTAGCAAGCACCAGACCTGCTCCCAAGAGGCTCTCATTAGCAAGCACCAGACCTGCTCCCAAGAGGCTCTCCACATTGGCAACGGCACACAGCTGTTAACTAAACAGTCAGGTGTATATATATATATATGTATATATATATATATATATATATATATATATATATAAATATATATATATATATATATATATATATATATATATATATATATATATATATATATATATATATATATATATATATATATATATATATATGTCGTACCTAACAGCCAGAACGCACTTCTCAGCCTACTATTCAAGGCCCGATTTGCCTAATAAGCCAAGTTTTCATGAATTAATGTTTTTTTCGTCTACCTAACCTACCTAACCTAACCTAACCTAGCTTTTTTTGGCTACCTAACCTAACCTTACCTATAAATATAGGTTAGGTTAGGTTAGGTAGGGTTGGTTAGGTTCGGTCATATATCTACGTTAATTTTAACTCCAATAAAAAAAAAATGACCTCATACATAGAGAAAAGGGTTGCTTTATCATTTCATAAGAAAAAAATTATAGTAAATATATTAATTCAGAAAAACTTGGCTTATTAGGCAAATCGGGCCTTGAATAGTAGGCTGAGAAGTGAGTTCTGGCTACTAGGTACGACATATATATATATATATATATATATATATATATATATATATATATATATATATATATATATATATATATATATATATATATATATATATATATATATATATTATATATATATATATATATATATATATATATATATATATATATATATATATATATATATATATATATATATATATATTACTAACTAAAGTTTGCACAGTAATCTGGGTACAACAATTAACGAAAGTTGTACCATGAATATGGTAATGCTGTAGAAAGTAAGAGCTGCTCCAGGGTTACAACCATGTGGAAGTAAGAACTCCAGGGTTACAACCATGTGGAAGTAAGAGCTGCTCCAGGGATACAGCCATGTAGAAAGTAAGAGCTGCTCCAGTGTTACAACCATGTGGAAGTAAGAGCTGCTCCAGGGAGCTGCTTCCATGTGGAAGTAAGAGCTGCTCCAGGGAGCTGCTTCCATGTGGAAGTAAGAGCTGCTCCAGGGAGCTGCTTCCATGTGGAAGTAAGAGCTGCTCCAGGGTTACCGCCATGTAGAAGTAAGAGCTGCTCCAGTGTTACAGCCATGTGGAAGTAAGAGCTGCTCCAGGGTTACAACCATGTGGAAGTACGAACTCCAGGGCTACAACCATGTGGAAGTAAGAGCTCCAGGGTTACAGCCATGTGGAAGTAAGAGCTGCTCCAGGATTACAGCTATGTGGAAGTAAGAGCTCCAGGGTTACAACCATGTAGAAGTAAGAGCTCCTGGGTTACAACCATGTAGAAGTAAGAGTTGCTCCAGGGTTACAACCATGTGGAAGCAACAATTGTTGCTGGGATACAGCCATGCAGCAGTGAGAATTGTTCCTGGGTTATGTTTTTCGGTAATGGATAATGAAGGAGCGTGTTCACATGGCAGCAGCCAGGACAACTCTGAGAGGAAGCTCAGATGAGTCGTATTGTTTTTATCAAGTAGCTGCTGTACTTTGAACTCTTGAAGCCTACGCCAGGAACATGTTCACGTTGGTGTAATGTGGGATACTACAGGATGAGGAGCACCTGCAGGGGGCGAGGGTCGCTGGAGGAACATGTTCACGTTGGTGTAATGTGGGATACTACAGGATGAGGAGCACCTGCAGGGGGCGAGGGTCGCTGGGGGAACATGTTCACGTTGGTGTAATGTGGGATACTACAGGATGAGGAGCACCTGCAGGGGGCGAGGGTCGCTGGGGGAACATGTTCACTGAGTGATGAGTGCTCATAAACACACTGGTACGCCACGCGTGGTTAGTGGGGATAGCTGATGAGCACACAGGCATACGGGGTAGTGATGGTTCACTGTTAGGAGTATGCAGTTCTATGTATGATATCGATTTCATTTTTTGTTTACATAAAGGTTTTGAACCTAAGGTTTATGAACACGTGAGGTGTTCAATAAATACAACTGATGACAGAAGTTTTATTTGATTTCTCCGGCACTAAATCATGAGAGTTGCGACGATGATTATCTTAAGAATACGTGTGAAAGGGTTGTTAAGATGCGGGGAAGACAGCTATCTCAAGGTGCCGTGGAGGTCACTGGAGGAGAGGGGTGTAAATAATGCTAACACTGTCTTTCCTTCGCTCACCTAAGGCTCCATTTTGTTTGCCATGCGTCTGAACAGTTCAATACAAAATTTCATGTCATTTAACGGCATAGCATATTAAATGCCTGTTTGGAATCATGGAATTACAGAGGAGAATTAGAAGAAAATCGTTATTTTAGTTTCACTTAAAAAAATTATCGCGTGTTTAGAAACGTTTATGGAGCGGAATTACTTCACACGAAGAACCATGAACACTTTCATACACTAGCTGAAGGTCATTATATCGCGACACCTTCATATCCCAGAAATGTTCTCGCCTCTTAGCAGAAGAGAAAAGCAAAATGTAACATTACACATGTTTAATGCGGATTTAAATAGATACATTGTCACAAAACAAAACTTCGGAATTAAATTTTATCACTGGTTATAGACCAGTTGTTCATTGGCAGAAGATCAGGAAATATGTTTCCTAAACTTGGTTGCAGAAAATGTTGATTTATATGTCATCAATACAAATTTTGGATAGACTTTTGAATCAGGAAAGAAAATTATTTAGTGAGGAAGTAGACATCGTGGAGAGACACGGGTAGCAAGATGCAGAACATCATGTACACTGGCTGGATGTCACCACAGTAGAATATAGATTACAACATTTGTAACAGGAAACGACTCTTGAAGAAAATCTCTTCAATGTACTTGAAAACAAATGGAGTATGGAGTTGGTTAGCTTCAGGAGTGTGATAGTAGTAAAGACCAATTGTCCTTGAAGTAAACATTCTAAAGCGACGAAGGTGGTAGACGGTGTTGTGAAGACTAAAGATGGCTGTGTGGGTGGACTTAGTCAGTGAAGGAACAGGTATTCTCAGAAAAGTTAGAATTGGGGAACTTTATAATCGATGGAGAACTAGATCCCTTGTAAGTTGATATTGGTGCCGCAGAATCAATATTATCTGAAGATTGAGCACATTCCTTGCATTTAAGGTGAAAGTTTAATTTAAATTATTAACTGACTATGGTAATTACAAAATTTAACTTTACGGTAGTTTTTGCAAGAATAGTTTATAGTAATAAAGAAATTACACTAGATTTAGATGAAGCTGCTTCACATAATCCTATCCAAGCCCCCATGAGGTAAACAACAGAAAATGGTGGTTGGTTTGGATGAGTTGTTCGTAGAGGAGAAAATCAATAGAGCAGGTAATATGATCGGGCAGTATTCAGGGATCTGGATAAACCTCCACATAGCATGGCAGCTGGAATTCATCCAAAAAGTGTTCCTACTCCTTAATATAAAAGCACACGGTAGAGGTAATTTTAGAATGGCTTGACCATAAGAGAATGGTAACCCCTAATTGTGCCAGTGTTCAACGTTGACCTGAAATCAACGACAATTTCTGCAGATTTAAAAAAAAATAATAACAGCATTCCTTGTGATAAATTATTGTCAGAAGTTTATAAGGGCTAAATATTTATATTCACTGACTTAAATAATGTTCATTTACAAATTCCCTGTGAATAAAGAGAGAGACGTCTGTAATTTTAAAAGGAATCAGTACTCAATAATTATCATTATATTAAGTCATCATATTGTGAACTACCTGTGGCAGAAGTGATCTTTCATATTACTGCAGTATTAAGATGCTGTGTACAGGAGCATGAGACTGTACTGTGTATATAATGCTGTGTACAGGAGCATGAGACGTCAGCATGAGTCAACAGACGTCATTATAATCATTACAGCAGGCTTAACAGAAGTCATTTAACTCTGTAAGCTCACGGTTCCGCTGGCGTTTCCGAGCAATTCCAATTTCAACTTGTGCAGGAGTTAAGAATGTCTGTTAAAAATGTTTAACAGTTATCCCCATCTGCCCCCACTGGAGGAGACGAGGATAACTCATACATTACAACCAGGGGTGGGATGAGGAAGTGAAGCGGAGGAGGTTTCAGGTGGCTGAGACTGAGGGCTGAGTGGGCTAGTTACGGCGGTTAAGAACTCTCGGAATTCTTCAAACATTCTTCTAGTTCACAAACTAGCAACAAGAACACCCTATGTGGCTCCTTCAAGCACAAGAACATGTCTATCAAACAATGTTCCTTCATGCACAATAAAAATTTTATAACACAATTTGCACTGCAGATAGTATCATAACTGCCTAAGTCAGGAGCAGTTACATGACTTCGGTTAAATGTTGTTTTTCTTGACGGAAGTGCTGCTTGGATATCCCACCTTAGCGTCTCTCCCGTGAAGACTCGGGACATGTAACCTGTGAGAGGAAGGGCTTCAGAATGAGGTTCCCGAGGCTCTGGCTGGTTGCCTTCTGAACGTCAATAATAACTCTGGAATCACTGTAGGTCTCATCTGATGGGCGAGAGGCGGTCTTCCTGTTACACTCAGACCTGCCAGATTCACGAAAGCACTTACGCAAGCACTTACGAACCTGTACATCTTTTCTCAATCTTTGGCGGCTTTGTTTTCAATTATTAAGCATTTAATGAGCTCCGAAGCACCAGGAGGCTGTTTATACCAATAAAAACAGTTGATTGGGAAGTTTTCATGCTTGTAAACTGTTTAATAATTGGAAAAAAATCCGCCAAAGATTGAGAAAAGATGTACAGGTTCGTAAGTGCTTGCTTAAGTGCTTTCGTGAATCTGGCACTGGCAACAATGCTGCATTCAGAGTGTTAATAGAGATAGTGATCAACACACAATATTTTCCCTTCATGTACACCTCGATCCATTTAATTTTGATGCGGCTGCAATTCCAGTTGATTATTAATTCATATATCTATTTATGCTGTTATGGCAACATGACAGGAGCCAATAATTGTTTTGCTGGCAGTGGGAGCCAAGCTTAAACGTCAGGGATAACAGGTCGAGATTAGAGTAGCCTAGATATCCCACTTGTAGATGTGGAAAATTTGTCCCTTCAGAGTAAAATCCCTAACCCGCTTTACTAAGAAATATAACGTGAAACAGGTTGATAAGAAGTAATTGAAAACCCATTTGGGTTTTTGAAAACCCCAAATTCTAGTACCCATTTGGAGAATGGGTACTAGAAGAAAACCCAGGCATGATAGCACTCACAGAAACAAAGCTAACGAAAACCGTAACAAATGCAATGTTTCCAAAGGACTATTGTGTTGTAAGGAAAGCGAGAGAAGGAAGAGGAGGTGGTGGTGTAGCTTTGCTGATAAGAAAAGGCTGGGGTTTTGAGGAGAGGGTTATTCAGGGCTGTGAAGGTTTCAGTAACTACATAACAAATACCATAGCAATTGGAGGACAAAAAATTATAGTTGTCGTCATATATTACCCACCACCAAATGACAGACGACCCAGACCGGAAGATGATAGAAACAACATGGCCACCATTAAAATAATAGAGAGATTAGTTTCTGTCGCTAGCAGGAACAGATCTGGACTACTAATCATGGGAGACTTCAACCACGGGAAGATAGATTGGGAGAACAGAGACCTACATGGAGTATCAGATACAGGGAGAGCTAAGCTGCTGGACGTGGCAATTAGAAACTCTCTAAGCCAACACATCATGGGACCGACAAGAATTAGAGGGGATGATGAACTAGTTATTCTTGATTTGATATTTAACTTAAATGAGTTGGATATAAGGGAAGTTAAGTTGGAAGCACCCTTGGGAATGAGTGATAACAGTGTATTGATCTTTGAGTACCTGGTAGAGCTAGGATTTATCTCCCCCCAAAAAGAACTAGGAAACAAAAGGCTGGTGTACCGAAAAGGGAATTATGAGGAGATGAGAAGTTTCCTAAGGAATATACCATGGGACACAGACCTCAGAGCTAGGTCTGTGCTAGACCTGATCGAGAATGTCACCTAAAAGTGTCAGGAGGCAGTAAACAGAATTTTCCCGGCCCTAAAGGAAACATCCGAGAAGCAAAATGTTTATCCGTGGTTTAATAGAAATGTATGGAAGCAAAGGAGCTGAACAAAAAGAACGTGGAGGAACTTCCGAAATAACAGAACACCAGAAAGCAGAGAGAGAGATACCAGAGAACCAGGAATGAGTATGTTAGTGTGAGAACGGAAGCAGAGAAAAATTATGAAAATGATATAGCATACAAAGCCAACACCGACACAAGGCTACTCCACAGTCACATCAGGAGGAAAACAACTGTGGAAGAACAGGTGATGAAACTTAGAACGGGTGAGGACAGTCATACAGAGAATGTCAAAAAGGTGTGTGAAGAACTCAGCAAGAGAATCCAAGAGGTCTTCACAACAGAACGAGGTGAGGTCAGTGTGCTAGGAGAGGTGGCAGTAAACCAGGTGGCCTTGGAACGGTTCTAAATTACAAGAGATGAGGTCAAGAGACACCTGTTGGATCTAGATGTGAGCAAGGCTGTTGGCCCCGGACGGAATCCCACCATGGGTATTGAAAGAGAGTGCAGAGGCACTCTGCTTACCACTCTCCATAGTGTATAGTCTGTCACTGGAGACGGGAGACCTACCAGAAATATGGAAGAAGGCGAATGCGGTCCCAATATATATAAAGGGTGACAGACAAGTGGCACTGAACTACAGGACAGTGTCCTTAACTTGTATAAAATACAAGGTGATGGAGAAGATCGTGAGGAAAAATCTAATAAAACATCTGGAGAGAAGGGACTTCGTGACAAATCACCTGGTTGATACCTGGTTGATGGGGTTCTGGGAGTTCTTCTACTCCCCAAGCCCGGCCCGAGGCCAGGCTCGACTTGTGAGAGTTTGGTCCACCAGGCTGTTGCTTGGAGCGGCCCACAGGCCCACATACCCACCACAGCCCGGTTGGTCCGGCACTCCTTGGAGGAACAAATCTAGTTTCCTCTTGAAAATGTCCACGGTTGTTCCGGCAATATTTCTTATGCTTGCTGGGAGGACGTTGAACAACCGCGGACCTCTGATGTTTATACAGTGTTCTCTGATTCTGCCTATGGCACCTCTGCTCTTCACTGGTTCTATTCTACATTTTCTTCCATGTCGTTCACTCCAGTACGTTGTTATTTTACTGTGTAGATTTGGTACTTGGCCCTCCAGTATCTTCCAGGTGTATATTATTTGATATCTCTCTCGTCTTCTTTCTAGTGAGTACATTTGGAGGGCTTTGAGACGATCCCAATAATTTAGGTGCTTTATTGCGTCTATGCGTGCCGTATATGTTCTCTGTATTCCCTCTATTTCAGCAATCTCTCCTGCTCTGAAGGGGGAAGTGAGTACTGAGCAGTACTCAAGATGGGACAACACAAGTGACTTGAAGAGTACAACCATTGTGATGGGATCCCTGGATTTGAAAGTTCTCGTAATCCATCCTATCATTTTTCTGGCTGTCGCAATATTTGCTTGGTTATGCTCCTTAAACGTTAGGTCGTCAGACATTATTATTCCCAAATCCTTTACATGCTGTTTTCCTACTATGGGTACATTTGATTGTGTTTTGTACTCTGTATTATGTTTAAGGTCCTCATTTTTACCGTACCTGAGTACCTGTAATTTATCACTGTTAAACATCATGTTATTTTCTGATGCCCAGTCGAAAACTTTATTAATATCAGCTTGAAGTTTTTCAATGTCCTCAGCCGAGGTAATTTTCATACTGATTTTTGTGTCATCTGCAAAGGATGATACGAAGCTGTGACTTGTATTTTTGTCTATATCTGATATGAGAATAAGGAAAAGCAGCGGTGCAAGGACTGTACCCTGAGGTACAGAGCTTTTCACTGCTTTGGACTAGATTTTATATGGTTGACAGTTACTCGCTGAGTCCTGTTTGACAGAAAACTGAGTATCCAGCGTCCTACTTTACCGGTTATTCCCATTGACTTCATTTTGTGTGCTATCACGCCATGGTCACATTTATCGAAAGCCTTTGCGAAGTCCGTGTATATCACATCAGCATTCCGTTTCTCTTCTAATGCCTCAGTGACTTTGTCGTAGTGCTCAAGTAGCTGTGAGAGGCACGATCTTCCCGCTCGAAATCCATGTTGGCCTGGGTTGTGAAGGTCATTGGTCTCCATGAAATTGGTGACCTGACTCCTAATCACTCTCTCAAATACTTTTATGATGTGCGATGTTAGTGCAACTGGTCTATAATTTTTTGCCAATGCTTTGCTCCCTCCCTTGTGTAGAGGGGCTATGTCTGCTACTTTAAGCGCATCTGGTATCTCCCCCGTGTCCAAGCTCTTCCTCCACACTATACTGAGTGCCTGTGCTACCGGCACTTTGCATTTCTTTATAAATATTGAATTCCATGAGTCTGGACCTGGGGCCGAGTGCATGGGCATGTTTTCAATTTCTTTTTCAAAATTTAGTGCGCTCGTGTTTATATCAGTTATATTTACAGGGGTTTGAATATCCCGCAAAAAGAAATTGTCTGGATCTTCCACTTTCATGTTGTTTATTGGAGTGCTAAACATGTCCTCATACTGCTTTTTTATGATTTCACTAATTTCTTTGTCATCCTCCGTGTATGAACCTTCACTTGTACGAATAGGTCCAATACTGGCAGTGGTTTTTGCTTTTGATTTCGCATATGAGAAGAAATATTTTGGATTTTTCTTTATTTCCTGAATTGCTTTCTGTTCTAACTGCCTTTCTTCAGTTTCATATCAGTGTTTCAATTTCCGCTCGATTTCTTCAATCTCCCTATTTACATTATTCCTTCTTTGACGGGAAATTCGTGTCTGCATAAGCAGTTCCGTTATTTTTTTCCTGCGTTTATAGTGTCGTCTGCGTTCTCTTTCTACGTTAGATCTCTTTCTGGCTTTCCTCAAAGGAACATGTTTCAGACAGACTTGATACGCTTCTGAAGTAAGTTTTTCTATTCCTTCTGTAGGACTTGTATTATTTAGAACAGTTCCCCATGGAATGTTTGTAAGTTCCCTATTTATTATCTCCCAGTCTATCCTTTTATTATTAAAATTGAATTTACTGAATAGCCCCTCTCGCTTTATCAACGTTTTAGGTCTATTCTGAGTATTGATGGTCGTTTGCACTTCAATGAGTTTGTGATCTGAGTATGTGGTATCTGATATCGTAATGTCTCTGATAATGTCTTCATTGTTCGTAAAGACCAGATCTAGAATATTTTCATTTTTCGTTGGCTCCGATATCTGCTGATTGAGTGAAAATTTGTCACAGAATCTAAGTATGTTACGGCCCTCTCGGGACGCAACGGGGTTCTCACTCTGATGTTGTTAGAGTCAAATATAGATATCCGTTCCCAAGCCAGTAGTGGCTATCAAGGGATGAGATCCGTGACGCAAGTAACTTAAAGGGAGTAGGGAAAGAAAGCTAAGAACTTAATATTATAATTTTCACCATCACCGATTAAATATATATAATAAAAGAGTGCACAAGGGGGAGGGGTATTAACACTATACAAGGGGATTAATCCATAATCGTTGTCTTCTGCTGAAGACGCTGGTGCCACAACTCTTGGTGCCGAATCCTTGGTGCTCTCTTCGTGGCCTCACAATTAATTCTCCAAAGAAGTTGAGCCTACCCTGGCCACAGGTCAGCCAAAACACGGGTCCACTGGGGGCACCGCCGTGGAGGCCGTCAACCACACGTCCAGCTGGTCTGCTGGCAGGTTCTGAGCCCACAAGGCTGGTACGGCCACTCCACGGACGATAAAAGGGGAAAGCCCTAGACAGGAGCTTCGTGTGACACCACAAGTCACTCTCCTGTCTTCAGTACCCCAGTGGATGATCGTCTCCAACAGTCGGTCCCGGGTAAATCCTTTTACTGCCACTCCACTGGCAGGCTAACACACCACAGTGTTCTTCCGGGGGGGGGGGGGGGGACGACGTCACAACAGCTGCAGCAAGGTTCAAGGTATGGAGACTGGCTGCCTCGGGTAGACTGACTCAACCTTCAACACAGTGGTCCCAGGTCGGCTCGGTAAGCAGACACGTCATCAATAACCGGGACACTAATACACCTCACTTACGGGCTCGGGCACAAACACCTGACGTATCCAGCCCATAGATGGCGCTGTCGTCGGAGCACCAATTCACCAGAGGTCAGGAGCGGCGGTGTTGAGCGCGGAACCAGACTGGAAACTGGTCCTCGAGGCCAGTACACGCTGTCCTCACCAGGTGTCGTCGTCCGTTTGGCGGGGGGTTTCGGGAGCTGACTCACAGATGGCGTGGTTGTCACTGCTCCAGGCTCGGATGCTGAATCCGGGTTCGTAACAAAGTAGTTCTCTAATCTGTGGTTGGTTAGGTCCTGATAGATTTCCTGGTATAATATTATTGTTTGCTATTTTCCACCTGAGACTAGGCAAGTTGAAGTCACCTAGGAAGATTATATCAGGTATCGGGTTCTCCAAATTATAAAGGCTATTCTCTATTTTGCTTATCTGTTCTGTGAATTCCTCAGCCGTTGCATCTGGCAGTTTGTATATTAGTATAATCACTAAATTTATTTTCTCTATTTTTAATCCCAGTACCTCTACCACCTCATTTGTAACGTTTAGGAGCTCCGAGCTTACAAGGTCTTCCCTAATATACAGTCCCACTCCTCCATGGGACCTAATTTTCCTATCACACCTGTATAGGTTATATCCTGGAATCCAGATCTCACTGTCCAACAATTCCCCTGCATGGGTTTCTGTGAAAGCTCCAAATACTGCATTTGACTCCGTTAGGAGGCCATTTATGAACTGTACTTTGTTGTTTGTTCTTGTTTTCAGTCCTTGTATGTTGGCAAAAATGAATGAGGTTACTCTATTAGTGATAGTTTGAATGGGAGACTTTTTCGGCAAGTCCATTATTCGTGGACATAATGAGTTTGTTCTGACCAGTACTGATTGTTGTAGGGCAGTTTTCTGTCGTAGTTGTAGTTCCCTTTCGGTGGGTAATTGTATCTGTAATTCTGGAATGCAAGTGGATCTGGCATCCAGTTCCATACACTCTCCATGCTGCTCCTTTTGAATTCTCTGCCGGTCTGGTATAAAAAAATTATAGAGTTTCCTCCAAATTCATTATCCTGCTTGCCACTCTTTATGTAGCGTTCCGTGCCTTTCACGTGAAAGTGTGGGCAGCTGAGGTCATAGCATTTTCTGTCCTCCAGTGAGGTTTGGCACATGTCAGGATGGAAAAACCTACATATTGATCCAAATCGACACTCACCTTTCCTAAGCATATTTAAACATTTTTTGGGATGTTGGTAACTGCATTCTAATCCTTTCCTATTACCAGCATATCTATGTCTGCATATGCCCTTTGCATAAAATTTGCATAAGTCTGTCCTTCTGTTCTGAATTGCTCTATCGAGAATCGTCGTGGTGTCTGTACCTATCGAGCTGTCAGTGCTCTCTGGTACACTTTCTAGCTTACTGTCCTCTACATCCTGGCCTACTGAGTCAGAGTTTACAACTTCCTGAGTTTCAGCCTCAGTTTCATCCCTGACTATAGCCTCCGCCCCTTGTATATTAGAATTGTTGTTCCTTTCCCACTCCTTCTGGATGGCTGGTAGGCTTCCAATGAATGATGTTTTCCGATCATGCGTCATGTTATCTAGAAGGTTTTTTAGGATATTCCAAGCTGGCAGGTCATTTTTACACACCCAGAGCAAGTGGCCAGCTCTCAGTGCCGTAGAGTTACTCACTCCTGTACAAGCTGAATGGAATCTAGTCTTACAGATATAACATTCAATTCCCGTTACCTTCGTCTTTAAGAAGTTGTTACAGTGGCCACAAATTTGTTTATTTACTCCCATATTGCCTTGTTTTGTTGTATATATCTATATATTTATAATATTATATGTATACCGTATATTTGTAATATTATGTCTGTTATTTCGTTCAAACTTTATGGCAGGTACTTAGCGTAGGTAGCGAGGCTGGTCCCCCGGTCAGTACAGGTGACCTCTTGTGGCCCAGGTTGATGTCACCAGTTTCCAGTTACCCGATTTATAACCTCTGATGCCGCCTCTTGCCACTATTCTATATTTCTAGTATTCTATATTTATAATATTCACTTCCAACTTATATGTTGTTGTGATACCCGTTCCACATCACTGTTCCACGAATCACCGTTCACTATTTTTTTGTTTTTTTCCTAATACACGCATGTACACAAAGCCTCGTTCACTGGCTCACACGCGGTCTCCCGTTTATTCTCTATTTAACACAAAGTTCTATTGTTAATGACTATTTTCAACTTCAACGGGTCACTATGCACTTTGTTATGTCTGTAATCAGTAATCCACGGCAGTAACCAATCAACCAATCAACCAGGCTGGTACATAAGCTGGAGAGAAAGGGACGAGTAGCTGTTAAGGTGCTCTAGTGGATAAGGGAGTACCTAAGCAATAGGAAGCAGAGAGTTACGGTGAGGGGTGAGACCTCGGATTGGCGTGAAGTCACCGGTGGATTCCCACAGGGCTCTGTACTCGGACCTATCCTCTTTCTGATATATGTAAATGATCTCCCTGAGGGTATAGACTCATTTCTCTCAATGTTTGCTGACGATGCCAAAATTATGAGAAGGATTAAGACAGAGGAGGACTGCTTGAGGCTTCAAGAAGACCTAAACAAGCAGAAGAAATGGTCGAACAAATGGTTGTTAGAGTTTAACTCAAGCAAATGTAAGGAAATGAAGACAGGTGTAGGCAACTGGAGGGAAGATACAAGGTATCATCTGGGATATGAAATTCTTCAAGGGTCAGAGAGAGAAAAAGAGTTGGGGGGTTGATATCACGCCAGACCTGTCACCTGCAGCCCATATCAAGATGATAACATCAGCGGCATATGCCAGGCTGTCCAACATAAGAACGGCATATAGAAACTTGTGTAAGGAATCATTCAGAACTTTGTATAGCACATATGCGCTATACAAAGCACCTACGATTGCTGGTAAGACTAAAGGGAAATTATGAGGAGATGAGAAGCTTCCTAAGGGAAATACCTTGGGACACAGTCCTCAGAGCTAAGTCTGTACAAGATATGATGGACTATGTCTTTGAAAAGTGTCAGGAGGCAGTAAGCAGATACATCCCAGCCCGAAAGGAAAAATCCGAGAAGTAAAAGAAGAATCCATGGTATAATAGGGCATGTATGGAAGCAAAGAAACTGAACAAAAGGGCGTGGAGGAACTTACGGAATAACAGAACACCAGAAAGCAGAGAGAGATACCAGAGAACCAGGAATGAGTATGTTAGTGTGAGAAGAGAAGCAGAGAAAAGTTATGAAAATGATATAGCAAACAAAGCCAAGACCGAACCAAAGCTACTCCACTCCATCAGAAGGAAAACAACAGTGAAAGAATTGGTAGTGAAACTTAGAACAGGCGAGGACATGTATACAGAGAATGACAAAGATTTATGTGAAGAACTCAACAAGAGGTTCCAGGAGGTCTTCACAACTGAACAAGGTGAGGTCACTGTGCTAGGAGAAAGGGAAGTAAACCAGGCGGCCTTGGAAGGGTTTGAAATTACGAGAGAGGAGGTCAAGAGACACCTGCTGGATCTGGATGTTAGAAAGGCTGTTGGTCCAGACGGGATCTCGCCATGGGTACTGAAAGAGTGTGCAGAGGCACTTTGCTTGCCACTCTCCATAGTGTACTGAACACGAGGTACTGAACTACAGGCCAGTGTCCTTGACTTCTATACCATGTAAGGTGATGGAGAAGATCGCGAGAAAAAACCTGGTATCACATCTGGAGAGACAGGACTTCGTGACAAATCGCCCACATGGCTTCAGGGAGAGTAAATCTTGCCTGACTGGCTTAATAGAATTCTATGACCAGGTGACAAAGATTAAGCAAGAAAGAGAGGGCTGGGCGGCCTGCATTTTCTTGGACTGTCGGAAAGCCTTTGATACAGTACCGCATAAGAGGCTGGTACACAAGCTGGAGAGACAGGCAGGTGTAGCTGGTAAGGTGCTCCAGTGGATAAGGGAGTACCTAAGCAATAGGAAGCAGAGAGTTACGATGAGGGGTGAGACCTCCGATTGGCGTGAAGTCACCAATGGAGTCCCACAGGGCTCTGTACTCGGTCCTATCTTGTTTCTGATATATGTAAATGATCTCCCGGAGGGTATAGAATCATTTCTCTCAATGTTTGCGGACGATGCCAAAATTATGAGAAGGATTAAGACAGAAGAGGACTGTTTGAGGAATCAAGAAGACCTAGATAAGCTGAAGGAATGGTCGAACAAATGGTTGTTAGAGTTTACCCGAACCAAATGTAATGTAATGAAGATAGGTGTAGGGAGCAGGAGGCCAGATACAAAATATCATCTGGGAGAGGAAATTCTTCAGGAGTCAGAGAAAGAAAAAGACTTGGGGGTTGATATCACGCCAGACTTGTCTCCAGCAGCCCATATCAAGAGGATAACATCAGCGGCATATGCCAGGCTGGTCAACATACGAACGGCATTCAGAAACTTGAGTAAAGAATCATTCAGAACTTTGTATACCACATATGTGAGGCCAATCTTGGAGTATGCAGCCTCAGCATGGAGTCCATATCTAGTCAAGGATAAGACTAAACTGGAAAAGGTTCAAAGGAGCTGAGAAGTATGAGCTACGAGGAGAGACTACGGGAATTAAACCTCACTTCGCTGAAAGACTGAAGAGATAGGTGGAACATGATCACCACGTTCAAGATTCTGAAGGGAATTGAAAGGGAAGATAAAGACAGGCTATTTAACACAAGGGGCACATGCACAAGGGGACACAGGTGGAAACTGAATGCCCAAATGAGCCACAGAGATATTAGAAAGAACTTTTTTAGTGTCAGAGAGGTTGACAAATGGAATGCATTAGGAAGTGATGTGGTAGAGACTGACTCCATACACAGTTTCAATTGTAGATATGATAGAGCCCAATAGTCTCAGGAATCTGTACACCTGTTGATTGACGGCTGAGAGGCGGGACCAAAGAGCCAGAGCTCAACCCCCGCAAAAAAAACTAGGTGAGTACACACAAACACACACACACACACACACACACACACACACACACACACACACACACACACACACACACACACACACACACACACACACACACACACACACACACACACACACACACACACACACACACACACATGAATGCTAATGGGAATGCTACTGTGGAGGGGACCACCACAACCCAGATATCATTTGCTGAAATGCTTAAAAAGAGCCCTGAAGCTAGGTCTGCAGTTAAGGAAGTTGCCATGGAAGTGGCCTCCTCTCAGGAAGCAGCTAGATGTAATAGCTGGCTGATAGAGAGAAAAAGAGCAGTAGTAGTAGTAGCAGGCATTAAAGAGCAAACAGGGACCAGACCAAAGGAGTGGAGAGACAAGGACAAAAACATGGTTAAAGAGATCCTAAAAGAGGTAAGGATGGAGGGAGCTGAGCAAAATGTTGAAAAGGTTTTCAGGCTTGGAAAGTATAACAAGGACAGAGACCGAATGAGAAAGGTGGTATTCATGAGCGAAATCGCGAAGGAGGAACTGTTAGAAAGGAAGAGCTGTCTAGCAGATGTAGAGAAGTTCAAAAGAGTATTCCTGCAGGGGGATATGACAAGGGAAGAGAGAAAGCAGGCAGCAGACGCGAGGAAGGAGCGCAGGGAGAGCGAAAAGAATCAGGGAGCCACAACCCCGAACCCTACAATCTCAGAGGGGAATGGGGAACCCTCCTCAAACAGTGCAACAGCCACAGGGATTGGGGCACCACCCCCACATTCTACCCAACAGACACCCAACCTGCCCCATCCCCTGTCAGCCCCCCACTAAGTACCCACTTAGGGCACCCTCCCCCCACCTACCCCCCTCCTCCCACTCACTCCCCTCCTCCCACTCACCCTTCTCCCCAGGACCTCCCTTCTCCCACATCCCTCAAGTCCTCCCCTCTTCCACATGCCTTCCCTTCTCTCCCACCCCCAAGACCTCCCTTCTCCCCCGCCCCCCTAAGCCCCCCACTCTCCCCCACCCCACCTAAGTCTTCCCCTCTCCCCCACTCTCCTAAACCCTCCCCTCTTCCTCACCCACCTCAACCCTCCTTCTTCCCCCACGCCCCCCAAGCCCTCCACCCTTTTCTCCCCCCCCCAAGCCCCCCCATCTCCCCTATCCCCCAAAGCCTCTCCTCCCCCATGCTTCCCCAATCCTCCCTCTCTCACCCCCCCAACCCTCCCCCTCTCACTCTCCCCCCCAACCCTCTCCCTCTCACTCTCCCCCCGTACCCTCCCCCTATTACCCACCCACTTACCCTCCCCCTCTCCCCCACCACCCCCCTCTCCCCCACCAGCCCAAGCCCTCCCTTCTCCTCCAGTCTCCCCGTGCCAGGCCCCCCCAGCTCCCACTCACCCCCAGATCCCAAAGGTCCCACCCAGAGAAGAAGCAGAACAGAGTCCGTTTCAGGGTGATGTACTCGAACATAGATGGGATCACAAGCAAGACAAGTGAACTAAGGGAAAGAGCACAGGAAGTTAACCCAGATGTGATCGGACTCACTGAAACAAAATTCTCTGGTATCATAACGAATGCCGTGTTTTCCCAGGAGTACACAGTAATATGGAAAGAGAGGGAAGGTAGGGGAGGAGGTGGAGTGGCCCTACTCATGACAAAGGAATGGAGTTTTAAGGAGATGGCCATCCCGGGCTGTGAGGAGTTCAGAGACTACATAGTAGGCACCATAGCAATGGGAGGACCAAGAATCGTAGTAGCAGTAATATACAACCCTCCGCCTAATGACAGAAGACCCAGTCAAGAGTATGAAAACAACAACATGGCAGTTAACACTATAATTGAGAGGGCAGCCTCTGCTGCCTGTAGAAATAGATCCCACCTGCTCATCATAGACGACTTCAATCACGGAAGGATTGACTGGGAGAACAAGGAACTGCATGGAGGCGAGGATACGTGGAGAGTCAAACTATTGGAGGTGGTGACAAGAAACTATTTTACCCAGCATGTCGGAGAACCCACAAGGATGAGAGGCAATGATGAACCAGCGAGACTCGACCTAGTCTTCACTCTGAACGACTCCGACATAAGAAAAATCGGTTTTGAGGACCCAGTAGGAATGAGCGACCACAGTGAACTGGTGTTTGAGTACTTGATTGAAGAAGGGTTATTGAACTCGAGGAGGGATACCGAAACCAAAAGGTTAGCATACCGAAAGGGAAACTATGAGTGGATAAGAAAATTCCTAACAGATATAGCATGGGAAACAGAGCTCAGGGGAAAGACGGCCCAAGATATGATGGATTACATCACACAGAAGTGCAAGGACGCAGCAAACAAGTTTGTCCCAGTTCAAAAGGAAAACAGGGAAATGAAAATGAGAAACCCATGGTTTAATCAGAGATGTGGGCTAGCTAAGCAGCAAAGTAAAAGGGCATGGAGAAACTATAGGAATAACAGGACACTGGAGAGCAGAGAAAGATACCAGAATGCCAGGAATGAATATGTCAGGATGAGAAGAGAAGCAGAAAGACAATACGAAAATGACATCGCAAGCAAGGCAAAGACTCAGCCTAAATTGTTGCATAGCCACATCAGGAGAAAAACAACAGTAAAGGAACAGGTTATGAATTTAAGGATAGGGGCGGAAGGATTCACTACAAATGACAAGATAGTGTGTGAGAAATTGAATAAGAAATTCCAGGAGGTCTTCACCTTAGAGCAAGGAAAAATTCCAGAGGTAAGTGTGGGAATAGCTAACCAGGAACCACTGGAAGAGTTTGAGATTACCAGCGGGGAAGTAAGGAAGTGTTTACTAGAGTTGGATGTGACAAAGGCTATAGGCCCAGATGGAATCTCCCCTTGGGTTCTAAAGGAAGGAGCAGGAGAACTGTGCCTACCACTCTCCATAGTGTATAACAAATCACTGGCAACAGGGGAACTGCCAGATATTGGAAAGCAGCTAACGTAGTCCCGATATACAAGAAAGGGGATAGACAGGAGGCACTGAACTACAGGACTGTGTCCCTAACCTGCATACCATGCAAGCTGATGGAGAAGATTGTGCGAAAAAACTAGTGGAGCATCTAGAGCGAAGGAACTTTGTAACACAGCATCAACATGGTTTCAGGGATGGCAGGTCCTGCCTCACAGGGTTACTTGAATTCTACGACCAGGCAACAAAATTAAGGCAAGAAAGAGAAGGGTGGGCAGACTGCATATTTTTGGACTGTCAGAAAGCCTTTGATACAGTGCCACACAAGAGGCTAGTGCGAAAGTTGGAGACGCAGGCTGGAGTGAAAGGGAAGGTACTCCGGTGGATAGAGGAGTACCTAAGCAACAGGAGACAACGAGTCTGTGTGAGGGGTGAGGTCTCAGAATGGCGAGACGTTACAAGTGGAGTCCCGCAGGGGTCAGTCCTTGGACCTATACTGTTTCTGGTATATGTAAATGATCTCCCAGAGGGTATAGATTCGTTCCTCTCAATGTTTGCCGACGATACAAAAATTATGAGGAGGATTGAAACAGAGGATGATAGAAGGAGGCTACAAGATGACCTAGATAGACTTAGTGAATGGTCCAACGAATGGCTGTTAAAGTTCAACCTGAGTAAATGCAAAGTAATGAAACTAGGCAGTGGAAACAGGAGGCCAGACACAGGATACAGAATAGGAGATGAAGTACTTAATGAAACAGACAGAGAGAAAGATCTAGGAGTTGATATCACACCAAACCTGTCTCCTGAAGCCCACATAAAGAGAATAACGTCTGCGACATATGCGAGGCTGGCTAACATCAGAACGGCGTTCAGGAACCTGTGTAAGGAATCATTCAGAATCATGTACACAACATATGTAAGACCAATCCTGGAGTATGCGGCCCCAGCATGGAGCCCGTACCTTGTCAAGCACAAGACGAAGCTGGAAAAAGTCCAGAGGTATGCTACTAGACTAGTCCCAGAACTAAGAGGCATGAGTTACGAGGAAAGGCTGCGAGAAATGCACCTTACGACACTGGAAGACAGAAGAGTAAGGGGGGACATGATGACAACCTACAAAATCCTCAAGGGAATCGACCGGGTAAACAAGGATGAACTATTCAACACTGGTGGGACGTGAACAAGGGGACACAGGTGGAAACTGAGTACCCAAATGAGCCACAGAGACATTAGAAAGAACTTTTTCAGTGTCAGAGTAGTTAGTAAATGGAATGCACTAGGAAGTGATGTGGTGGAGGCTGATTTCATACACAGTTTCAAATGTAGATATGATAGAGCCCAGTAGGCTCAGGAATCTGTACACCAGTTGATTGACGGTTGAGAGGCGGGACCAAAGAGCCAGAGCTCAACCCCCGCAAGCACAATTAGGTGAGTACAATTAGGTGAGTACACACACACATAAACACAAACACACAGTTGCAAGAGGTGGATGTGACAAAGGCTATAGGCCCGGATGGAATCTCCCAATGGAAACTGAAGGAAGAAGCAGAAGCACTGTGTCTGCCACTCTCCATAGTGTATAACAAATCACTCGTAACAGGGGAATTGTTAAAAAATTGGAATAATGCTAATGTAGTCCCGTTATACAAGAAGGGGGGACTGACAGGAAGCCCTGAACTACAGGCCAGTGTCCTGAACTTGCATACCATGCATGTTGATAGATAAGATTTTGCGAAAAAAACTAGTGGAACATCTGGAGCGAGCGAACTTTGTAACATAACATCAAAATGGGTTCAGGGATGGCAAATCCTGTCTCACAGGATTAATTGAATTCTACGACCAGGCAACAAAAATCAGACAAGAAAGAGAGGGGTGGGCAGACTGCATATTTTTGGATTGCCAGAAAGCCTATGATACAGTACTACACAAGAGGCTAATGAAAAAGCTGGAGATGCAGGCAGGAGTGAAAAGGAAGGTACTCCATTGGATGAGAGAATACCTAAGGAACAGAAGACAGCGAGTCAGTGTGAAAGGTGAGGCCTCAGATTGGCGAGACGTCACCTGTGGAGTCCCGCAGGGTTCAGTCCTAGGACTTATACTGTTTCTAATATATATAAATGATCTCCCAGAGGGTATAGAATCGTTCCTCTCATTGTTTGATGATGATGCAAAAATTATGAGGAGGATGAAAACAGAGGAAGATAGTATGAGGCTACAAGATGACCTAGACAAAAAGCATGAATGGTCCAACAAATGGCTACTAAAGTTCAACCCGAATAAAAGTAAGGTAATGAAACTAGGCAGTGGAAACAGGAGGCCAGACACAGGATACCGAATAGGAAATAAAGTCCTTCATCATACGGATAGAGAGAAAGATCTAGGGGTTGATATCACGCCGAACCTCTCTCCTGAAGCCCATATGAAAAGGACAACTTCAGCGGCATATGCAAGGCTGGCTAACATCAGAACTGCCTTTAGAAACCTGTGTTAGAATCTTTCAGAACCTTTTATACCACGCCTGACAGTTGGATGGACGGTGCTTCGGATTCATAGTCCTGAGGTTCTGGGTTCGATCCCGGTGGAAGCGGAGACAAATAGGCAAATTGTCTCTTTCACCCTGATGCCCCTGTTACCTAGCAGTAAATAGGTACCGGGGAGTTAGACAGCTGCTACGGGCCGCTTCTTGGGGAGGCGTGTAACAAAAAGGAGGCCTGGTCGACGACCGGGCCGCGGGGATGCTAAAGTCCCGAAATCATCTCAAGATAACCATATGTAACACCAATCCTGGAGTATGTGGCTCCAGCATGAAGCCCGTACCTTGTCAAGCACAAGGCGAAGCTGAAAAAAATTAAATATATGCCACTAGGCTAGTCTAAGAACTAAGAGGCATGAGTTACGAGGAAAAGTTACGTTAACTGAACCTCACGTTGCTGGAAAAGAGTAGAGCTCGTTAAGATATGATCACCACATGCAAAATTAACAGGGGAATTGACAGGACAAATATGCACGGAATAATTTACATGGGCAGTACTCGCCCACAGGAACACAATGGAAGCTGAGTACCCAAATGAGCCACAGAGACGTCAGGAAGAACTTTCCTTAGTGTAGACTGCAGTGTGGAAACCTCCCCTCCTTTCCGTGACTGTTACATCTAGAAAGAGCAGCTTCCCATCCTTCTCCATCTCGTAAGTGAAACTCAACACAAAATTTTGCTCGAATGCCTTCTTCAGCTTCCGCAGACGTCTGACATCACGTACCTGTGTAAAAATGTCGTCAACATATCTGCAGTAAATGACAGGCTTCAAGTTCATGCCAACCAAGACCTTCTGTTCGATGGTACCTATGTAGAAGTTCGCAAACAGGACACTTAGGGGAGAACTCATGGCGACCCCATCTACTTGCTTATACATGTGCCCATCAGGGCACAAGAAGGGTGCCTCATTAGTACAAGCTTGGAGTAGTTTCCTTAGAATGTTTTCTGCTATGTCAAGAGGAGTACAGGCCGGATCACGATACACTCTGTCCGCTATCATCCCGATTGTTTCATCCACAGGTACGTTGGTAAACAGTGATTCTACGTCCAACGAGGCTCTTATCCTGTGGTTCGTGTTCCCCGCAGTAAGTCAACAAATTCATTTGGAGACTTCAGGCTGAAAGCACAAGGTACATAAGGAGTCAGCAAGCCGTTGAGTCGCTTCGCCAGTCTGTACGTGGGTGTGGGTATCTGGCTGATGACTGGCCAAAGTGGGTTTCCAGGCTTGTGTGTCTTGACATTTCCATACGCATACCCAGGTTTGTATTCCCCAATAATCTTTGGCAGGTGGAGTCCGGATTTCTTGACGTTCACATTTTCGATCAAACTATTTACCTTTGTTTTCAATTCGGCTGTAGTGTCCTTCGTTACCCTCTGGAATTTAGTTTGGTCAGAGAGTATGAGGTTCATTTTCGCCAGATATTCGGCTTTTTTAAGAATGACGTATATTGGCGACTTGTCACCTCTCCTGACGACAATCTCCTTGTTCTCACGAAGGCTCTAAGCTGCCGCTTTGAGCTCGGGGACAGTATGGTGCATCTGTAGTTGCCGCGAATCTTTCCTCCTTCTGTAATAAGTTCTGCTTGCAAGGTGTCTTTGGTGGTGACCTTCTTTTGTGTCTTGAGGTCGAATGTGTCATCCAACAGGATCTACAACTCCACTCTCTCCAATATTGAGAAAATTCGTGTTACAATTTTACTTACTTAAAAATCTTACTTTTTCTGTCATATTTAACCACATATGTTTACATGCACAGTAGAGCATATAATTGCCTGGCACCAAACTGTCCAAAAATCTAAGAAATCTTGAAACTAAATAAGTATTAAATTCCTTTATTTTTCTCCCCAAGATATTTTCATCATTTACTTTAATAATTATCCTAATATCATGCAGGATTTTAAGATTATTCCCTTCTCCTTCTCCTTCCCTTTCTCCTTCTCTACTGACACTTCACGTTTCTTCCGCACCTTCATGTTGTGACCTTACTGATGAGTCAACACAACCTCTCACTCATACATGTTGTGACCTTACTGATGAGTCAACACAACCTCTCACTCATACATACATGTTGTGACCTTACTGATGAGTCAACACAACCTCTCACTCATACATGTTGTGACCTTACTGATGAGTCAACACAACCACTCTCTCATACATACATGTTGTGACCTTACTGATGAGTCAACACAACCACTCACTCATACATACATGTTGTGACCTTACTGATGAGTCAACACAACCTCTCACTCATACATGTTGTGACCTTACTGATGAGTCAACACAACCTCTCACTCATACATACATGTTGTGACCTTACTGATGAGTCAACACAACCTCTCACTCATACATGTTGTGACCTTACTGATGAGTCAACACAACCTCTCACTCATACATACATGTTGTGACCTTACTGATGAGTCAACACAACCACTCACTCATACATACATGTTGTGACCTTACTGATGAGTCAACACAACCTCTCACTCATACATGTTGTGACCTTACTGATGAGTCAACACAACCTCTCACTCATACATGTTGTGACCTTACTGATGAGTCAACACAACCTCTCACTCATACATGTTGTGACCTTACTGATGAGTCAACACAACCTCTCACTCATACATGTTGTGACCTTACTGATGAGTCATCACAACCTCTCACTCATACATGTTGTGACCTTACTGATGAGTCAACACAACCTCTCACTCATACATACATGTTGTGACCTTACTGATGAGTCAACACAACCTCTCACTCATACATGTTGTGACCTTACTGATGAGTCAACACAACCTCTCACTCATACATGTTGTGACCTTACTGATGAGTCAACACAACCTCTCACTCATACATGTTGTGACCTTACTGATGAGTCAACACAACCTCTCACTCATACATGTGGTGACCTTACTGATGAGTCAACACAACCTCTCACTCATACATGTTGTGACCTTACTGATGAGTCAACACAACCTCTCACTCATACATGTTGTGACCTTACTGATGAGTCAACACAACCTCTCACTCATACATACATGTTGTGACCTTACTGATGAGTCAACACAACCTCTCACTCATACATGTTGTGACCTTACTGATGAGTCAACACAACCTCTCACTCATACATGTTGTGACCTTACTGATGAGTCAACACAACCTCTCACTCATACATACATGTTGTGACCTTACTGATGAGTCAACACAACCTCTCACTCATACATACATGTTGTGACCTTACTGATGAGTCAACACAACCTCTCACTCATACATACATGTTGTGACCTTACTGATGAGTCAACACAACCTCTCACTCATACATGTTGTGACCTTACTGATGAGTCAACACAACCTCTCACTCATACATGTTGTGACCTTACTGATGAGTCAACACAACCTCTCACTCATACATGTTGTGACCTTACTGATGAGTCAACACAACCTCTCACTCATACATACATGTTGTGACCTTACTGATGAGTCAACACAACCACTCTCTCATACATACATCTGGCAGCATCTATTCCTATCTGTTTTTTCCTGACCTTGGCTTTCACTGCACGCGCCACTTGCGTGCCCTGGCTCGCACTATTCTCAACTCCGGCGGCACACAGTTCCTTCTCGCGCACTCACACTTCACCCATATTGAACGATCATTTCCTGCCATTTATAGTTCAGGTTTCTCTCACATAAATATTTTCCTTCACTCTTCACCACTATAGTTATTTATCATTATTAACATCTTTATTGACAAAATTAATTACAATTTTGCCTAATCTGAGGATTTCAATTAAGTCTTATTAAAGTGAGGATAATGCTGGTATTCACTGTCACACAGGACAGAGGGTCATACACAAGACTAAGTCTAAACTGTAGGCTGAAGCACATGTATATCATGGTTACAATCAATGTTTTAATGCAAGAATATGTGAAAGCATCTATTGTCCACCCACTTGGGCTGGACGGTAGGCCGAGCGACGGTCTCGCTTCATGCAGGTCGGCGTTCAATCCCCCGATCGTCCAAGTGGTTTGGCACCATTCCTTTCCCCCCGTCCTATCCCAAATCCTTATCCTGGCCCCTTCTAAGTGCTATATAGTCGTAATGGCTTGGCGCTTTCCCCCTAAAAATTTCCTTCCCTTCTTCACTACCATAAGTATATTTTTCGTCAGGGTGACTTTCAGCAACATTCCTTCGTACATCTTAATTAATATTTTCACTAGTACAACATTTACCGACCTATCATCCGGCGCTGATAGTACCTGCAAGGTGGAAGTACACATTATGAACTGTTGCTCCTAAGGTGCACAACCTTAGTACAATTATATCTGTAGAAGGTTAGAGAGAGACGACAGCAAGGAAATCTCGTTATTCCTCAACGGAGTTAAGTCCAAAAATGTATTAAATTTGTCCAACGATTGTAAGTTAGGCCTAGGATGCCTAAGGCCAAGGATCGATTGGGAGTTCCAATCGATCCAGTCGATTTATGATCAACCAATCGATCCAATCGATTTATGTTCAACCAATCGAGTTATGTTCACTGTTTTATATAAAGTGTTTTATATTCACACCTTCAGAACTGTAATCCTACAAGAGGGGATTATAATCTTATGTACATTATATAATTTATACGTTCCATCTACAGAAGCTCTGGGGGCTACTGTTTAACGAGGGGCCGCCATCTACTGCTTAACGAGGGGTCGTTACTGCTTAACTGCTTAACGTGAGGTGGGACAAGAACTTGAGGTGGGACAAGAACGTATGTATGATGGGACAAGAACGTAAGGTGGTACAAGAACGTGAGGTGGTACAAGAACGTGAGGTGGGAAAAGAACGTATGTAAGATGGGACAAGAACGTCAGGTGGGACAAGAACGTAAAGTGGTACAAGAACGTAAGGTGGTACAAGAACGTGAGGTGGGACAAGAACGTGAGGTGGGACAAGAATGTGGGGTGGAACAATAACATGAGGTGGGACAAGAACGTGAGGTGGTACAAGAACGTGAGGTGGGACAAGAACGTATGTAAGATGGGACAAGAACGTATGTAAGATGGGACAAGAACGTAAGGTGGTACAAGAACGTGAGGTAGTACAAGAACGTGAGGTGGGACAAGAACGTATGTAAGATGGAACAAGAACGTAAGGTGGTACAAGAACGTGAGGTGGTACAAGAACGTGAGGTGGAACAATAACATGAGGTGGGACAAGAACGTGAGGTGGGACAAGAACGTGAGGTGAGACAAGAATGTGAGGTAGAACAATAACATGAGGTGGTACAAGAACGTGAGGTGAGACAAGAACGTAAGGTGGGACAAGAACGTAAGGTGGTACAAGAACGTGAGGTGGGACAAGAACGTGAGGTGGGACAAGAACGTGAGGTGGAACAAGAACGTAAGGTGGGACAAGAACGTGAGGTGGGACAAGAACGTGAGGTGGAACAATAACATGAGGTGGTACAAGAACGTGAGGTGAGACAAGAACGTAAGGTGGTACAAGAACGTGAGGTGGGACAAGAACGTGAGGTGGGACAAGAACGTAAGGTGGGACAAGAACGTGAGGTGGGACAAGAACGTAAGGTGGGACAAGAACGTGAGGTGGGACAAGAACGTGAGGTGGAACAAGAACGTAAGGTGGGACAAGAACGTGAGGTGGGACAAGAACGTGAGGTGGAACAATAACATGAGGTGGTACAAGAACGTGAGGTGAGACAAGAACGTGAGGTGGGACAAGAACGTGAGGTGGAACAAGAACGTAAGGTGGGACAAGAACATGAGGTGGGACAAGAATGTGAGAACGTAAGAACGAATGTAAGAACGGGACAAGAACGTGGTACAAATTGTACCACGTAAGAGAGAGAGAGAGAGAGAGAGAGAGAGAGAGAGAGAGAGAGAGAGAGAGAGAGAGAGAGAGAGAGAGAGAGAGAGAGAGAGAGAGAGAGAGAGAGAGAGAGAGAGAGAGAGAGCAAGGGAGAGGTACAGGATGCAATCTTCCGGTTATAACGTTGTGTTTGACTTCTTTACAGACGCCATCAAGGTTATGAAAGATTTTACTGAGAAAGAGTCCAATCTTAGGTTAGCAGCCTTGGCTTCCTTAATGCCTTACCATACACTATGTACACCACACACCATCACCCTCACTACACCCTACACTATGTACACCCCACACCATCACCCTCACTACACCCTACACTATGTACACCACACACCATCACCCTCTTTACACCCTACACTATGTACACCACACACCATCACCCTCTTTACACCTTACACTATGTACACCACACACCATCACCCTCTTTACACCCTACACTATGTACACCACACACCATCACCCTCTTTACACCTTACACTATGTGCACCACACACCATTACCCTCTTTACACCCTACACTATGTACACCACACACCATCACCCTCTTTACACCTTACACTATGTACACCACACACCATCACCCTCTTTACACCTTACACTATGTACACCACACACCATCACCCTCACTACACCCTACACTATGTACACCACACACCATCACCCCTCACTACACCCTACACTATGTACACCACACGCCATCACCCCTACTACTCCCTACATTATGTACTCCCCACGCCCAGTAGGTTCAGGAATCTGAACATCAGTTGATTGACGGGACCAAAGAGCCAGAGCTCAACCCCTGCAAGCACAACTAGGTGAGTATACCTTTGTGCCTCCAGCAGCTGTTCTCGGACAGGCCTGAACGGCCTTCTGTTATTCACTTGATGCCATGTACTATATTCTCTGGCTCCCCCTCACCCATATGTTTCCTCTCTGTCTTTTCTGTCCATATATTATCCTTCTTCTCTTTTCGTTATTCACATTTTTCCGTTTCCATTCTTTTCCTATTGACCTTCCTTCGTCTTCTTTGACTGCGTTGTCTCTTCATTATTACCCATATTATCTCCGTGTCTTTAATTATTCCTTTTCAATCTTTCCTCACTTCCGTCCTCATTACATTCCCTCACTTTCTTCATCACTCATTCACTTCCCTCACTTGCTGCCTCACTCCTTCCCGTCCCTCACTTCGTTTTCTCTCGTCCCTCAGCTTTCTTTTGCAATAAACCTTCAGAAAGACTTGGGAGAAAACTCGAATGAACTCTATTCATTTTTATCTGCTCGTGTTAGGTCGGCCCAGATAGCTTACCTCTGCGCGATTCCGGTGTAAAATCTCCCCATCACCTTAATGACGCCAAAATTCTTTGACCTGGAAGAGTTTAAAAGTGGGTAAAGAGCAGTGCATGGGCGTGTCTGGCGCAGATGGTGGCCAAGCTCCGCCACTCTCCACTATGACCGCCAATTTTGGCGAGACCTGAGAGTGAAAAAGAGTAGCTTCCGAAGCTCTTGTTTGGCGACACTTGGAAGGTGTTGGGCCCTGCTTCTGCTTTATGATAATATTCTGAGAATATATAATAGTCTATGTAATTATTTATTTTCCAGAACAAGTAATTATTCTGAGCCTTAAAATATTTAGAGGTAGTTTATTGTACTGAATTCTTAAATATTTTCATCAGCCCGTCCTCATCAATAAAGACCAATGTTCATTTTGTACAGCATCCTAACTTGCTCTTTATGCAACCCATTCTCAGGCTAGATTTGGTAAAGCTGCGAACCTTCCCCATGAAGCATTCACCAATTTTAACATATCATTGAGAAAAATTGGATTGTTTTCATTTATTTAATAATATTACTAGCTGTACCCAGCCACGCGTAGCTGTGGCTCAGACACGCATGTGCGATGCTGAGCCACAGCAACCCTCCCCTGTCCTCCCCACCATCACCCATTCACCTGTCTCCTTGTCCTCCCCATCTTTCTTCATTCACCCATCTCCTCGTCTTGCCCACCATACCTCATTTTCCCATCCATCGTCCTCCCCACCATTCCCCACTCCCCTGTCCTCTCATCTTTCCCAATACCCTATCTACCCTGTCCCCTTGCTGTCCTCCCCACCATCCCCCATTCCCCCGTGCCCTCGTTCTTGCTATCCCCAACTCCCCCACAATCCCCTACTTCTGACCCCTCGTCCTCCACACCATTTCCCACTCCCTCATTCGATGCATTCCCTAATGATCTGACGTTCCCATCAGAAAAATGGGAACATCAAATGATCTGATGTTCACATCACTGAAAAATAAGATCAACTAAAAAATGAAATGAAAAACAATGAAAAAACTATACTCTCAAAATGAACGGTATGGAAAAGAACACAGCTTAAATCCAGTGCAATGTTACAAAAAATAATTAAATCAAAATGAAAATAAATCGAAATCTATGAAAATTTAATTTATCAATGCAAACGGAAACAATGAAATGGAATCATAACATATTTAGTATAGCGATTGTTGCTATTACGTATAACAGATAACGCTGTTAAAAAAAAAAAGTTTTTACCTATCACAGGTGTGGCATCTATATAATAGGTATATAAAAACACACACGAATTCGAATGGAACGTTGTGTATCAATTTCAACCAATCAGTGAAGAACTCTCGAAGATTAGCGATTTTTGAACAAACGATCATTTACCTATTTATTTTGTGACGATAATCTCCTTCAAGAGATTGAGCCTGCTCTTCCCTCCAAAATACGTCGCTACAAATCTATATACAACTAATATGGAAGAAATATCCAACAACGACAACAACATCTCCAAGGTTTGCCAGAGAGCAAAACGTATGCAGCCAGGAACACCTGCTCCACCTCGAACCACCAAACTACCTGTCTTGTCGCCTGCTCATCGCTGATTGGCTGCGGGTCCAGCTGCAACTGCACTCCACCCACCATACTACTTGATGTCTGGGGCCGCGACGACCTCAGTCCTCAGAATATCCCGTGCTTTCGACAAGTTAACACGTCTCGTTGGTAGAATAAGCCCCAGGCTTACGTGTACTAAGAGAGGTGGCAGCTTGAAGCCAATATTCCTGCACCTATTTACTTTGTTTGTCATACACTTGTTATTTGCTCACTTGTCTTAACATAACTTTTCATTTTGCCATTTGATTATTCTTATTACTTTGATTGATTTTATTATGCGAATTTGTATGTCCATTTTATTCATGTTTTGCTTTTTATAATGTAATTAAAATTTCATTGTTAAAATTTACTTGTGTTTTGTGTGTCTTCTCCTTACCTTACCACAGACGAAGTTCCAGATTTTCTATTTTTTTTTCTATGTGACGAGGCCATACCCCTAGCTTTGAACAGCCGAACACCAACGCGTTACCGTCACATATTATATGGGGGCCTGTCCTAGGAGCTTCACTCAGGTACTGGTGCCAAGTAGTAATTTATGGTAAGCGTATTTAACTTTGTTAACGTAGCTTTTACTATTTTTCATATTCAATTTCATTTTTTATATGGTGCGGTGTATTGTGCATTACGAGAGTAGCATATGGTGAAGGTGAGACAACTTTGGATTACGTGGTGACTGTAGGCCTCAGTCATACTTTTAATTGGTCATCTCTCCCTCCGTGTTATTACTCGTGTTAACCATCTTTGTCCCTTGGATATTTCTCATTTTTGACAGATCATCATATTGGTACCCTGGTACTGTGGTCTGCCCCGGGTCAAGTTCACCTAATCTTCTGCAATCTGACTGTAGGAGGACAAAGAGGGCCATAGTTCCTCTAGCTCGAACTTTAGTTGCTGAATTGGGACCTCAGCAGCAGTTCTCGTCACCAGTTGACACATCGCACCCCTACACGTCAGTCAGAGATGATGATACATACAACGGTAGGGAATTAGCTTACTTTTTCAGAGCACAAAAGTTCGCTAATTCTGTAAGTATCATACTAATTTCAGTAGGAAAAACTTGCTTTATGTCCTATAGAGACTCGGCAAGGTATGCCTACATCCTTGGACTACCAATTTTACTTTTGAGGCAATTATCTGTTTCATTTGTTTTCGAAACTCTGTTTCATTTGTTAGTAGGATTTTCTTGCCCTTATCCTCTTACATGAGTACCGGGTACAAGATTTCCTGCGCCCTTGATTTAAAGTAATCATTTAACATCTTTTACTTAACTTTAATTGTTAAAGATCCCACAGGATAGGTACCAGTTGCCACGTTGTCCTGTTTCTGACATTCACTATAACGGTATATTTGTTGTACATTTATTTGCTAATTTCACCATGTTTCGTCTCCAAGCTTTCCGTGCAGATCCAGCAGGTACAATAGGGACTTTAAGTCATGCCAAGAGAGCTGAATTACAAACTCTTGCACATGAGTATCAACTAACAGTTCCCTACCAAGCCAACAAGACCGACCTACACAACCTGTTGCTGGATCATTTCTTAGAGCAAGGTAAGATAGACTCTGAAACTCATGAAACTTACTATATTGCAGATAAAACTGATTTGGCGACGATGAAACTCAAACTAGAGCTGGCCAAGATTGAACGTGAGCAGCAAAGGGAAGCCCTCGAGCAACAAAGAGAAGCGGCTGCCATACGGAAGGAAGAACACGAACGTGAAATCGCTCTCAAGGAACGTGAACTCGCTCTCAAGGAACGTGAAACTGCCTTGAAGAAAGACAAGCAGGAACGTGAACTCGCCCTCCAGGAACGTGAGGTTGCAATGCTCCAGGAGCGGGAACGCGTACAGCTTGAAACCAAACGACGCGAGTTGGAGATGCAACGCGAACATGACAAGCAACAAGCGACTCTGGATCTAGAGTGTCGTCAACGAGAATACACGTTGGAAACTTCACACCTCGCTCAACGCCAGCAAGCTACTGCCAATCTTCCCGTCAGTTTTAATATATCACATGCAAGTAAGTTAATGCCATCCTTTGTAGAAGCAGAAGTTGATGTGTTTTTCACCACCTTTGAAACCCTTGCTAATCAACTCAGTTGGCCTGTCGACCAATGGACCACACTTCTCAGAGTCCATCTTACAGGTAGAGCAGCAGTCACACTCAGTACTTTGGAGTCTGAGAATGACTACCAGACTCTGAAACAAGCAGTGTTGGATGCCTACCTCCTCTCCACAGAAAGTTATCGAAGGAAATTCCGTGACCACCTGAAGGCAAGTACCACTACCTTCCTTGAGTTTGCTAACACAAAACGGAGATATTTTATGAAATGGCTGGAAGCAGCACATGTCTCTACTTTTACAGAACTCGTCAACCTGATGCTTGTTGAAGAATTCTTGAGGCGTGTGCCGCCTCCTGTCCGTCTATACTTAGCAGATAAAGAAGAAACCGACTACCTGAAGTGTGCTAAGTCGGCTGACACTTACAGCCTCATCCACCGGCTGACACCCGAACCATCCTCCAGTAAGAAGTCGTGGTACAGTTACGAGAAAGTGAGCACCGATCAAGCTGGCTCGCAATTGTACTGCAAGTATTGTAGACTCTATGGACATACCATAGACAAGTGTGGTAAGTCTCAATACAAGGGAACCACTGACCCACAGAAACCCAAACCAACTCCTCCTAAGTCCGGTAAGCCTGTGATGAATGTTGGTGTTAATGTTAATGATCTTTCTCTTTTCAGTAACCACCTGTATACTGGAACTGTCTCTGCCAACGGTTCAAATCCGGAGGGACGTTTCAAATTGAAGATCTTGAGGGACACAGCGGCTCTTCAATCGATCATCTTGAAGTCGGCTGTGCCCAACATCGCCTACACCGGAGAAACTGTCTTCATTACTGACCTCACTGCTACCACTCCATACCCTCTCGCCAGAGTCCACCTGGATTGTCCCTACGTGAACGGAGAAGTCCAAGTCGCCGTCAGGGAAAAGCCTTTTCCCATGCCTGGAGTGCAACTTCTCCTAGGCAACGACTTGGCAGAAGACCTGCAACCAACCAACCTGATCGTCATGGACAAACCCCAGGTGTGTAACTCTGTGCCACTTAACCCTATTCTAGCGTATGTTCCAGCAGAGGTTCAAGAGAGTGATGAAGTTTCTCCTCCGGTTCTCGTGACCACCCGTGCACATGCCGCACGTCCACAGCCAGCTGACTCTACTGCAACCGCTGTCCCTCAAGACCCTCAGAAACTACCCCCGAATCTGACCAAGTTGGAGTTCCGTAAGTTGCAGAGGGAAGATCTTACTTTAACACCATTGTTTTTCCAGGCCGAGACTCAACCCGACAGTATTCCTGGGTTCTTCCTAGAGAACGACTTGCTCTACCGCAGATATAGACCCAGTAAACTGAAGGAGGAGGACGATTGGGCCAACATCGAACAAGTTGTGATTCCTACCAGCCTGCGGCCCACTATTCTACACCTGGCCCACGGAGCATTCTCCCACTACGGATTCAACAAGACTTACCATGGAATTCGTCAAGACTACTACTGGCCAGGTATGGTAAATAGCGTCAAACAGTACGTAAAACAGTGTCATACATGTCAGATGGCAGGCAAACCGGACATCTCTATTCCCAGAGCGCCACTAATTCCCATACAGGTGCCTGCGGAACCTTTCCACAGACTTATAATAGACTGTGTTGGTCCTTTACCTCGGACCAGTTCAGGTAACGCCTATATCTTAACCATCCTGTGTCCTCCCACCAGATTTCCCATAGCAGTTCCAGTGAAGAACATCACGGCTGCTACGGTAGTAAAGCATCTATTGAAGATCTTCACTCAATACGGATTTCCCAGGGAGATTCAGAGCGACTGTGGTACCAACTTCACCAGTGATCTCTTCAAAAGGACACTGGAGGAGTTCAACATCAAACAGGTATTGTCCAGCCCCTATCATCCTGCTTCACAGGGTTCTCTTGAACGTAGTCATCAGACTATCAAAGCACTCTTGAAAAAGTTTTGTAGTGAAACCTCTAAGGATTGGGATAAGCAAATCGACCTTATAATGTGTATTTACAGAAGTCTTCCCAATGAGTCCCTAGGAGTATCTCCTTATGAGATGCTCTACGGCCGTAAGTGCCATACTCCCCTTAAGGCTTTCAAAGACTCTCTCCGAGATGCCACCTTCAGTGAGCATCAGAATGTGCCCCAGTTTCTTCAAAACCTTCAACACATTCTAGAGAGAGTCCACCGTTTTGCCCATGATAATCTATTGAAAGCCCAGGAGAGGATGAAGACTCATTACGACCAGACCAGCAAAGTAAGAAAATTTAAGCCGGGAGACTTCATCCTAGCATACTTCCCTATCCCAGGTTCACCTTTACAAAACAGGTTTTCAGGACCCTACCGCGTCAAAGAGTGCAGAAATAACAACAACTACGTTATAGAGACTCCAGATAGGCGGCGGAAGACCCAGCTGTGCCACGTCAACCTCCTGAAGCAATATAATGGTACTCCTCCCACTGTCCTAATTAATTATTCCACCTTCACAGAACCCTACATCCACAGTGAGACCTTCCCAGCTTCTCCTCCCGAAAGCACTGACAAGGAGTCAGCGCTTTCTAATTCCGAAATCCTTAATGATCTTCCCAAATACTTTCAGGATAATCCTAGTGCACCTCTTGTCAAGATCTTCAGAGAACATCAGGAGTTGTTCCGAGATGACCCCCAAGAGTGTAATGTTACCCAGCACGACATCCAACTGCTCCCCGACACCCGGCCGATTCGTCAACCCTTCTACCGAATCAGCTCGAGCAAGAAGGAAGTCATGCGTGCTGAGGTGCAGTACCTCTTGGATCATGGACTGGCTACACCTTGTGAGTCCCCCTGGGCCTCACCTTGTATCTTGGTGCCCAAACCCCAAGGTAAGGTGCTGTTATGTACTGACTATCGTAAACTCAACAACGTAACTGTCAAGGATGCTTACCCCTTGCCTAGGATAGATGACATCCTTGACGCCATTGGTAGTGCCCAATACTTGTCCCAAGTGGACTTGCTTAAGGGGTACTATCAAGTGTGTCTAACGGAGCGAGCTAAAGAGATATCTGCCTTCATCACTCCTTTTGGACTTTTCAGATATGAACGCCTTCCTTTCGGACTATGTAATGCCCCGGCCACCTTTCAGAGAGCTGTCAACCGTGTCATCCAGGGCTTGGATACCACATACGCCTACCTGGACGATATCGTCGTAGCATCCAACACTTGGAGTGAACATCTGCTCCAGCTGCCAAGTCTGTTCTCCAAGCTCCTGACAGCCGGCCTCACCATCAACCTGGGCAAGTCCACCTTCGCGAAAGTTAAAGTGCGTTATCTGGGTCATGTTATTGGGAGTGGCAGCCTAGCTCCGTTAGACTCACACACTCAAGCCATCCAACAGTATCCACAGCCTACCACCAGGAAGCAGCTCCTGCGCTTCCTTGGTCTTGCCTCCTACTACCGTAGGTTTGTGAGGAATTTCAGTACAGTCGCCACACCTCTAATTCTATTAACCAGTCCCAAGCAACGGTATAATTGGACCATGCAGCAAACCGTTGCTTTCGAACAACTCAAATTCCTCCTCTGTTCTAATCCCATTCTCGCCTCACCAGATATCACCAAGCCTTTCGTCCTTCATGTCGACGCCAGTGGTACCGGCGTTGGCGGTGTCCTGATGCAACAACGAGGCGAGGAGGTTCTACCTGTCAGCTACTACAGCTACAAATTGAAACCACACCAGAGGAACTACAGCACTATTGAAAAAGAGCTACTATCCATCGTCCTGAACCTCCACCACTTCGCTCCGTACCTACAAGGCGCCAGGTCTACAACCATCTTCTCAGACCACAACCCTCTCCGCTTCCTACATCAAGCCCAATTCACTAACCAGCGTCTTCTACGATGGGCTTTGTATTTACAAGATTTCAACCTGGAGATCCGCTATATCAAGAGTTCTGACAACACCATAGCCGATGCCCTCTCCAGAGTTTATGAAGTAGAAGCGACTCCATCTATTACTCCACCACATAACGACGTACTTCTTCCAGAACCGCAGGCTTCGGGGTAGAGTTGTGACGATAATCTCCTTCAAGAGATTGAGCCTGCTCTTCCCTCCAAAATACGTCGCTACAAATCTATATACAACTAATATGGAAGAAATATCCAACAACGACAACAACATCTCCAAGGTTTGCCAGAGAGCAAAACGTATGCAGCCAGGAACACCTGCTCCACCTCGAACCACCAAACTACCTGTCTTGTCGCCTGCTCATCGCTGATTGGCTGCGGGTCCAGCTGCAACTGCACTCCACCCACCATACTACTTGATGTCTGGGGCCGCCACGACATCAGTCCTCAGAATATCCCGTGCTTTCGACAAGTTAACACATCTCGTTGGTAGACTAAGCCCCAGGCTTACGTGTACTAAGAGAGGTGGCAGCTTGAAGCCAATATTCCTGCACCTATTTACTTTGTTTGTCATACACTTGTTATTTGCTCACTTGTCTTAACGTAACTTTTCATTTTGCCATTTGATTATTCTTATTACTTTGATTGATTTTATTATACGAATTTGTATGTCCATTTTATTCATGTTTTGCTTTTTATAACGTAATTAAAATTTCATTGTTAAAATTTGCTTGTGTTTTGTGTGTCTTCTCCTTACCTTACCACAGACGAAGTTCCAGATTTTCTATTTTTTTTTTCTATGTGACGAGGCCATACCCCTAGCTTTGAACAGCCGAACACCAACGCGTTACCGTCACATTTTATATAGATTATATAATAAAGTAAGGAATAGGATAGGTTAGGTTGGAGGATTTTGGTTCTGATCGCAATTATTTGTATTTGGAACCCGTTCTGAGTCCAGGCTCGTTAAAGCGGCCGCCTCCCCTCTTCTTTCCACCTCCAAACGATATATTAACAATTGTTTTTTTTTTATAATTACATTAATATTATTGTATATTCAAATTCTATATAAATTTAGGCATAGGTTAGGTTAGCTGTTTACGTTCTGTTGGCGATTATTTGTATTTAAAGTACGTGGGTGAAGACTTTATCAAGTTGCAATTCATACGGAGGTCGTTTGAATTGGTACGGACTTTCCACGCCATGGTACTGACCGAACATCCTAGAGGTTCGGACCTTCCACGCCATGGCACTGACCGAACATCCTAGTGGTACGGACCTTCCACGCCATGGTACTGACCGAACATCCTAGTGGTACGGACCTTCCACACCATGGTACTGACCGAACATCCTTGAGGTACGGACCTTCCACGCCATGGTACTGACCGAACATCCTAGAGGTACGGACCTTCCACGCCATGGAACTGACCGAACATCCAAGAGGTACGGACCTTCCACGCCATGGAACCGACCGAACATTCAGGTGGTACGGAATGTTTTCCCCCTTTCAAAGCTGGAGATATTGCTGATCTGGAGAGCGTGCTGAGATCCTTTATTGCTAGAATCCACTCAGTAAAGCATCTTAACAGACAGTTGTCACCGCTGGGGGACCACAGCTGGGGTCAGTTGTCACTGCTGGGGGACCACAGCTGGGGACAGTTGTCACAGCTGGGGGACCACAGCTGGGGACAGTTGTCACTGCTGGGGGACCACAGCTGGGGACAGTTGTCACTGCTGGGGGACCACAGCTGGGGACAGTTGTCACAGCTGGGGACAGTTGTCACTGCTGGGGGACCACAGCTGGGGATAGTTGTCACTGCTGGGGGACCACAGCTGGGGACAGTTGTCACTGCTGGGGGTGAGCCAAAACACCCAGCATATCGACGTTCGCAGTGCTTGAAGGCGCTTGCCGAGCGACAATATGCTGGGAGGTTCCCAGCGTCTAGCGGGATCGATTAGACTTCAAGCACTGTGATCATCCCCCGAGACGTCTACTTGTGGCTGACCACTCGAGGAGGTAATATTACCCCACAACTTTACGACATGATCATCTACAGGAGCGACTGTCCCGTCACTACTTACTGATTCAAGCACATCTCATTCCAGACCGTCTGAGAATGCAGACTACGCCTACTAATTCCCTTGTCTTGTCGGGGGCAAGTGGAGAGAGGCCAGCACCTGTGAAGACTCTACGTGTCTCCAAGGGCTCACGGACGGGCATCATGTCGGGCTCAGAGCAAACCTGCACTGAATTCATCCAAATTAAGGGATTTCTAGTTCTATTTATCGATTGTTAACATTACTTTCGTTTTCATTTTTTCTGTTATCGCATCTGGAGATGTGATCAAAATATCTAGTTCTAACTAGATTAAAAACTGTTTTACGAATGTTTAAAGATATTAAAAATAATCTTTTAACCGTATTTACTTTGGTAGTGTAAAATCAAATCGGGTTTAAAAATAGCTAGTTAAACTGAGACTCATTAAAAGCAACAAAGGGACCTCAGGAAAGGCACTTGTCCCCCACGTATCGATGTTTAGCAAAGAGCATCCCGCACTCCTGGAGATACATCCCTCCTCCCTCCGTTCGCCTGGCTGACAACAGATACGCGAGGGAACGTGAGCATGTCTCAGTGTCATGGCAATCATTGGCTCGCCAGCCGCAGCGAGCCCTCGAGAGCATGAAACCAGACACTTGTTGCAGTAATGAGGGCCCTCAGGACTTTCGCTGCAAAACTTGAAGAAGAACTTTGAACCAACACATCTGTTTAGCGTGATACTTGTAAGTTTTTACCCAAATGCTGAGTGTAAAGTTGCAGTATATGACGGTGAGAGGTACCTGGTCTCCCATTGAATATCCCGGCAATTAACCAAGTGCTGGCTCCCGTAGAGAGTTCTTTACTGTAAGCCGAGTTCCGCCTGTCTTGTCCATGTCTCTAGGGTGTAGAGGACGCACCGAACACCAGGAAGACCCCGCGATTACCATGATACAAAGGTGTAGAGCACCCTACTGGCACCAGAAGCCACTCAAACAATATTATGACTGTGGGTGAGGAGGGATAATAATGGGTAGGATATATAATATGATGACTCGAGTGAGGAAGGATAGTGAAGGGTAGACATTCAGTATGATGACTGGGGGTGAGGCAGGATAGTGAAGGATAGACATACAATATGATGACTGGAGTGAGGCAGGATAGTGAAGGATAGACATACAGTATGATGAATGGGGTGGGGCAAGATAGTGAAGGGTAGACATACAATATGATGACTTGGGTAAGGCAGAATAGTGAAGAGTAGACAGACACAATATGAGGACTGGGGTGAGGCAGGATAGTGAATAGTAAACATACAATATGATGACTGGAGTGAGGCAGGATAGTGAGGTATAGAGATACAGTATGATGACTGGGGTGAGGCAGGATAGTGAATTGTAAACATACAATATGATGACTGGAGTGAGGCAGGATAGTGAGCGATAGAGATACAGTGTGATGACTGGGGTGAGGCAGGATAGTGAAGGGTAGACATACAATATGATGACTGGGGTGAGGCAGGACAGTGAAGGGTAAACAAACAGGGGCGTATGGAGGGAAAATAGCGCCTTTGGCCAACACTGAAATTTCGCCCGTGATCCAACACCTGACACCCATCATCTCTCTGATAACTTTATTATAAAATCAGCTGAAAGATTCGTTAATCTTTTAATTTATCAAGTGACACAATGTGAATATTGCAACTACCCCTTACTCTCTTTCACTAATGCAAATTGGGCTATTATGTGGTCAAAGTCAGTTTTTTCAGTATGGTTTCTTTCTGCAACTTAGTAGAAAGATCTTGCTTAGTAGAGCAAGTTTACTGAGACTGCCTTGACCCAGGGAGGCGCTCACATACGAAAGTATTAACTAGCTGAAGAGTCTCTCAAAGCTGGCGATGGAAACTGCGAAGGGAAGCATTATCTCATTAGCACTGGGAAGATTAGGGAGGACGCTCTCATCTCCGTACTGATCAACATATTCGATAAGCAATTTAAGTCGTTATATTTTCACGTTGGCCCGACATGAAGGCAACGTTCTGGAATCTGAAATGTCTTCATATAGCCGCTGTCCATCAACATCATAACTCTACAATTAGACTGTTTTTCGCACTTAATTCGCGTACAATTTTCAGCACAAATTCTTTATATCGTTATTGTCAGCGGCGGCGCCGCAATACAATATTATTAATATTGTTATATGTAGTAAAAGAAAATAAATAATTTAAATACTTATAATAATATAATCAAAGACAGATCATACATTTGAAGAATTTTTTTTTTTACTATCCGAGGACAGCTTACCAGACTTTAATATAAAGTGGTGAGTGGTGCCCCCTTCAAAGGGCGCCCAAGGCCCGTGCCATAATTGCCATACCCCAGACACCCCACTGCCAGAGGGCCCGTGCCATACTTGCCATACCCTAGACACCCCGCTGCCAGAGGGCCCGTGCCATACCCTAGACACCCCGCTGCCAGAGGGCCCGTGCCATACCCTAGACACCCCGCTACCAGAGGACCCGGCCCATACTTGCCATACCTTAGACACCCCACTGCCAGAGGGCCCGTGCCATACTTGCCATACCCTAGACACCCCGCTGCCAGAGGGAGACCAGCAGACCATCGTCTCAAGGGTGGTGACCGCCTCCCCATCTTCACAGTGGGATACATTATGCATGCGTTGGGTCGCTTCTCTCCGGGATGCTCCAGCAAGATGATCTTTCCTATAAGACATCGGGTAACCTTCCGAACACCCCTCACCCTCGTGAGTGACAGTGTGACACCCACGTGAGTGACAGTGTGACACCCACGTGAGTGACAGTGTGACACCCTCGTGAGTAACAGCGTGACACCCTCATGAGTGACAACCTCGTGAGTGACCGCGTGACACCCTTATGTGTGGACGATTCATACAGCAACCCTTCAGAAGTCACGCCCACCACCTTCAGATGCCAAATCCACCACCATCAGAAGCCACGCCCACCACCTTCGGAAGCCACGCCCACCACCTTCGGAAGCCACGCCCACCACCTTCAGAAGCCACGCCCACCATAAGAAAACCAGTGAATCAAGACCCATCAAACTGAAGCAAGTTTTCGGGCAGACTTCGGGCCACTTGGTTACTAAACTACCCTCGTGCCACTCCAACCTGTCTTTAACGCCACGGTAACTGGTCAGTTGGTTACTAAACTACCCTCGTGCCACTCCAGCCTGTCTTTAACGCCACGGTAACTGCCAATTTATCACTACCATAACCCGTATATATCGCCACTTGCTGTTTACCTCTAATATTCCAGGCAGGTAAACCCTTTAATAAAGTACTATTAGTGTTCATCTGAGACCTTAATTTAGGACTGATAATTGCCTCACTAAATGTGTACAGTTTTAAAAGTCTCACTTGTATCCAATTATCGTTTATCTTCAGCGCTCCTCATTGTTACTACCTGTAATTATCCCTAACAGCATGTGAGGCCGGTGTGTTGCTGTTTCATGTAGATAGAAATTATAGAGAAGTCTTAAGAAACATTTACGTTTTGGCAATTCCTTGATGTTGTTGCAACTATGTTTTGTGAAATAACATTTCCAGAAATAATAAAAAAAATTGAGCATAAATTATAATATTTAGACAAAATTATCATAGGTAAACTAATGTTTGTAAAAAGATGCTGACACTTTTGATTAAATATAAAATATATTATTGTTTTTTTATTTCTTAATTTTACTGCAATGAGTTGGGGACATTTAAATGGATCAACTTGTTAACTAGTTATAACTACTAATTATTAACTACTACAGAGGGTACCCAACTTCGCCCGCGTCTCTATCTCCCATTTTCCCTATTTTCTTATTTCTCTATACCTGTTCTCCCTCACTTCCCATCTCCTCCCCCTCTCCTTGCCTTTTTTCCAATTTTCTCCCTCTCAAACCCACTCTGCAATAACAGGCTATGTCTACCTACCGATTCATAGAGCAACCTTCAGAAGCCACGCCCACCACCTTCAGAAGTCACGCCCACCATAAGAAAACTGCAGTGAATAAAGAACCATAAAACTGAAGCAAGTTTTCGGGCAGACTTCGGGCCACTTGGTAACTAAACTACCCTCGTGCCACTCCAACCTGTCTTTAACGCCACTGTAACTAGCCACTTGGTTACTAAACTACCCTCGTGCCACTCCAGCCTGTCTTTAACGCCACTGTAACTGGTCAATTGGTTACTAAACTACCATCGTGCCACTCCAGCCTGTCTTTAACGCCACTGTAACTAGCCACTTGGTTACTAAACTACCTTCTTGCCACTCCAACCTGTCATTAACGCAACGGTAATTGGCGTGGTAACTCAACATAGACCGTTCACAGTTCAACGTTTTTACTGTGAACAGTCTGATGCAGCACGCAGAACCCTGAATCAACAACAAACCACATTTCTTGCCTCAGAGCAGTAGCAGCCGCACATACAGGAAGCTTCCTGTTTTCTACCTCTAAAAAGTCACTGCTGGGGACCACAGCCGGGGAGGACAATCACAACTGGGGGACCACAACCGGGGACAGTTGACACTATGAGGTGAGCCACAACACCCAGCATATCGACGTTCGAAGGGCTTGAAAACGCTTGCCGAGCGTCAATATGCTGGAGGTTCCCAGCGTCTAGCGGGATAGATTAGATTTCAAGCGCTGTGATCATCCCCCAAGAGCACTACGTGTGGCTGACCACTCGGGGAGGTAATATTACCCCCAACTTTACAACATGATCATCTACAGGAGCGACTGTGCCGTCACTACTTACTGATTTAAGCACATCCCATTCCAGACTGTCTGAGAAAGCAGACTTCGCCTTCAAATTTCCTTGTCTTGTCGGAGCAGGTGGAGGGAGGCCAGCACCTGTGAACACTCTGTGTCTCTAAGGGCTCACGGCCGGACATTATGTAGGGCTCTGAGCAAACCTGCACTGAGTTCATCAAAGTTAATGGATTTCAAGTTTTATTTATCGATTGTTAATACTTCCATTGATTTAATTTTACAGTTATCGCACCTAGGGATGTGATCTGAATATGTAGTTCTTAGTGTGGCTTAGAAACTAATTTAAGAACGTTATCAGATATTAAAAATATCATTTTAACCAAATTTACTTTGGTAGGGCAAAATCAAAAGCCTGTTTTAGAAGAGAATGTTAAACTGAGACTCATTAAAGAAACAAATGATCCTCAGAAAGGGCACTTGTCCCTCACATATCGATGTTTAGCAAAGACCATCTCGCCCTCCTGGAGTCCCCCCTCCCCAACCCTCGGCCCGGCTGATAACAGATACGCGAGGGAACGTGAGCATGTCTCAGTGTCATGGCTATCATTGGCTCGCCAGCCGCAGCGAGGCCTCGAGAACATGAAACCAGACACTTGTTGCAGTAAAGAGGGCCTCAGGACATTCGCTGCAACACTTGAAGAAGGAGGACTTTGACTCGACACATCTTTTCAGCGTGACACTTGCAGGTTTTTATCCGATTGTTGAGTGTAAAGTTGCAGTATATGACGGTGGGAGGTACCAGCTCTCCCATTGAATATCCCGGCAGTTAACCAAGTGCTGGCTCCCGTAGAGAGCTCTTTACTGTAAGCTGAGTTCCGCCTGTCTTGTCCGCGTCTCTAGGGTGTAGAGGACGCACCGAACACCAGGAAGACCCCGCGATTACCATGACACAAAGGTGTAGAGTACCCTACTGGCACCAGGAGCCACACAAACAATATTATGACTGGGGTGAGGAGGGATAATGATGGGAAGGATATGCAATATGATGACTGGATTGAGGCAGGATAGTGAAGGGTAGACATTCAATTTGATGACTGGGTTCAGGAGGGATAGTGAAGGGTAGACATACAATATGATGACTGGGGTGAGGCAGAATAGTGAAGGGGAGACATACAATATGATGACTGGGGTGAGGCAGGATAGTGAAGGGTAGACATACAATATGATGACTGGGGTGAGGCAGAATAGTGAAGGGGTGATATACAATATGATGATTGGGGTGAGGCAGGATAGTGAAGGGTAGACATACAATATGATGACTGGGGTGAGGCAGGATAGTAAAGGGTAGACAGACCATATGACGACTGGGGTGAGGCAGGATAGTAAAGGGTAGACAGACCATATGACGACTGGGGTGAGGCAGAATAGTGAAGGGGAGACATACAATATGATGACTGGGGTGAGGCAGGATAGTGAAAGGGAGACATACAATATAATAACTGGGGTGAGGCAGGATAGTGAAGGGTAAACAAACAGGGTTGTACCTAGGGAAAATAGCGCCTTTGACAAACACTGAAATTGCGCACGTGATCCAACACCTGACACCCATCATCTCTCTGATAACTTTACTATTAAATCAGCTTAAAAATACCGGTCAAATTCGTTAATCTATTAAAGGACCAATTGTGACACAACGTGAATATTGCACCTGGACCGTCCATGTTCTCACATGGGGCAAATTGGGCTATTATGTGGTCAAAATCAGTTTTCCCATTATGGTTTCTTTCTACAACTTAGTTGAGCAAGATCACAGACACTGCCTTGACCCAGAGAGGCGCTCAGATACGAAAGTATTAACTAGCTGAATGGTCTCTCAATGCCGGCGATGGAAACTATGATGGTTAGCATTATCTGAATAGCAATGGGAAGATCAGGGAAGACGCTCTCACCTCCGTACTGAACAATATATTCGAGAAGCAATTTAAGTCGAGATATTTACACTTTGGACCGACATGAAGGCAACGTTCTGTCATCCGTAATGTCTTCATATATGTTCATCAACATCACAGCTGTACAATTAGACTATTTTTCGCTAACGATTCGTGTACAAATTTTTGCACTAATTCTATACATCGCTATTGTCAGCGGCAGCCCCGCAACACAATAATAATAATATTGACATATGTACTAAAATGAAATAAATCAATAATAATCAATAAATTAATACGAATAAGAATATAATCGAAGACAGATCATTCATCTGAAGACAATTTTTTTGTCACTATCCGACGACAGCTTACCTGAGTTTAATATAAAGTGGTGCGTGGTGCCCCCTTCAAGGGGCGCCCAGGGCCCGGGCCATACTTGCCATACTCCAGACACCCCGCTGCCAGAGGGCCCGGACCATACTTGACATACTCCAGACACCCCGCTGCCAGAGGGCCCGGCCCATACTTGCCATACTCCAGACACCCCGCTGCCAGAGGGCCCGGGCCATACTTGCCATACTCCAGACACCCCGCTGCCAGAGGGCCCGTGCCATACTTGCCATACTCCAGACACCCCGCTGCCAGAGGGCCCGTGCCATACTTGCCATACTCCAAATACCCCGCTGCCAGAGGGAACGTGCCATACTTGCCATACTCCAGATACCCCGCTGCCAGAGGGTCCATGCCATACTTGCCATACCCTAGACACCCCGCTGCCAGAGGGCCCGTGCCATACTTGCCATACCCTACACACCCCGCTGCCATAGGGCCCGTGCCATACCCTACACACCCCGCTGCCAGAGGGCCTATGCCATGCTTGCCATACCCCAGACACCCCGCTGCCAGAGAGCCCATGCCATACTTGCCATACCCTAGACACCACGCTGCCAGAGGGCCTATGCCATACTTGCCATACCCTAGACACCACGCTGCCAGAGGGCCTATGCCATGCTTGCCATACCCCAAACACCCCGCTGCCAGAGAGCCCATGCCATACCCTAGACACCACGCTGCCAGAGGGCCTATGCCATACTTGCCATACCCTAGACACCCCGCTGCCAGAGGGCCCGTGCCATACTTGCCATACCCTAGACACCCCGCTGCCAGAGGGCCTATGCCATACTTGCCATACCCTAGACACCCCGCTGCCAGAGGGCCCGTGCCATACTTGCCATACCCCAGACACCCCGCTGCCAGAGGGCCCGTGCCATACTTGCCATACCCCAGACACCCCGCTGCCAGAGGGCCCGTGCCATACTTGCCATACCCTAGACACCCCGCTGCCAGAGGGCCTATGCCATACTTGCCATACCCTAGACATCCCGCTGCCAGAGGGCCCGTGCCATACTTGCCATACACTAGACACCCCGCTGCCAGAGGGAGACCAGCAGACCATCGTCTCAAGGGTGGTGACCGCCTCCCCATCTTCACAGTGGGATACATTATGCATGCGTTGGGTCGCTTCTCTCCGGGATGCTCCAGCAAGATGATCTTTCCTATAAGACATCGGGTAACCTTCCGAACACCCCTCACCCTCGTGAGTGACAGTGTGACACCCTCAAGAGTGACAGTGTGACACCCTCATGAGTGACAGTGTGACACCCACGTGAGTAACAGCGTGACAACCTCGTGAGTGACAGTGTGACAACCTCGTGAGTGACAGTGTGACCCCCTCGTGAGTGACAGTGTGACAACCTCGTGAGTGACAGTGTGACCCCCTCGTGAGTGACAGCGCAACACCCTCGTGAGTGACAGCGTGACACCCTCGTGAGTGACAGTGTGACACCCTCGTGAGTGACAGCGTGACACCCTCATGAGTGACAGTGTGACAACCTCGTGAGTGACAATGTGACCCCCTCGTGAGTGACAGTGTGACAACCTCGTGAGTGACAGTGTGACAACCTCGTGAGTGACAGTGTGACACCCTCGTGAGTGACAGCGTGACACCCTCATGAGTGACAGTGTGACAACCTGGTGAGTGACAGCGTGACACCCTCATGAGTGACAGTGTGACAACCTCGTGAAATACAGTGTGACCCCCTCGTGAGTGACAGTGTGACAACCTCGTGAGTGACAGTGTGACAACCTCGTGAGTGACAGTGTGACAACCTCGTGAGTGACAGTGTGACCCCCTCGTGAGTGACAGTGTGACAACCTCGTGAGTGACAGTGTGACACCCTCGTGAGTGACAGTGTGACCCCCTCGTGAGTGACAGTGTGACAGCCTCGTGAGTGACAGTGTGACCCCCTCGTGAGTGACAGTGTGACAACCTCGTGAGTGACAGTGTGACCCCCTCGTGAGTGACAGTGTGACAACCTCGTGAGTGACAGTGTGACAACCTCGTGAGTGACAGTGTGACACCCTCGTGAGTGACAGTGTGACACCCTCGTGAGTGACAGTGTGACAACCTCGTTAGTGACAGTGTGACCCCCTCGTGAGTGACAGTGTGACACCCTCGTGAGTGACAGTGTGACAACCTCGTGAGTGACAGTGTGACACCCTCGTGAGTGACAGTGTGACAACCTCGTGAGTGACAGTGTGACCCCCTCGTGAGTGACAGTGTGACACCCTCGTGAGTGACAGTGTGACAACCTCGTGAGTGACAGTGTGACACCCTCGTGAGTGACAGCGCAACACCCTCGTGAGTGACAGTGTGACACCCTCGTGGATGACAGCGTTTGCCGTCTACAGTGTGTTTGATTCATAGAGCAACCTTCAGAAGCCACGCCCACCATAAGAAAACTGCAGTGAGTCAAGAACCATCAAAATGAAGCAAATTTTTGGGTATACTTCGGGCCACTTGGTTACTAAACTACCCTCGTGCCACTCCAGCCTGTCTTTAACGCCACGGTAACTGCCAATTTATCACTACCATAATCCGTATATATCGCCTCTTGCTGTTTACCTCTAATATTCCAGGCAGGTAAACCCTTTAATAAAGTACTATTAGTGTTCATCTGAGACCTTAATTTAGGACTGATACTTGCCTCACTAAATGTGTACAGTTTTAAAAGTCTCACTTGTATCCAATTATCGTTTATCTTCAGCGCTCCTCATTGTCACTACCTGTAATTATTCCTAACAGCATGTGAGGCCGGTGTGTTGCTGTTTCATGTAGATAGAAATTATAGAGAAGTCTTAAGAAAAATTTACGTTATGTGTAATTCCTTGATGTTGTTGCAACTATATTTTGTGAAATTACATTTCTAAAATATTTATAGGTTATATTTATATTCCAAATATTTATAGTTAACCTTTGTTACTAAAAAGATGCTGACAATTTTGATTAAATACTAAAAATATTATTATTTTTTATTTCTTTCTTTCAATGCAAAGGATTTGGGACATTCAAATGGATCAACTGATTAACTACGAATTATTAACCATTACATTTTGTACCCAACTTCGCCTCCGTCTCTCTCCACAATTTCCCCATTTCCTTGTTTCTCTTTATCTATTCTCCCTCACACTCCGTCTCCTCCCCTCTCTTTCCCTATCTCTCAATCTCCTCCCTCTCGAACCCACTCTACTATTCCAGGCTATGTCTCCCCCATACCCCAGACTGTTCACAGTGCAAAGTTGGGTGAGGCAAGTTGGATAAATATATATATATATATATATATATATATATATATATATATATATATATATATATATATATATATATATATATATATATATATATATATATATATGTCGTACCTAGTAGCCAGAACGCACTTCTCAGCCTACTTTGCAAGGCCCGATTTGCCTAATAGGCCAAGTTTTCATGAATTAATTGGTTTTCGACAACCTAACCTACGTATCCTAACCTAACCTAACTTTTTCGGCTACCTAACCTAACCTAGTCTATAAAGATAGGTTAGGTTAGGTTAGGTAGGGTTGGTTAGGTTCGGTCATATATCTACGTTAATTTTAACTCCAATAAAAAAAAATTTACCTCATACATAATGAAATGACTGGCTTTATCATTTCATAAGAAAAAAATTAAAGAAAATATATTAATTCAGGAAAACTTGGCTTATTAGGCAAATCGGGCCTTGCATAGTAGGCCGAGAACGACGTTCTGGCTACTAGGTACGACATATATATATATATATATATATATATATATATATATATATATATATATATATATATATATATATATATATATATATATGAATGAAAACTCACACCCCAGAAGTGACTCGAACCCATACTCCCAGAAGCAACGCAACTGGTAACTACAGGGCGCCTTAATCCGCTTGACCATCACGGCCGTCAAAAGGAAGTGATAGCCGAGGCTATTTGAGCCACTTCCCCGACGGCAACTCGGATGGTAATCTTGGGCATAGTCCGAGTTGCCGTCGGGGAAGTGGCTCAAATAGCCTCGGCTATCACTTCCTTTTGACGGCCGTGATGGTCAAGCGGATTAAGGCGCCCTGTAGTTACCAGTTGCGTTGCTTCTGGGAGTATGGGTTCGAGTCACTTCTGGGGTGTGAGTTTTCATTCGCATATAGTCCTGGGGACCATTCAGGCTTGTTCGCATATATATATATATGTCGTACCTAGTAGCCAGAACGCACTTATCAGCCTACTATGCAAGGCCCGATTTGCCTATTAAGCCAAGTTTTCCTGAATTAATATATTTTCTCAATTGTTTTTCTTATGAAATGATAAAGCTACCCATTTCATTATGTTTGAGTTCAATTTTTTTTTATTGGAGTGAAAATTAACGGAGATATATAACCGAACCTAACCAACCCTACCTAACCTAACCTAACGTATCTTTATAGGTTAGGTTAGGTTAGGTAGCCGAAAAAGTTAGGTTAGGTTAGGTTAGGTAGATTAGGTAGTCAAAAAACAATTAATTCATGAAAACTTGGCTTATTAGGCAAATCGGGCCTTGCATAGTAGGCAGAGAAGTGCGTTCTGGCTACTAGGTACGACATATATATATATTTATATATATATATATATATATATATATATATATATATATATATATATATATATATATATATATATATATATATATATATATATATGTTATATATATAACTATATATATATGTTATATATATGACCGCAGAATATGCGGTCATTGAATATGACCGCATATTCTGTATTTATTATTTTCTGGTTTAGGGCTTCTATCCCTCTAACTATTTTCTTAGCATCAGGGCTTAATTGAAATAGGAGTTGTCCTAAAAGACACCTAGAGAGAGAGTCAGTACTCCGATTTACACATGAAAATAGTGAAAATAACAGTCTGCCATTCCTAGATGTACTAATAACAAAAACAGGAACCTCTTTAAGCACCAACGTATATACCAAGCCCACCAACATAGGATTATGCCTGAACGGTAGAAGTGAGTGCCCCCAAAGATACAAAGCCAGTGTTCTCAATGCTTATATTCGTCGAGCGCTTACCCACTGCTCTGAATGGAGCAACGTGAGTAGAGAGTTTGAAAGAGTAACTCAGGTATTGGTGAACAACGGATATAGCAACGCGGAAATAAACGCTGCTATAAGAAGACACTTGGACCGTTGGTATAATCCAGAACCTAGAACAGAAACCACAACACCTCCAATAAAATTATATTACAAATCAACCATGCACAGTGAACATATAAAAGAGGAAAGAATAATGAAAGAAATAATCCGTAAAGGAGTAAAAAGCACTACTCCTAACCAAAACATAAACCTGATAATATTCTACAAAACCAAGAAGACTTCCGAACTCCTTATCAAAAACAGCCCGAAGCCGACGGAGAACCCTCTACAGCAGTCAAGCGTTGTATACATGTACACTTGCCCCCACGAAGGATGTAACCTTCAATGTAAGTACATAGGTATGACGTCGACCAAGCTGACGAGGCGTTTGACATGCCATCTTCAATCCGGTGCCCCTAGGAATCACATGAGACAAGCCCATGACATTACTCTAACAAGAGAAATGTTGAACAAGAATACCTGTATAATAGACAAAACCCAAGATGCAAGAAGATTACAAATTCTTGAGGCAATTCACATAAGAATAGAGCGACCTACCATGAACACCCAAATCACGGAACTTATTACTCTACCCACCATGAGAGTAAGGACAAGACAAGAACATATCGATGCCAACACAGAAGACAATGTCCAACATAATATCCAATTACACTGGATTAATCTTTGTGTTTAGATAGGAGCTGTCTCGTATGGGCCAATAAGCCTTCTGCAGTTACCCCTATGTTTCACCTCACATTTATCCCTAATGTATCCCCCCATGTTTTCACCTTTATTGTATTATCACCTGACCCAATGCGGGTATAAAATCAACTAGTATTGTAAGATCTGGTCACTTGAGAATGAACAATGGAGGTTCGAAACGTCGTGCAAATTATACAAATAAGTGTAATACACTCTATAGTAAATCACTTCTTTTCTTCACCTTAAAAGTACGAAAATGAGTTTTGGAGAACTCCTATTTCAATTAAGCCCTGATGCTAAGAAAATAGTTAGAGGGATAGAAGCCCTAAACCAGAAAATAATAAATACAGAATATGCGGTCATATTCAATGAAACATGTTTGAAAGAAAACCTGCTGCCAATATACACCAAAAAAAAAAAAAAAAAAAAAAAAAAAAATATATATATATATATATATATATATATATATATATATATATATATATATATATATATATATATATATATATATATATATAAGCCTATACTTGCATAAACCACAAGGGAAGATTAACAATCTTTGGACAACACCCACCAGTGAGACTCGAACCCAGAAAGCACAACTACCTTCCAGTAGCTGCCATAACTAGTATGCTTTAACCCACTACACCATCAGACCCTTCAAAAGAAGTTGAGAATTCGAGATATATATATCTCAAACATCTCCACTTCCCGAGGGCACCAGATGAGTGTGGGGTCAGTCTGCATTTTTCGTCAAGCCACTGTCAATGTCAGAGAACTCGTGTCCAGCTTATAAGCCTATACTTGCATAAACCACAAGGGAAGATTAACAATCTTTGGACAACACCCACCAGTGAGACTCGAAATCAGAAAGCACAACTACCTTCCAGTAGCTGCCATAACTAGTATGCTTTAACCCACTACACCATCAGACCCTACAAAAGAAGTTGAGAGTTCGAGATATGTATATCTCAAACATCTCCACTTCCCGAGGGCACCAGATGAGTGTGGGGTCAGTCTGCATTTTTCGTCAAGCCACTGTCAATGTGAGAGAACTCGTGTCCAGCTTATAAGCCTATACTTGCATAAACCACATGGGAAGATTAACAATCTTTGGACAACACCCACCAGTGAGACTCGAACCCAGAAAGCACAACTACCTTCCAGTAGCTGCCATAACTAGTATGCTTTAACCCACTACACCATCAGACCCTACAAAAGAAGTTGAGAATTTGAGATATATATATCTCAAACATCTCCACTTCCCGAGGGCACCAGATGAGTGTGGGGTCAGTCTGCATTTTTCGTCAAGCCACTGTCAATGTGAGAAAACTCGTGTCCAGCTTATAAGCCTATACTTGCATTAACCACAAGGGAAGATTAACAATCTTTGGACAACACCCACCAGTGAGACTCGAACCCAGAAAGCACAACTACCTTCCATTAGCTGCCATAACTAGTATGTTTTAACCCACTACACCATCAGACCCTACAAAAGAAGTTGAGAATTCGAGATATATATATCTCAAACATCTCCACTTCCCGAGGGCACCAGATGAGTGTGGGGTCAGTCTGCATTTTTCGTCAAGCCACTGTCAATGTGAGAGAACTCGTGTCCAGCTTATAAGCCTATACTTGCATAAACCACAAGGGAAGATTAACAATCTTTGGACAACACCCACCAGTGCGACTCGAACCCAGAAAGCACAACTACCTTCCAGTAGCTGCCATAACTAGTATGCTTTAACCCACTACACCATCAGACCCTACAAAAGAAGTTGAGAATTCGAGATATATATATCTCAAACATCTCCACTTCCCGAGGGCACCAGATGAGTGTGGAGTCAGTCTGCATTTTTCGTCAAGCCACTGTCAATGTGAGAGAACTCGTGTCCAGCTTATAAGCCTATACTTGCATAAACCACAAGGGAAGATTAACAATCTTTGGACAACACCCACCAGTGAGACTCGAACCCAGAAAGCACAACTACCTTCCAGTAGTTGACATAACTAGTATGCTTTAACCCACTACACCATCAGACCCTTCAAAAGAAGTTGAGAATTCGAGATATATATATCTCAAACATCTCCACTTCCCGAGGGCACCAGATGAGTGTGGGGTCAGTCTGCATTTTTCGTCAAGCCACTGTCAATGTCAGAGAACTCGTGTCCAGCTTATAAGCCTATACTTGCATAAACCACAAGAGAAGATTAACAATCTTTGGACAACACCCACCAGTGAGACTCGAACCCAGAAAGCACAACTACCTTCCAGTAGCTGCCATAACTAGTATGCTTTAACCCACTACACCATCAGACCCTACAAAAGAAGTTGAGAGTTCGAGATATGTATATCTCAAACATCTCCACTTCCCGAGGGCACCAGATGAATGTGGGGTCAGTCTGCATTTTTCGTCAAGCCACTGTCAATGTGAGAGAAATCGTGTCCAGCTTATAAGCCTATACTTGCATAAACCACAAGGGAAGATTAACAATCTTTGGACAACACCCACCAGTGCGACTCGAACCCAGAAAGCACAACTACCTTCCAGTAGCTGCCATAACTAGTATGCTTTAACCCACTACACCATCAGACCCTACAAAAAAAGTTGAGAATTCGAGATATATATATCTCAAACATCTCCACTTCCCGAGGGCACCAGACGAGTGTGGGGTCAGTCTGCATTTTTCGTCAAGCCACTGTCAATGTGAGAGAACTCGTGTCCAGCTTATAAGCCTATACTTGCATAAACCACAAGGGAAGATTAACAATCTTTGGACAACACCCACCAGTGCGACTCGAACCCAGAAAGCACAACTACCTTCCAGTAGCTGCCATAACTAGTATGCTTTAACCCACTACACCATCAGACCCTACAAAAAAAGTTGAGAATTCGAGATATATATATCTCAAACATCTCCACTTCCCGAGGGCACCAGACGAGTGTGGGGTCAGTCTGCATTTTTCGTCAAGCCACTGTCAATGTGAGAGAACTCGTGTCCAGCTTATAAGCCTATACTTGCATAAACCACAAGGGAAGATTAACAATCTTTGGACAACACCCACCAGTGAGACTCGAACCCAGAAAGCACAACTACCTTCCAGTAGCTGCCATAACTAGTATGCTTTAACCCACTACACCATCAGACCCTTCAAAAGAAGTTGAGAATTCGAGATATATATATCTCAAACATCTCCACTTCCCGAGGGCACCAGATGAGTGTGGGGTCAGTCTGCATTTTTCGTCAAGCCACTGTCAATGTGAGAGAACTCGTGTCCAGCTTATAAGCCTATACTTGCATAAACCACAAGGGAAGATTAACAATCTTTGGACAACACCCACCAGTGAGACTCGAACCCAGAAAGCACAACTACCTTCCAGTAGCTGCCATAACTAGTATGCTTTAACCCACTACACCATCAGACCCTACAAAAGAAGTTGAGAGTTCGAGATATGTATATCTCAAACATCTCCACTTTCCGAGGGCACCAGATGAGTGTGGGGTCAGTCTGCATTTTTCGTCAAGCCACTGTCAATGTGAGAGAACTCGTGTCCAGCTTATAAGCCTATACTTGCATAAACCACATGGGAAGATTAACAATCTTTGGACAACACCCACCAGTGAGACTCGAACCCAGAAAGCACAACTACCTTCCAGTAGCTTCCATAACTAGTATGCTTTAACCCACTACACCATCAGACCCTACAAAAGAAGTTGAGAATTCGAGATATATATATCTCAAACATCTCCACTTCCCGAGGGCACCAGATGAGTGTGGGGTCAGTCTGCATTTTTCGTCAAGCCACTGTCAATGTGAGAGAACTCGTGTCCAGCTTATAAGCCTATACTTGCATAAACCACAAGGGAAGATTAACAATCTTTGGACAACACCCACCAGTGCGACTCGAACCCAGAAAGCACAACTACCTTCCAGTAGCTGCCATAACTAGTATGCTTTAACCCACTACACCATCAGACCCTACAAAAGAAGTTGAGAATTCGAGATATATATATCTCAAACATCTCCACTTCCCGAGGGCACCAGATGAGTGTGGGGTCAGTCTGCATTTTTCGTCAAGCCACTGTCAATGTGAGAGAAATCGTGTCCAGCTTATAAGCCTTACTTGCATAAACCACAAGGGAAGATTAACAATCTTTTGACAACACCCACCAGTGAGACTCGAACCCAGAAAGCACAACTACCTTCCAGTAGCTGCCATAACTAGTATGCTTTAACCCACTACACCATCAGACCCTGCAAAAGAAGTTGAGAATTCGAGATATATATATCTCAAGCATCTCCACTTCCCGAGGGCACCAGATGAGTGTGAGGTCAGTCTGCATTTTTCGTCAAGCCACTGTCAATGTCAGAGAACTCGTGTCCAGCTTATAAGCCTATACTTGCATAAACCACAAGGGAAGATTAACAATCTTTGGACAACACCCACCAGTGAGACTCGAACCCAGAAAGCACAACTACCTTCCAGTAGCTGCCATAACTAGTATGCTTTAACCCACTACACCATCAGACCCTACAAAAGAAGTTGAGAATTCGAGATATATATATCTCAAACATCTCCACTTCCCGAGGGCACCAGATGAGTGTGGGGTCAGTCTGCATTTTTCGTCAAGCCACTGTCAATGTGAGAGAACTCGTGTCCAGCTTATAAGCCTATACTTGCATAAACCACAAGGGAAGATTAACAATCTTTGGACAACACCCACCAGTGCGACTCGAACCCAGAAAGCACAACTACCTTCCAGTAGCTGCCATAACTAGTATGCTTTAACCCACTACACCATCAGACCCTACAAAAGAAGTTGAGAATTCGAGATATATATATCTCAAACATCTCCACTTCCCGAGGGCACCAGATGAGTGTGGGGTCAGTCTGCATTTTTCGTCAAGCCACTGTCAATGTGAGAGAATTCGTGTCCAGCTTATAAGCCTTACTTGCATAAACCACATGGGAAGATTAACAATCTTTGGACAACACCCACCAGTGAGACTCGAACCCAGAAAGCACAACTACCTTCCAGTAGCTGCCATAACTAGTATGCTTTAACCCACTACACCATCAGACCCTACAAAAGAAGTTGAGAATTCGAGATATATATATCTCAAACATCTCCACTTCCCGAGGGCACCAGATGAGTGTGGGGTCAGTCTGCATTTTTCGTCAAGCCACTGTCAATGTGAGAGAACTCGTGTCCAGCTTATAAGCCTATACTTGCATAAACCACAAGGGAAGATTAACAATCTTTGGACAACACCCACCAGTGCGACTCGAACCCAGAAAGCACAACTACCTTCCAGTAGCTGCCATAACTAGTATGCTTTAACCCACTACACCATCAGACCCTACAAAAGAAGTTGAGAATTCGAGATATATATATCTCAAACATCTCCACTTCCCGAGGGCACCAGATGAGTGTGGGGTCAGTCTGCATTTTTCGTCAAGCCACTGTCAATGTGAGAGAAATCGAGTCCAGCTTATAAGCCTTACTTGCATAAACCACAAGGGAAGATTAACAATCTTTGGACAACACCCACCAGTAAGACTCGAACCCAGAAAGCACAACTACCTTCCAGTAGCTGCCATAACTAGTATGCTTTAACCCACTACACCATCAGACCCTGCAAAAGAAGTTGAGAATTCGAGATATATATATCTCAAACATCTCCACTTCCCGAGGGCACCAGATGAGTGTGAGGTCAGTCTGCATTTTTCGTCAAGCCACTGTCAATGTCAGAGAACTCGTGTCCAGCTTATAAGCCTATACTTGCATAAACCACAAGGGAAGATTAACAATCTTTGGACAACACCCACCAGTGAGACTCGAACCCAGAAAGCACAACTACCTTCCAGTAGCTGCCATAACTAGTATGCTTTAACCCACTACACCATCAGACCCTACAAAAGAAGTTGAGAGTTCGAGATATGTATATCTCAAACATCTCCACTTCCCGAGGGCACCAGATGAGTGTGGGGTCAGTCTGCATTTTTCGTCAAGCCACTGTCAATGTGAGAGAACTCGTGTCCAGCTTATAAGCCTATACTTGCATAAACCACAAGGGAAGATTAACAATCTTTGGACAACACCCACCAGTGAGACTCGAACCCAGAAAGCACAACTACCTTCCAGTAGCTGCCATAACTAGTATGCTTTAACCCACTACACCATCAGACCCTACAAAAGAAGTTGAGAATTCGAGATATATATATCTCAAACATCTCCACTTCCCGAGGGCACCAGATGAGTGTGGGGTCAGTCTGCATTTTTCGTCAAGCCACTGTCAATGTGAGAGAAATCGTGTCCAGCTTATAAGCCTATACTTGCATAAACCACAAGGGAAGATTAACAATCTTTGGACAACACCCACCAGTGAGACTCGAACCCAGAAAGCACAACTACCTTCCAGTAGCTGCCATAACTAGTATGCTTTAACCCACTACACCATCAGACCCTGCAAAAGAAGTTGAGAATTCGAGATATATATATCTCAAACATCTCCACTTCCCGAGGGCACCAGATGAGTGTGAGGTCAGTCTGCATTTTTCGTCAAGCCACTGTCAATGTCAGAGAACTCGTGTCCAGCTTATAAGCCTATACTTGCATAAACCACAAGGGAAGATTAACAATCTTTGGACAACACCCACCAGTGAGACTCGAACCCAGAAAGCACAACTACCTTCCAGTAGCTGCCATAACTAGTATGCTTTAACCCACTACACCATCAGACCCTACAAAAGAAGTTGAGAATTCGAGATATATATATCTCAAACATCTCCACTTCCCGAGGGCACCAGATGAGTGTGGGGTCAGTCTGCATTTTTCGTCAAGCCACTGTCAATGTGAGAGAACTCGTGTCCAGCTTATAAGCCTATACTTGCATAAACCACAAGGGAAGATTAACAATCTTTGGACAACACCCACCAGTGCGACTCGAACCCAGAAAGCACAACTACCTTCCAGTAGCTGCCATAACTAGTATGCTTTAACCCACTACACCATCAGACCCTACAAAAGAAGTTGAGAATTCGAGATATATATATCTCAAACATCTCCACTTCCCGAGGGCACCAGATGAGTGTGGGGTCAGTCTGCATTTTTCGTCAAGCCACTGTCAATGTGAGAGAACTCGTGTCCAGCTTATAAGCCTATACTTGCATAAACCACAATGGGAAGATTAACAATCTTTGGACAACACCCACCAGTGAGACTCGAACCCAGAAAGCACAACTACCTTCCAGTAGCTGCCATAACTAGTATGCTTTAACCCACTACACCATCAGACCCTACAAAAGAAGTTGAGAATTCGAGATATATATATCTCAAACATCTCCACTTCCCGAGGGCACCAGATGAGTGTGGGGTCAGTCTGCATTTTTCGTCAAGCCACTGTCAATGTGAGAGAACTCGTGTCCAGCTTATAAGCCTATACTTGCATAAACCACAAGGGAAGATTAACAATCTTTGGACAACACCCACCAGTGCGACTCGAACCCAGAAAGCACAACTACCTTCCAGTAGCTGCCATAACTAGTATGCTTTAACCCACTACACCATCAGACCCTACAAAAGAAGTTGAGAATTCGAGATATATATATCTCAAACATCTCCACTTCCCGAAGGCACCAGATGAGTGTGGGGTCAGTCTGCATTTTTCGTCAAGCCACTGTCAATGTGAGAGAAATCGAGTCCAGCTTATAAGCCTATACTTGCATAAACCACAAGGGAAGATTAACAATCTTTGGACAACACCCACCAGTAAGACTCGAACCCAGAAAGCACAACTACCTTCCAGTAGCTGCCATAACTAGTATGCTTTAACCCACTACACCATCAGACCCTACAAAAGAAGTTGAGAATTCGAGATATATATATCTCAAACATCTCCACTTCCCGAGGGCACCAGATGAGTGTGAGGTCAGTCTGCATTTTTCGTCAAGCCACTGTCAATGTCAGAGAACTCGTGTCCAGCTTATAAGCCTATACTTGCATAAACCACAAGGGAAGATTAACAATCTTTGGACAACACCCACCAGTGAGACTCGAACCCAGAAAGCACAACTACCTTCCAGTAGCTGCCATAACTAGTATGCTTTAACCCACTACACCATCAGACCCTACAAAAGAAGTTGAGAAGTTCGAGATATATATATCTCAAACATCTCCACTTCCCGAGGGCACCAGATGAGTGTGGGGTCAGTCTGCATTTTTCGTCAAGCCACTGTCAATGTGAGAGAACTCGTGTCCAGCTTATAAGCCTATACTTGCATAAACCACAAGGGAAGATTAACAATCTTTGGACAACACCCACCAGTGAGACTCGAACCCAGAAAGCACAACTACCTTCCAGTAGCTGCCATAACTAGTATGCTTTAACCCACTACACCATCAGACCCTACAAAAGAAGTTGAGAATTCGAGATATATATATCTCAAACATCTCCACTTCCCGAGGGCACCAGATGAGTGTGGGGTCAGTCTGCATTTTTCGTCAAGCCACTGTCAATGTGAGAGAACTCGTGTCCAGCTTATAAGCCTATACTTGCATAAACCACAAGGGAAGATTAACAATCTTTGGACAACACCCACCAGTGAGACTCGAACCCAGAAAGCACAACTACCTTCCAGTAGCTGCCATAACTAGTATGCTTTAACCCACTACACCATCAGACCCTACAAAAGAAGTTGAGAATTCGAGATATATATATCTCAAACATCTCCACTTCCCGAGGGCACCAGATGAGTGTGAGGTCAGTCTGCATTTTTCGTCAAGCCACTGTCAATGTGAGAGAACTCGTGTCCAGCTTATAAGCCTATACTTGCATAAACCACAAGGGAAGATTAACAATCTTTGGACAACACCCACCAGTGAGACTCGAACCCAGAAAGCACAACTACCTTCCAGTAGCTGCCATAACTAGTATGCTTTAACCCACTACACCATCAGACCCTACAAAAGAAGTTGAGAAGTTCGAGATATATATATCTCAAACATCTCCACTTCCCGAGGGCACCAGATGAGTGTGGGGTCAGTCTGCATTTTTCGTCAAGCCACTGTCAATGTGAGAGAACTCGTGTCCAGCTTATAAGCCTATACTTGCATAAACCACAAGGGAAGATTAACAATCTTTGGGACAACACCCACCAGTGAGACTCGAACCCAGAAAGCACAACTACCTTCCAGTAGCTGCCATAACTAGTATGCTTTAACCCACTACACCATCAGACCCTACAAAAGAAGTTGAGAATTCGAGATATATATATCTCAAACATCTCCACTTCCCGAGGGCACCAGATGAGTGTGGGGTCAGTCTGCATTTTTCGTCAAGCCACTGTCAATGTGAGAGAACTCGTGTCCAGCTTATAAGCCTATACTTGCATAAACCACAAGGGAAGATTAACAATCTTTGGACAACACCCACCAGTGAGACTCGAACCCAGAAAGCACAACTACCTTCCAGTAGCTGCCATAACTAGTATGCTTTAACCCACTACACCATCAGACCCTACAAAAGAAGTTGAGAATTCGAGATATATATATCTCAAACATCTCCACTTCCCGAGGGCACCAGATGAGTGTGAGGGTCAGTCTGCATTTTTCGTCAAGCCACTGTCAATGTGAGAGAACTCGTGTCCAGCTTATAAGCCTATACTTGCATAAACCACAAGGGAAGATTAACAATCTTTGGACAACACCCACCAGTGAGACTCGAACCCAGAAAGCACAACTACCTTCCAGTAGCTGCCATAACTAGTATGCTTTAACCCACTACACCATCAGACCCTACAAAAGAAGTTGAGAATTCGAGATATATATATCTCAAACATCTCCACTTCCCGAGGGCACCAGATGAGTGTGGGGTCAGTCTGCATTTTTCGTCAAGCCACTGTCAATGTGAGAGAACTCGTGTCCAGCTTATAAGCCTATACTTGCATAAACCACAAGGGAAGATTAACAATCTTTGGACAACACCCACCAGTGAGACTCGAACCCAGAAAGCACAACTACCTTCCAGTAGCTGCCATAACTAGTATGCTTTAACCCACTACACCATCAGACCCTACAAAAGAAGTTGAGAATTCGAGATATATATATCTCAAACATCTCCACTTCCCGAGGGCACCAGATGAGTGTGAGGTCAGTCTGCATTTTTCGTCAAGCCACTGTCAATGTGAGAGAACTCGTGTCCAGCTTATAAGCCTATACTTGCATAAACCACAAGGGAAGATTAACAATCTTTGGACAACACCCACCAGTGAGACTCGAACCCAGAAAGCACAACTACCTTCCAGTAGCTGCCATAACTAGTATGCTTTAACCCACTACACCATCAGACCCTACAAAAGAAGTTGAGAATTCGAGATATATATATCTCAAACATCTCCACTTCCCGAGGGCACCAGATGAGTGTGGGGTCAGTCTGCATTTTTCGTCAAGCCACTGTCAATGTGAGAGAACTCGTGTCCAGCTTATAAGCCTATACTTGCATAAACCACAAGGGAAGATTAACAATCTTTGGACAACACCCACCAGTGAGACTCGAACCCAGAAAGCACAACTACCTTCCAGTAGCTGCCATAACTAGTATGCTTTAACCCACTACACCATCAGACCCTACAAAAGAAGTTGAGAATTCGAGATATATATATCTCAAACATCTCCACTTCCCGAGGGCACCAGATGAGTGTGGGGTCAGTCTGCATTTTTCGTCAAGCCACTGTCAATGTGAGAGAACTCGTGTCCAGCTTATAAGCCTATACTTGCATAAACCACAAGGGAAGATTAACAATCTTTGGACAACACCCACCAGTGAGACTCGAACCCAGAAAGCACAACTACCTTCCAGTAGCTGCCATAACTAGTATGCTTTAACCCACTACACCATCAGACCCTACAAAAGAAGTTGAGAATTCGAGATATATATATCTCAAACATCTCCACTTCCCGAGGGCACCAGATGAGTGTGGGGTCAGTCTGCATTTTTCGTCAAGCCACTGTCAATGTGAGAGAACTCGTGTCCAGCTTATAAGCCTATACTTGCATAAACCACAAGGGAAGATTAACAATCTTTGGACAACACCCACCAGTGAGACTCGAACCCAGAAAGCACAACTACCTTCCAGTAGCTGCCATAACTAGTATGCTTTAACCCACTACACCATCAGACCCTACAAAAGAAGTTGAGAATTCGAGATATATATATCTCAAACATCTCCACTTCCCGAGGGCACCAGATGAGTGTGGGGTCAGTCTGCATTTTTCGTCAAGCCACTGTCAATGTGAGAGAACTCGTGTCCAGCTTATAAGCCTATACTTGCATAAACCACAAGGGAAGATTAACAATCTTTGGACAACACCCACCAGTGAGACTCGAACCCAGAAAGCACAACTACCTTCCAGTAGCTGCCATAACTAGTATGCTTTAACCCACTACACCATCAGACCCTACAAAAGAAGTTGAGAATTCGAGATATATATATCTCAAACATCTCCACTTCCCGAGGGCACCAGATGAGTGTGGGGTCAGTCTGCATTTTTCGTCAAGCCACTGTCAATGTGAGAGAACTCGTGTCCAGCTTATAAGCCTATACTTGCATAAACCACAAGGGAAGATTAACAATCTTTGGACAACACCCACCAGTGAGACTCGAACCCAGAAAGCACAACTACCTTCCAGTAGCTGCCATAACTAGTATGCTTTAACCCACTACACCATCAGACCCTACAAAAGAAGTTGAGAATTCGAGATATATATATCTCAAACATCTCCACTTCCCGAGGGCACCAGATGAGTGTGGGGTCAGTCTGCATTTTTCGTCAAGCCACTGTCAATGTGAGAGAACTCGTGTCCAGCTTATAAGCCTATACTTGCATAAACCACAAGGGAAGATTAACAATCTTTGGACAACACCCACCAGTGAGACTCGAACCCAGAAAGCACAACTACCTTCCAGTAGCTGCCATAACTAGTATGCTTTAACCCACTACACCATCAGACCCTACAAAAGAAGTTGAGAATTCGAGATATATATATCTCAAACATCTCCACTTCCCGAGGGCACCAGATGAGTGTGGGGTCAGTCTGCATTTTTCGTCAAGCCACTGTCAATGTGAGAGAACTCGTGTCCAGCTTATAAGCCTATACTTGCATAAACCACAAGGGAAGATTAACAATCTTTGGACAACACCCACCAGTGAGACTCGAACCCAGAAAGCACAACTACCTTCCAGTAGCTGCCATAACTAGTATGCTTTAACCCACTACACCATCAGACCCTACAAAAGAAGTTGAGAATTCGAGATATATATATCTCAAACATCTCCACTTCCCGAGGGCACCAGATGAGTGTGGGGTCAGTCTGCATTTTTCGTCAAGCCACTGTCAATGTGAGAGAACTCGTGTCCAGCTTATAAGCCTATACTTGCATAAACCACAAGGGAAGATTAACAATCTTTGGACAACACCCACCAGTGAGACTCGAACCCAGAAAGCACAACTACCTTCCAGTAGCTGCCATAACTAGTATGCTTTAACCCACTACACCATCAGACCCTACAAAAGAAGTTGAGAATTCGAGATATATATATCTCAAACATCTCCACTTCCCGAGGGCACCAGATGAGTGTGGGGTCAGTCTGCATTTTTCGTCAAGCCACTGTCAATGTGAGAGAACTCGTGTCCAGCTTATAAGCCTATACTTGCATAAACCACAAGGGAAGATTAACAATCTTTGGACAACACCCACCAGTGAGACTCGAACCCAGAAAGCACAACTACCTTCCAGTAGCTGCCATAACTAGTATGCTTTAACCCACTACACCATCAGACCCTACAAAAGAAGTTGAGAATTCGAGATATATATATCTCAAACATCTCCACTTCCCGAGGGCACCAGATGAGTGTGGGGTCAGTCTGCATTTTTCGTCAAGCCACTGTCAATGTGAGAGAACTCGTGTCCAGCTTATAAGCCTATACTTGCATAAACCACAAGGGAAGATTAACAATCTTTGGACAACACCCACCAGTGAGACTCGAACCCAGAAAGCACAACTACCTTCCAGTAGCTGCCATAACTAGTATGCTTTAACCCACTACACCATCAGACCCTACAAAAGAAGTTGAGAATTCGAGATATATATATCTCAAACATCTCCACTTCCCGAGGGCACCAGATGAGTGTGGGGTCAGTCTGCATTTTTCGTCAAGCCACTGTCAATGTGAGAGAACTCGTGTCCAGCTTATAAGCCTATACTTGCATAAACCACAAGGGAAGATTAACAATCTTTGGACAACACCCACCAGTGAGACTCGAACCCAGAAAGCACAACTACCTTCCAGTAGCTGCCATAACTAGTATGCTTTAACCCACTACACCATCAGACCCTACAAAAGAAGTTGAGAATTCGAGATATATATATCTCAAACATCTCCACTTCCCGAGGGCACCAGATGAGTGTGGGGTCAGTCTGCATTTTTCGTCAAGCCACTGTCAATGTGAGAGAACTCGTGTCCAGCTTATAAGCCTATACTTGCATAAACCACAAGGGAAGATTAACAATCTTTGGACAACACCCACCAGTGAGACTCGAACCCAGAAAGCACAACTACCTTCCAGTAGCTGCCATAACTAGTATGCTTTAACCCACTACACCATCAGACCCTACAAAAGAAGTTGAGAATTCGAGATATATATATCTCAAACATCTCCACTTCCCGAGGGCACCAGATGAGTGTGGGGTCAGTCTGCATTTTTCGTCAAGCCACTGTCAATGTGAGAGAACTCGTGTCCAGCTTATAAGCCTATACTTGCATAAACCACAAGGGAAGATTAACAATCTTTGGACAACACCCACCAGTGAGACTCGAACCCAGAAAGCACAACTACCTTCCAGTAGCTGCCATAACTAGTATGCTTTAACCCACTACACCATCAGACCCTACAAAAGAAGTTGAGAATTCGAGATATATATATCTCAAACATCTCCACTTCCCGAGGGCACCAGATGAGTGTGGGGTCAGTCTGCATTTTTCGTCAAGCCACTGTCAATGTGAGAGAACTCGTGTCCAGCTTATAAGCCTATACTTGCATAAACCACAAGGGAAGATTAACAATCTTTGGACAACACCCACCAGTGAGACTCGAACCCAGAAAGCACAACTACCTTCCAGTAGCTGCCATAACTAGTATGCTTTAACCCACTACACCATCAGACCCTACAAAAGAAGTTGAGAATTCGAGATATATATATCTCAAACATCTCCACTTCCCGAGGGCACCAGATGAGTGTGGGGTCAGTCTGCATTTTTCGTCAAGCCACTGTCAATGTGAGAGAACTCGTGTCCAGCTTATAAGCCTATACTTGCATAAACCACAAGGGAAGATTAACAATCTTTGGACAACACCCACCAGTGAGACTCGAACCCAGAAAGCACAACTACCTTCCAGTAGCTGCCATAACTAGTATGCTTTAACCCACTACACCATCAGACCCTACAAAAGAAGTTGAGAATTCGAGATATATATATCTCAAACATCTCCACTTCCCGAGGGCACCAGATGAGTGTGGGGTCAGTCTGCATTTTTCGTCAAGCCACTGTCAATGTGAGAGAACTCGTGTCCAGCTTATAAGCCTATACTTGCATAAACCACAAGGGAAGATTAACAATCTTTGGACAACACCCACCAGTGAGACTCGAACCCAGAAAGCACAACTACCTTCCAGTAGCTGCCATAACTAGTATGCTTTAACCCACTACACCATCAGACCCTACAAAAGAAGTTGAGAATTCGAGATATATATATCTCAAACATCTCCACTTCCCGAGGGCACCAGATGAGTGTGGGGTCAGTCTGCATTTTTCGTCAAGCCACTGTCAATGTGAGAGAACTCGTGTCCAGCTTATAAGCCTATACTTGCATAAACCACAAGGGAAGATTAACAATCTTTGGACAACACCCACCAGTGAGACTCGAACCCAGAAAGCACAACTACCTTCCAGTAGCTGCCATAACTAGTATGCTTTAACCCACTACACCATCAGACCCTACAAAAGAAGTTGAGAATTCGAGATATATATATCTCAAACATCTCCACTTCCCGAGGGCACCAGATGAGTGTGGGGTCAGTCTGCATTTTTCGTCAAGCCACTGTCAATGTGAGAGAACTCGTGTCCAGCTTATAAGCCTATACTTGCATAAACCACAAGGGAAGATTAACAATCTTTGGACAACACCCACCAGTGAGACTCGAACCCAGAAAGCACAACTACCTTCCAGTAGCTGCCATAACTAGTATGCTTTAACCCACTACACCATCAGACCCTACAAAAGAAGTTGAGAATTCGAGATATATATATCTCAAACATCTCCACTTCCCGAGGGCACCAGATGAGTGTGGGGTCAGTCTGCATTTTTCGTCAAGCCACTGTCAATGTGAGAGAACTCGTGTCCAGCTTATAAGCCTATACTTGCATAAACCACAAGGGAAGATTAACAATCTTTGGACAACACCCACCAGTGAGACTCGAACCCAGAAAGCACAACTACCTTCCAGTAGCTGCCATAACTAGTATGCTTTAACCCACTACACCATCAGACCCTACAAAAGAAGTTGAGAATTCGAGATATATATATCTCAAACATCTCCACTTCCCGAGGGCACCAGATGAGTGTGGGGTCAGTCTGCATTTTTCGTCAAGCCACTGTCAATGTGAGAGAACTCGTGTCCAGCTTATAAGCCTATACTTGCATAAACCACAAGGGAAGATTAACAATCTTTGGACAACACCCACCAGTGAGACTCGAACCCAGAAAGCACAACTACCTTCCAGTAGCTGCCATAACTAGTATGCTTTAACCCACTACACCATCAGACCCTACAAAAGAAGTTGAGAATTCGAGATATATATATCTCAAACATCTCCACTTCCCGAGGGCACCAGATGAGTGTGGGGTCAGTCTGCATTTTTCGTCAAGCCACTGTCAATGTGAGAGAACTCGTGTCCAGCTTATAAGCCTATACTTGCATAAACCACAAGGGAAGATTAACAATCTTTGGACAACACCCACCAGTGAGACTCGAACCCAGAAAGCACAACTACCTTCCAGTAGCTGCCATAACTAGTATGCTTTAACCCACTACACCATCAGACCCTACAAAAGAAGTTGAGAATTCGAGATATATATATCTCAAACATCTCCACTTCCCGAGGGCACCAGATGAGTGTGGGGTCAGTCTGCATTTTTCGTCAAGCCACTGTCAATGTGAGAGAACTCGTGTCCAGCTTATAAGCCTATACTTGCATAAACCACAAGGGAAGATTAACAATCTTTGGACAACACCCACCAGTGAGACTCGAACCCAGAAAGCACAACTACCTTCCAGTAGCTGCCATAACTAGTATGCTTTAACCCACTACACCATCAGACCCTACAAAAGAAGTTGAGAATTCGAGATATATATATCTCAAACATCTCCACTTCCCGAGGGCACCAGATGAGTGTGGGGTCAGTCTGCATTTTTCGTCAAGCCACTGTCAATGTGAGAGAACTCGTGTCCAGCTTATAAGCCTATACTTGCATAAACCACAAGGGAAGATTAACAATCTTTGGACAACACCCACCAGTGAGACTCGAACCCAGAAAGCACAACTACCTTCCAGTAGCTGCCATAACTAGTATGCTTTAACCCACTACACCATCAGACCCTACAAAAGAAGTTGAGAATTCGAGATATATATATCTCAAACATCTCCACTTCCCGAGGGCACCAGATGAGTGTGGGGTCAGTCTGCATTTTTCGTCAAGCCACTGTCAATGTGAGAGAACTCGTGTCCAGCTTATAAGCCTATACTTGCATAAACCACAAGGGAAGATTAACAATCTTTGGACAACACCCACCAGTGAGACTCGAACCCAGAAAGCACAACTACCTTCCAGTAGCTGCCATAACTAGTATGCTTTAACCCACTACACCATCAGACCCTACAAAAGAAGTTGAGAATTCGAGATATATATATCTCAAACATCTCCACTTCCCGAGGGCACCAGATGAGTGTGGGGTCAGTCTGCATTTTTCGTCAAGCCACTGTCAATGTGAGAGAACTCGTGTCCAGCTTATAAGCCTATACTTGCATAAACCACAAGGGAAGATTAACAATCTTTGGACAACACCCACCAGTGAGACTCGAACCCAGAAAGCACAACTACCTTCCAGTAGCTGCCATAACTAGTATGCTTTAACCCACTACACCATCAGACCCTACAAAAGAAGTTGAGAATTCGAGATATATATATCTCAAACATCTCCACTTCCCGAGGGCACCAGATGAGTGTGGGGTCAGTCTGCATTTTTCGTCAAGCCACTGTCAATGTGAGAGAACTCGTGTCCAGCTTATAAGCCTATACTTGCATAAACCACAAGGGAAGATTAACAATCTTTGGACAACACCCACCAGTGAGACTCGAACCCAGAAAGCACAACTACCTTCCAGTAGCTGCCATAACTAGTATGCTTTAACCCACTACACCATCAGACCCTACAAAAGAAGTTGAGAATTCGAGATATATATATCTCAAACATCTCCACTTCCCGAGGGCACCAGATGAGTGTGGGGTCAGTCTGCATTTTTCGTCAAGCCACTGTCAATGTGAGAGAACTCGTGTCCAGCTTATAAGCCTATACTTGCATAAACCACAAGGGAAGATTAACAATCTTTGGACAACACCCACCAGTGAGACTCGAACCCAGAAAGCACAACTACCTTCCAGTAGCTGCCATAACTAGTATGCTTTAACCCACTACACCATCAGACCCTACAAAAGAAGTTGAGAATTCGAGATATATATATCTCAAACATCTCCACTTCCCGAGGGCACCAGATGAGTGTGGGGTCAGTCTGCATTTTTCGTCAAGCCACTGTCAATGTGAGAGAACTCGTGTCCAGCTTATAAGCCTATACTTGCATAAACCACAAGGGAAGATTAACAATCTTTGGACAACACCCACCAGTGAGACTCGAACCCAGAAAGCACAACTACCTTCCAGTAGCTGCCATAACTAGTATGCTTTAACCCACTACACCATCAGACCCTACAAAAGAAGTTGAGAATTCGAGATATATATATCTCAAACATCTCCACTTCCCGAGGGCACCAGATGAGTGTGGGGTCAGTCTGCATTTTTCGTCAAGCCACTGTCAATGTGAGAGAACTCGTGTCCAGCTTATAAGCCTATACTTGCATAAACCACAAGGGAAGATTAACAATCTTTGGACAACACCCACCAGTGAGACTCGAACCCAGAAAGCACAACTACCTTCCAGTAGCTGCCATAACTAGTATGCTTTAACCCACTACACCATCAGACCCTACAAAAGAAGTTGAGAATTCGAGATATATATATCTCAAACATCTCCACTTCCCGAGGGCACCAGATGAGTGTGGGGTCAGTCTGCATTTTTCGTCAAGCCACTGTCAATGTGAGAGAACTCGTGTCCAGCTTATAAGCCTATACTTGCATAAACCACAAGGGAAGATTAACAATCTTTGGACAACACCCACCAGTGAGACTCGAACCCAGAAAGCACAACTACCTTCCAGTAGCTGCCATAACTAGTATGCTTTAACCCACTACACCATCAGACCCTACAAAAGAAGTTGAGAATTCGAGATATATATATCTCAAACATCTCCACTTCCCGAGGGCACCAGATGAGTGTGGGGTCAGTCTGCATTTTTCGTCAAGCCACTGTCAATGTGAGAGAACTCGTGTCCAGCTTATAAGCCTATACTTGCATAAACCACAAGGGAAGATTAACAATCTTTGGACAACACCCACCAGTGAGACTCGAACCCAGAAAGCACAACTACCTTCCAGTAGCTGCCATAACTAGTATGCTTTAACCCACTACACCATCAGACCCTACAAAAGAAGTTGAGAATTCGAGATATATATATCTCAAACATCTCCACTTCCCGAGGGCACCAGATGAGTGTGGGGTCAGTCTGCATTTTTCGTCAAGCCACTGTCAATGTGAGAGAACTCGTGTCCAGCTTATAAGCCTATACTTGCATAAACCACAAGGGAAGATTAACAATCTTTGGACAACACCCACCAGTGAGACTCGAACCCAGAAAGCACAACTACCTTCCAGTAGCTGCCATAACTAGTATGCTTTAACCCACTACACCATCAGACCCTACAAAAGAAGTTGAGAATTCGAGATATATATATCTCAAACATCTCCACTTCCCGAGGGCACCAGATGAGTGTGGGGTCAGTCTGCATTTTTCGTCAAGCCACTGTCAATGTGAGAGAACTCGTGTCCAGCTTATAAGCCTATACTTGCATAAACCACAAGGGAAGATTAACAATCTTTGGACAACACCCACCAGTGAGACTCGAACCCAGAAAGCACAACTACCTTCCAGTAGCTGCCATAACTAGTATGCTTTAACCCACTACACCATCAGACCCTACAAAAGAAGTTGAGAATTCGAGATATATATATCTCAAACATCTCCACTTCCCGAGGGCACCAGATGAGTGTGGGGTCAGTCTGCATTTTTCGTCAAGCCACTGTCAATGTGAGAGAACTCGTGTCCAGCTTATAAGCCTATACTTGCATAAACCACAAGGGAAGATTAACAATCTTTGGACAACACCCACCAGTGAGACTCGAACCCAGAAAGCACAACTACCTTCCAGTAGCTGCCATAACTAGTATGCTTTAACCCACTACACCATCAGACCCTACAAAAGAAGTTGAGAATTCGAGATATATATATCTCAAACATCTCCACTTCCCGAGGGCACCAGATGAGTGTGGGGTCAGTCTGCATTTTTCGTCAAGCCACTGTCAATGTGAGAGAACTCGTGTCCAGCTTATAAGCCTATACTTGCATAAACCACAAGGGAAGATTAACAATCTTTGGACAACACCCACCAGTGAGACTCGAACCCAGAAAGCACAACTACCTTCCAGTAGCTGCCATAACTAGTATGCTTTAACCCACTACACCATCAGACCCTACAAAAGAAGTTGAGAATTCGAGATATATATATCTCAAACATCTCCACTTCCCGAGGGCACCAGATGAGTGTGGGGTCAGTCTGCATTTTTCGTCAAGCCACTGTCAATGTGAGAGAACTCGTGTCCAGCTTATAAGCCTATACTTGCATAAACCACAAGGGAAGATTAACAATCTTTGGACAACACCCACCAGTGAGACTCGAACCCAGAAAGCACAACTACCTTCCAGTAGCTGCCATAACTAGTATGCTTTAACCCACTACACCATCAGACCCTACAAAAGAAGTTGAGAATTCGAGATATATATATCTCAAACATCTCCACTTCCCGAGGGCACCAGATGAGTGTGGGGTCAGTCTGCATTTTTCGTCAAGCCACTGTCAATGTGAGAGAACTCGTGTCCAGCTTATAAGCCTATACTTGCATAAACCACAAGGGAAGATTAACAATCTTTGGACAACACCCACCAGTGAGACTCGAACCCAGAAAGCACAACTACCTTCCAGTAGCTGCCATAACTAGTATGCTTTAACCCACTACACCATCAGACCCTACAAAAGAAGTTGAGAATTCGAGATATATATATCTCAAACATCTCCACTTCCCGAGGGCACCAGATGAGTGTGGGGTCAGTCTGCATTTTTCGTCAAGCCACTGTCAATGTGAGAGAACTCGTGTCCAGCTTATAAGCCTATACTTGCATAAACCACAAGGGAAGATTAACAATCTTTGGACAACACCCACCAGTGAGACTCGAACCCAGAAAGCACAACTACCTTCCAGTAGCTGCCATAACTAGTATGCTTTAACCCACTACACCATCAGACCCTACAAAAGAAGTTGAGAATTCGAGATATATATATCTCAAACATCTCCACTTCCCGAGGGCACCAGATGAGTGTGGGGTCAGTCTGCATTTTTCGTCAAGCCACTGTCAATGTGAGAGAACTCGTGTCCAGCTTATAAGCCTATACTTGCATAAACCACAAGGGAAGATTAACAATCTTTGGACAACACCCACCAGTGAGACTCGAACCCAGAAAGCACAACTACCTTCCAGTAGCTGCCATAACTAGTATGCTTTAACCCACTACACCATCAGACCCTACAAAAGAAGTTGAGAATTCGAGATATATATATCTCAAACATCTCCACTTCCCGAGGGCACCAGATGAGTGTGGGGTCAGTCTGCATTTTTCGTCAAGCCACTGTCAATGTGAGAGAACTCGTGTCCAGCTTATAAGCCTATACTTGCATAAACCACAAGGGAAGATTAACAATCTTTGGACAACACCCACCAGTGAGACTCGAACCCAGAAAGCACAACTACCTTCCAGTAGCTGCCATAACTAGTATGCTTTAACCCACTACACCATCAGACCCTACAAAAGAAGTTGAGAATTCGAGATATATATATCTCAAACATCTCCACTTCCCGAGGGCACCAGATGAGTGTGGGGTCAGTCTGCATTTTTCGTCAAGCCACTGTCAATGTGAGAGAACTCGTGTCCAGCTTATAAGCCTATACTTGCATAAACCACAAGGGAAGATTAACAATCTTTGGACAACACCCACCAGTGAGACTCGAACCCAGAAAGCACAACTACCTTCCAGTAGCTGCCATAACTAGTATGCTTTAACCCACTACACCATCAGACCCTACAAAAGAAGTTGAGAATTCGAGATATATATATCTCAAACATCTCCACTTCCCGAGGGCACCAGATGAGTGTGGGGTCAGTCTGCATTTTTCGTCAAGCCACTGTCAATGTGAGAGAACTCGTGTCCAGCTTATAAGCCTATACTTGCATAAACCACAAGGGAAGATTAACAATCTTTGGACAACACCCACCAGTGAGACTCGAACCCAGAAAGCACAACTACCTTCCAGTAGCTGCCATAACTAGTATGCTTTAACCCACTACACCATCAGACCCTACAAAAGAAGTTGAGAATTCGAGATATATATATCTCAAACATCTCCACTTCCCGAGGGCACCAGATGAGTGTGGGGTCAGTCTGCATTTTTCGTCAAGCCACTGTCAATGTGAGAGAACTCGTGTCCAGCTTATAAGCCTATACTTGCATAAACCACAAGGGAAGATTAACAATCTTTGGACAACACCCACCAGTGAGACTCGAACCCAGAAAGCACAACTACCTTCCAGTAGCTGCCATAACTAGTATGCTTTAACCCACTACACCATCAGACCCTACAAAAGAAGTTGAGAATTCGAGATATATATATCTCAAACATCTCCACTTCCCGAGGGCACCAGATGAGTGTGGGGTCAGTCTGCATTTTTCGTCAAGCCACTGTCAATGTGAGAGAACTCGTGTCCAGCTTATAAGCCTATACTTGCATAAACCACAAGGGAAGATTAACAATCTTTGGACAACACCCACCAGTGAGACTCGAACCCAGAAAGCACAACTACCTTCCAGTAGCTGCCATAACTAGTATGCTTTAACCCACTACACCATCAGACCCTACAAAAGAAGTTGAGAATTCGAGATATATATATCTCAAACATCTCCACTTCCCGAGGGCACCAGATGAGTGTGGGGTCAGTCTGCATTTTTCGTCAAGCCACTGTCAATGTGAGAGAACTCGTGTCCAGCTTATAAGCCTATACTTGCATAAACCACAAGGGAAGATTAACAATCTTTGGACAACACCCACCAGTGAGACTCGAACCCAGAAAGCACAACTACCTTCCAGTAGCTGCCATAACTAGTATGCTTTAACCCACTACACCATCAGACCCTACAAAAGAAGTTGAGAATTCGAGATATATATATCTCAAACATCTCCACTTCCCGAGGGCACCAGATGAGTGTGGGGTCAGTCTGCATTTTTCGTCAAGCCACTGTCAATGTGAGAGAACTCGTGTCCAGCTTATAAGCCTATACTTGCATAAACCACAAGGGAAGATTAACAATCTTTGGACAACACCCACCAGTGAGACTCGAACCCAGAAAGCACAACTACCTTCCAGTAGCTGCCATAACTAGTATGCTTTAACCCACTACACCATCAGACCCTACAAAAGAAGTTGAGAATTCGAGATATATATATCTCAAACATCTCCACTTCCCGAGGGCACCAGATGAGTGTGGGGTCAGTCTGCATTTTTCGTCAAGCCACTGTCAATGTGAGAGAACTCGTGTCCAGCTTATAAGCCTATACTTGCATAAACCACAAGGGAAGATTAACAATCTTTGGACAACACCCACCAGTGAGACTCGAACCCAGAAAGCACAACTACCTTCCAGTAGCTGCCATAACTAGTATGCTTTAACCCACTACACCATCAGACCCTACAAAAGAAGTTGAGAATTCGAGATATATATATCTCAAACATCTCCACTTCCCGAGGGCACCAGATGAGTGTGGGGTCAGTCTGCATTTTTCGTCAAGCCACTGTCAATGTGAGAGAACTCGTGTCCAGCTTATAAGCCTATACTTGCATAAACCACAAGGGAAGATTAACAATCTTTGGACAACACCCACCAGTGAGACTCGAACCCAGAAAGCACAACTACCTTCCAGTAGCTGCCATAACTAGTATGCTTTAACCCACTACACCATCAGACCCTACAAAAGAAGTTGAGAATTCGAGATATATATATCTCAAACATCTCCACTTCCCGAGGGCACCAGATGAGTGTGGGGTCAGTCTGCATTTTTCGTCAAGCCACTGTCAATGTGAGAGAACTCGTGTCCAGCTTATAAGCCTATACTTGCATAAACCACAAGGGAAGATTAACAATCTTTGGACAACACCCACCAGTGAGACTCGAACCCAGAAAGCACAACTACCTTCCAGTAGCTGCCATAACTAGTATGCTTTAACCCACTACACCATCAGACCCTACAAAAGAAGTTGAGAATTCGAGATATATATATCTCAAACATCTCCACTTCCCGAGGGCACCAGATGAGTGTGGGGTCAGTCTGCATTTTTCGTCAAGCCACTGTCAATGTGAGAGAACTCGTGTCCAGCTTATAAGCCTATACTTGCATAAACCACAAGGGAAGATTAACAATCTTTGGACAACACCCACCAGTGAGACTCGAACCCAGAAAGCACAACTACCTTCCAGTAGCTGCCATAACTAGTATGCTTTAACCCACTACACCATCAGACCCTACAAAAGAAGTTGAGAATTCGAGATATATATATCTCAAACATCTCCACTTCCCGAGGGCACCAGATGAGTGTGGGGTCAGTCTGCATTTTTCGTCAAGCCACTGTCAATGTGAGAGAACTCGTGTCCAGCTTATAAGCCTATACTTGCATAAACCACAAGGGAAGATTAACAATCTTTGGACAACACCCACCAGTGAGACTCGAACCCAGAAAGCACAACTACCTTCCAGTAGCTGCCATAACTAGTATGCTTTAACCCACTACACCATCAGACCCTACAAAAGAAGTTGAGAATTCGAGATATATATATCTCAAACATCTCCACTTCCCGAGGGCACCAGATGAGTGTGGGGTCAGTCTGCATTTTTCGTCAAGCCACTGTCAATGTGAGAGAACTCGTGTCCAGCTTATAAGCCTATACTTGCATAAACCACAAGGGAAGATTAACAATCTTTGGACAACACCCACCAGTGAGACTCGAACCCAGAAAGCACAACTACCTTCCAGTAGCTGCCATAACTAGTATGCTTTAACCCACTACACCATCAGACCCTACAAAAGAAGTTGAGAATTCGAGATATATATATCTCAAACATCTCCACTTCCCGAGGGCACCAGATGAGTGTGGGGTCAGTCTGCATTTTTCGTCAAGCCACTGTCAATGTGAGAGAACTCGTGTCCAGCTTATAAGCCTATACTTGCATAAACCACAAGGGAAGATTAACAATCTTTGGACAACACCCACCAGTGAGACTCGAACCCAGAAAGCACAACTACCTTCCAGTAGCTGCCATAACTAGTATGCTTTATCCCACTATACCATCAGACCCTACAAAAGAAGTTGAGAATTCGAGATATATATATCTCAAACATCTCCACTTCCCGAGGGCACCAGATGAGTGTGGGGTCAGTCTGCATTTTTCGTTAAGCCACTGTCAATGTGAGAGAACTCGTGTCCAGCTTATAAGCCTATACTTGCATAAACCACAAGGGAAGATTAACAATCTTTGGACAACACCCACCAGTGAGACTCGAACCCAGAAAGCACAACTACCTTCCAGTAGCTGCCATAACTAGTATGCTTTAACCCACTACACCATCAGACCCTACAAAAGAAGTTGAGAATTCGAGATATATATATCTCAAACATCTCCACTTCCCGATATATATATCTCAAACATCTTCACTTCCACTTATATATATATATATATATATATATATATATATATATATATATATATATATATATATATATATATATATATATATATATATATAAAAATATATATATATATATATATATATATATATATATATATATATATATATATATATATATATATATATATATATATATATATATATATATATATATATATATATATATATATATATATATATATATATATATATATATATATATATATATTAGTATATTTTGGTAGCAGCCTTTCCTGTAGACATATATTATTAAATATGACCGAAAAAGTAAGATTATTAATTCTAACACGAATTTTCTCGATCTTTCTTACGTTTCTTTTCACTGTTGATGGTAATTCAAAGATCAATTCTCCAAAATTCATTTTTATTTCTAGTCTGACGCGACACTTGAGCGCGTTTCGTAAAACTTATTACATTTTCAAAGACTTTAGTTTACACAAACACACAACTTTAACTGAATAGAGCTTAAACATCTTTCAAGTTTTTATACCTACATTTGGGTGAAGTGACATGTTACAATAGTTTTGGATGAGGTGAAAATAAACTTTTAACACAAGACAGAGCACGAAACAATGAAATACAAACAGGTATTAAAAGTAGGTAACTGCAGAAGGCCGATTTTTATTGGCCCATTTCCTTGATGCTTCTATATTGGAGCAGAGCCTTGAAGTGGGTAGAATATAGTTGTGCATTAATTGGCTGTTGATTGCTGGTGTTGACTTCTTGATGTGTAGTGCCTCGCAGACGTCGAGCCGCCTGCTATCGCTGTATCTATCGATGATTCCTGTGTTGTTTGCTAAGATTTCTAGCAAACTTTTAATGCCTGTTTGTATTTCATTGTTTCGTGTTCTATCTTGTGTTAAAAGTTTATTTCCACCTCATCCAAAACTATTGTAACATGTCACTTCACCCAAATGTAGGTGTAAAAACTCGAAAGATGTTTAAGCTCTATTCAGTTAAAGTTGTGTGTGTTTGTGTAAACTAAAGTCTTTGAAAATGTAATAAGTTTTACGAAACGCACTCAAGTGTCGCGTCAGACTAGAAATATAAATGAATCTTGGAGAATTGATCTTTGAATTACCATCAACAGTGAAAAGAAACGTAAGAAAGATCGAGAAAATTCGTATTAGAATTATTAATCTTACTTTTTTGGGCATATTTAATAATATATATATATATATATATATATATATATATATATATATATATATATATATATATATATATATATATATACATATATATATATATATGTCGTACCTAGTAGCCAGAACTCACTTATCAGCCTACTATGCAAGGCCTAATTTGACTAATAAGCCAAGTTTTCATGAAATAATTGTTTTTCGACTACCTAACCTACCTAACCAAACCTAACCTAACTTTTTGGGTTACCTAACCTAACCTATAAAGATAGGTTAGGTTAGGTTAGGTAGGGTTGGTTAGGTTTGGTCATATATCTACGTTAATTTAAACTCCAATAAAAAAAAATTGACCTCATACATAATGAAATGGATAGATTTATCATTTCATAAGAAAAAAAATAGAGAAAATATATTAATTCAGGAAAACTTGGCATATTAGGCAATTCGGGCCTTGGCATATTAGGCAAATCGGGCTATATATATATATATATATATATATATATATCTATATATATATATATATATATATAAATATATATATATATATATATATATATATATATATATATATATATATATATATATATATTTATATATTAGTATATTTTGGTAGCAGTCTTTCCTGTAGACATATATTATTAAATATGACCGAAAAAGTAAGATTAATAATTCAACACGAATTTTCTCGATCTTTCGTACGTTTCTTTTCACTGTTGGTGGTAATTCAAAAATCAATTCTCCAAAATTCATTTTTATTTCTAGTCTGACGCGACACTTGAGCGCGTTTTGTAAAACTTATTACATTTTCCAAGACTTTAGCTTACACATACACAACTGAATAGAACTTACACATCTTCGATTTGTTTATATCTACATTTGAGTGAGGTGGATGGGGTGAGGTGGTATTAATAGGGTATTAAATTCCTAAACACAAGACAGAACACGAAACAATGGGTATTGAATGGAAGTGCTTTGTAGAAAGCCTATTGGTCCATATTTCTTGATGCTTCTATATTGGAGCGGAGTCTTGAGGTGGGTAGAATATAGTTGTGCATTAATTGGCTGTTGATTGCTGGTTTTGACTTCTTGATGTGTAGAGCCTCGCAGACGTCAAGCTGCCTGCTATCACTGTATCTATCGATGATTTCTGTGTTGTTTACTAGGATTTCTCTGGCGATAGTTTGGTTGTGGGAAGAGATTATATGTTCCTTAATGGAGCTCCATAAAGGAACATATATCGATTGATACAGCGATAGCAGGCGGCTTGACGTCTGCGAGGCTCTACACATCAAGAAGTCAACACCAGCAATCAACAGCCAATTAATGCACAACTATATTCTACCCACATCAGGACTCCGCTCCAATATAGAAGTACCAAGAAATATGGGCCAATAGGCCCTCTGCAATTACTTCCATTCTTACCTTCAATACCCATTGTTTCGTGTTCTGGCTTGTGTTGAAACTTTGTTTTCACCTCATCCAAAACTGTTGTAACATATCACCTCACACAAATGCAGGTATAAAAAATCGAAGATGTTTAAGCTCTATTTAGTTATAGTTGTGTGTGTGTGTAAACTAAAGTCTTTGAAAATGTAGTAAGTTTTACGAAACACGCTCAAGTGTCGCGTCAGACTTGAAATAAAAATGAATTTTGGAGAATTGTTTTTTCAATTACCATCAAGTGTGAAAAGAAACATAAGAAAGATCGAGAAAATTCGTGTTAGAATTATCAATCTCACTTTTCGGTATATATTTCGTACCTAGTAGCCAGAGCGCACTTCTCAGCCTACTATGCAAGGCCTGATTTGCCTATATATATATATATATATTAATATATATATATATATATATATATTAATATATATATATATATATATATATATATATATATATATATATATATATATATATATATATATATATATATATATATATATATATATATATATATATATATGGAGAAGATAATATTAGTGTTCAGTGAGAAACCACAAGGTCTCCTCTGAATACTTTTTATTTTCTTCTCCGAGGCTATGGGTCCCCACATTGGCACCAGAGGTGGTACCCTATATATATAACCATATATATATATATATATATATATATATATATATATATATATATATATATATATATATATATATATATATATATATATATATGTCGTACCTAGTAGCCAGAACGCACTTCTCAGCCTACTTTGCAAGGCCCGATTTGCCTAATAAGCCAAGTTTTCATGAATTAATTGTTTTTCGACTACCTAACCTACCTAACCTAACCTAACCTAACTTTTTCGGCTACCTAACCTAACCTATCCTATGAAGATAGGTTAGGTTAGGTTAGGTAAGGTTGGTTAGGTTCGGTCATATATCTACGTTAATTTTAACTCCAATAAATTTGTTTTTACCTCATACATAATAAAATGGGTAGCTTTATCATTTCATAAGAAAAAAATTAGAGAAAATATATTAATTCAGGAAAACTTGGCTTATTAGGCATATCGGGCCTTGCATAGTAGGCTGAGAAGTGCATTCTGGCTGCTAGGTACGACATATATATATATATATATATATATATATATATATATATATATATATATGTCGTACCTAATAGCCAGAACGCACTTCTCAGCCTACTATTCAAGGCCCGATTTGCCTAATAAGCCAAGTTTTCATGAATTAATGTTTTTTCGTCTACCTAACCTACCTAACCTAACCTAACCTAGCTATTTTTGGCTACCTAACCTAACCTTACCTATAAATATAGGTTAGGTTAGGTTAGGTAGGGTTGGTTAGGTTCGGTCATATATCTACGTTAATTTTAACTGCAATAAAAAAAAATTGACCTCATACATAGAGAAAAGGGTTGCTTTATCATTTCATAAGAAAAAAATTATAGTAAATATATTAATTCAGGAAAACTTGGCTTATTAGGCAAATCGGGCCTTGAATAGTAGGCCGAGAAGTGAGTTCTGGCTACTAGGTACGACATATATATATATATATATATATATATATATATATATATATATATATATATATATATATATATATATATATATATATATATATATGTCGTACCTAATAGCCATATATATATATATATATATATATATATATATATATATATATATATATATATATATATATATATATATATATATATATATATATATATATATATATATATATATATGTCGTACCTAGTAGCCAGAACGCACTTCTCAGCCTACTATGCAAGGCCCGATTTGCCTAATAAGCCAAGTTTTCATGAATTAATTATTTTCCGACTACCTAACCTAACCTAACTTTTTCTGCTACCTAACCTAACCTAACCTATAAAGATAGGTTAGGTTAGGTTAGGTAGGGTTGGTTAGGTTCGGTCATATATTTACGTTAATTTTAACTCCAATAAAAAAATTGACCTCATTTATAATGAAATGGGTAGCTCTATCATTTCATAAGAAAAAAATTAGAGAAAATATATTAATTCAGGAAAATTTGGCATATTAGGCAAATCGGGCCTTGCATAGTAGTTTGAGAAGTGCCGTCGGGTGATTTGGGATATTGCCTCGGCTACCAATGACTTTTGTCCAGTCATATATTATATATTTATATATAATATATTATAAAATATATTATATATATATTATATATAAATATATTATATTTATATATAATGTATATTATATATTTATGTCCAGTCATATATTTGTTATATATATATATATATATATATATATATATATATATATATATATATATATATATATATATATATATATATATATATATATATATATATATATGTCGTACCTAGTAGCCAGAACGCACTTCTCAGCCTACTATGCAAGGCCCGATTTGCCTAATAAGCCAAGTTTTCCTGAATTAATATGTTTTCTCTAATTTTTTTCTTATGAAATGAAAAAGCTACCCATTTCATTAGGTATAAGGTCAATTTTTTTTTATTGGAGTTAAAATTAACGTAGATATATGACCGAACCTAACCAACCCTACCTAACCTAACCTAACCTATCTTTATAGGTTAGGTTGGGTTAGGTAACTGAAAAAGGTAGGTTAGGTTAGGTTAGGTAGGTTAGGTCGTCGAAAAAACATTAATTCATGAAAACTTGGCTTATTATGCAAATTGGGCCTTGCATAGTAGGCAGAGAAGTGCGTTCTGGCTACTAGGTACGACATATATATATATATATATATATATATATATATATATATATATATATGTCGTACCTAGTAGCCAGAACGCACTTCTCAGCCTACTATGCGAAGTAGGTAGCCTACTATGCGATTTGCCTAATAAGCCAAGTTTTCATGAATTAATATATTTTCTCTAATTTTTTTCTTATGAAATGATAAAGTTACCCATTTCATTATGTAAGAGGTAATTTTTTTTTTATTGGAGTTAAAATTAACGTAGATATATGACCGAACCTAACCAACCCTACCTAACCTAACCTAACCAATCTTTATAGGTTAGGTTAGGTAGTCGAAAAAGTTAGGTTAGGTTAGGTTAGGTAGGTTAGGTAGTCGAAAAACAATTAATTCATGAAAACTTGGCTTATTAGGCAAATAGGGCCTTGTATAGTAGGCTGACAAGTGCGTTCTGGCTACTAGGTACGACATATATATATATATATATATATATATATATATATATATATATATATATATATATATATATATATATATATATATATATATATATATATATATATATATATATATATATATATATATATATATATATATATATATATATATATATATATATATATATATATATATATATATATATATATATATATATATATATATATATATATATATACGGAAACTGGGAGGATTAAAAAACTCCACACCCCAGAAGAATTCAAACCCAGAGAGCCAGGAGCACTATGCACCATGGCGTACCTGGTTCCTCAACCACTTGGCCACCGTGACTGGACAAAAGTCATTGGTAGCCGAGGCAATATCCCAAATCACCCGACGGCACTTAGTGTTAATCTTGGGCATAGATATTTCATCGAATCACCTCACTTTATGGGGTCACGTGAGCAACACAAATGTGTTGTGTTGTTTATTTATGTTGCTCACGTGGCTCCACAAAGTGAGGTGATACGATGAAATATCTATGCCCAAGTTTACCACCAAGTGCTGTCGGGTCGTTGGGAATATTGACTCGGCTAGCAATGAATTTTCTACCGTTTCGGTGATCGAGTGGTTAAGGAAGCAGGTACGCAATGGAGCATAGTGCTTCTGGCTGTCTGGGTTCGAATTCTTCTCGGGTATGGAGTTTTCAGTTGCATATTGGCTTGAGGACCATTCAAGCTTGTTTGCATATATATATAAATATAAATGGAAATGTTCGTTTGTTCAAAATCGCTAATCTCCGAAAGTTCTTCACCGATTGCGTTGAAATTTTCATATAATGTTCCATTCGCATCCGAGCAGGTTTTTATATACATATTATATTGATGTCAAGTCTGTGACGGAAAAAAACATGCTATTTTTGAAAAACTGTGTTTTTCATGTGAGAGAAATCTTCGAAACCTCTTTACTGATTGCTTTGAAATTTTGACACGTCCTTGCATTCAAAAAGGCGCGTGTTTCTATACACTTACTATATACATGCCTTACCTGTGACCGTAGAAAACATGTTTTTTTATTAAATCATCGCCATCAGTTGCATGTAAGAGCAACACACACACTGTAATCTCCCAAAGCTCTTCATCGATTCCTTTGAAATTTAGACGCAACGTTCCATTCGAATATGAGCGTCTTTTTATATACCTCCTATATTGATGCCACCTCTGTGACAGGTAAAATCATGCATTTTTTAAAAACAGCGCCATCTATTGCACATAATAGCAACATGGATGCTATACTAAATATGTCACGAATTCCATTTGAAAGTTTCCGATTACAATAATATATTTTATTTTGATAGATTTCGATTTATTAAATTTTTTATTTATTTATTTTGTGTGACATTGTGTTGGAATTGAGCTGTGTTGTTTACCATACTGTTCATTTCGTAAGTATAAGTATAGATGCCACACCTGTGACAGGTAAAACTATGCTTTTTCTTGAAAAGCAGCGCCATCTGTTTCATGTAAGAGCAACACATGCTATCCTAGATATGTTACAATTCCATTTCATTGTTTCTGATTGCATTGATAAATTGAATTTTCATAGATTTTGATTTAATTATTTTGTGTGAATTGCGTTGGAATTGAGCTGTGTTGTTTACCATATCGTTCATTTCGTGAGTATAGTTTGTTTTTTTACTTTTTCGTATTTTCATTTCATTTTTTTCTGTTTTTCTTATATTTCAGTGGTGGGAACATCATATCACTTGATGTTCCCAATTTTCTGAAGTGAACATCAGATCATTTGGGCAGGCATTGGACGAGGGAGTGACGAATGGTGGGGATGACGAGGGCACGGAAGCGAGAAAAGGTGGTGAGGACGAGGGGACAAGGAGGGGTTAATGGTGGAAAAGGATGAGGGGACGGGGGTGTTTGGGATGGTGGGGAGGCTGAGGAGACGGATGAGGGGGAAATTGTGGGGGGGGACTGGGGAACAGGAATATATACTAGCAGTACCCGGCCAACGCGCGACCGGGTACTGCTGGTATATATATATCTATACATATAAAAATGTTAATGTTCGTTTGTTCAAAATCGCTTATCTCCGAAAGTTCTTCACCGATTGATTTGACGTTTTCACACAATGTTCCTTTCGCATCCGAGCAGGTTTTTATATTCATATTATATGGAAGTCACGTCTGTGACGGGAAGAAACATGCTTTTTTTAATAACTGCATTTTTTATGTGTTTTTCATGGGAGGGAAATCTTCAATACCTCTTTACCGATTGCTTTTAAATTTTGACACAACGTTGCATTTGAATAGGCGCGTGTTTTTATATACCTCTTATATGCATGCCACTCCTGTGACAGGAATTTTTTTTTTTTTTAAACATCGCTATCTGTTGGACATAAGAGCAACACACTTTGAAATCTCCGAAAGTTCTTCATCGATTGCTTTGAAATTTTGATACAACTTTCCATTCGAATACACGCGTGTTTTTATATACCGAGTATATAGATGGCACACCTGTGACATGTAAAAACATGCTTTTTTGAAAAACAGTGCCATCTGTTGCATGTAATAGCAACTCACGCTATACTAAATATGTTACGATTCCATTTCAGTGTTTCCGATTTCATTGACGAATTTAATTTTCATAAATTTCGATTTATTTTCATTTTGATTTAATATATTTTTTGTGACATTGCGTTGAAATTGAGCTGCTTTTTTACCATACCGTTCATTTTTCTGGGTATAGTTTAGTTTTGTATTTTGTCATTGGTTTTCATTTAGTTTTTTTACCTGTTTTTATATTTCAGTGATGGGAACATCAGATCATTTGACGTTCTTAATTTTCTGATAGGATCATCAGATCGTTTGGGAATGCATACAACGAGGGAGTGGCAAATGTTGGGGAGGACAAGGGAACAGGAGTGGGGGAATTTGGGGAGGACAGGGGAAGGGGTAATGGTGGGGAGGACGAGGGGACGGGGCAGTTTGGGCATGGTGGGGACGAGGGGATAGGGGAATGGAGAATGGTGGGGAAGACAAGGTGACAAGGAAGACAATAAAGCAGTGTTTTCGCAAACGCGTCATTTTGACATAACGTGAAGAAAGCAGTTAACGTTGTAGGCGGTGGATTCATAACTGTTTGTGGAACATTTGCAGCTGTGAAATAAACGTGTTGCCTAATTTCTTTGTATTCACAACAAAAATAAAAAATACAAACGAAATATTTCAATTCAAACGAAGATCAATCGACACAGCTCAATTTCACCACAAAATGCACTTAAAAATACGAAGGACAGTTAAAAAAAACGAAATGAAAAACAATGAAAAAAGAAACAAATAAGCTATACATATGAAATGAACGGTAAGGTAAACAACACAGCTTAATTCCAATGCAACGTAACACAAAATAATTAAATCAAAATCTATGAAAATTCAATTTCTCAATGCAATCGGAAACCTTGAAATGGAATTGTAACATGTTTTGTATGTATCATGTGTTGCTCGTACTTGCAACAGATGGCGCTGTTTTTCAAAATATGCATATTTTTACCTGTCACATGTATGGCATCTAAATAGTATGTATATAAAAACTCGCACGTATTCGAATGGAACGTTGAGTCAAAATTTCAAAGCAATCGGTGAAGAACTTTCGGAGATTACAGAGTGTGTTGCTCTGACGTCCTACAGACAGCGTAGTTTAAAAAAAAAATCCAGTCACAGGTGAGGCATGAATATAGTAAGTATGTAAAAACACTCACCTATTTGAATGCAATGTTGTATCAAAATTTCAAAGCAATCAGTAAAGAGGTTTCGAAGATTTCCCTCACATTCCATGGAAATTGAAAAATAAATTCTCCAAAGTTCAATTCTATTTCTAGTCTGACGAAACACTTGAAAGCGTTTCTTAATAACTTATTACATTTTCAAAGACTTTAGTTTACACACACAACTGAACCTGAAAACACTAACAGAGTTTTACTTATGCTAACACTAAACAGCTTATCCGTCTTATATACTCGCACTTGGGTGAGGTGATATGTTGCAACAGTTTTGGATGAGGTGAACAAACTTTTGACAAACACAAGACAGAACACGGAACAATGGGTATTAATTGGATATATGAGAGCATGAGAATGGAAGTAACTGCAAAGAGCCTATTGGCCCATACTTCTTCTTGATGCTTCTATATTGGTACAGAGTCTTGAAGTGGGTAGAATATAGTTGTGAATTAGCTGTTGATTGCTGGTGTTAACTTTTTGATGTGTAGTGCCTCGCAGATGTCGAGCCGCCTGCTATCGCTGTTTCTGTCGATGATTTCTGTGTTGTTTGTTAATATTTCTCTGGTGATGGTCTGGTTGTGGGAAGAAATTATATGTTCCTTAATGGAGCGCTGCTGCTTATGCATTGTTAATTGCCTGGAAAGAGATGTTGTTGTCTTGCCTATATACTGAGTTCTTTGGGGCTTACAGTCTCCAAGAGGGCATTTAAAGGCATAGACCACGTCGGTCTCCATTAATACGTTCATGCTTTGTGTCTGGAGAGTTTTCATGAGTAGGTTGGCCGTTTTTTGTTATTTTTAGTAAATCGTCAATTGTATCTTCTGATTTTTGTCTGTAGGGATTACGTTCTTATTAACAATATCTTACAGGACCCTTTCCTCCATTTTATGAGCTGTCGAAAAGAAGCTCCTGTAAAATAGTTTAATAGGGGGTACAAGTGTTGTGTTATTTGACTCTTCAGAGGTTGCATGGCGTTTCACATTTCTTTTTTATGATGTCTTCAACGAAACCATTGGAGAAGCCGTTGTTGACTAGGACCTACCTTACCCTACAGAGTTCTTCATTGACTTGCTTCCATCCTGAGCTGTGGCTGAGAGCACGGTCGACATAAGCGTTGACAACACTACTTTTGTACCTGTCTGGGCAGTCACTTTTGGCATTGAGGCACATTCCTATGTTTGTTTCTTTAGTGTAGACTGCAGTGTGGAAACCTCCGCTCCTTTCCATGACTGTTACATCTAGAAAGGGCAGCTTTCCATCCTTCTCCATCTAGTAAGTGAAACTCAACACAGAATTCCGCTCGAATGCCTCCTTCAGCTCCTGCAGACGTCTGACATCAGGTACCTGTGTAAAAATGTCGTCAACATACCTGCAGTATATGGCAGGTTTCAAGTTCATGTCAACTAAGACTTTCTGTTTGATGGTACCCATATTGAAGTTCGCAAACAGGACACCTAGGGAAGAACCCATGGCGACCCCATCTACTTGCTTATACAAGTGCCCATCAGGGCTCAAGAAGGGTGCCTCTTTAGTACAAGCTTGGAGTAGTTTCCTTCGGATGTTTTCTGGTATGTTAAGAGGAGTACAAGCCGGATCACGATGCACTCTGTCCGCTATCATCCCGATTGTTTCATCCAAAGGTACGTTGGACAACAGTGATTCTACGTCCAACGAGGCTTTTATCCCTGTGGCCCGTGTTCCCCGCAGTAAGTCAACAAATTGCTTTGGAGACTTTAGGCTGGAAGTACAAGGTACATAAAGAGTAAGCAAGCCGTTGAGTCGCTTCGCCAATCTGTACGTGGGTGTAGGTATCTGGTTGATGATTGGTCGAAGTGGGTTTCCAGGCTGGTGTGTCTTGACATTTCCATACGCATATCCAGGTTTATATTTACCAATAATCTTTGCAGGTAGAGTCCGGATTTCTTGGCGTTCACAGTTTTGATCAATCTGTTTACCTTTGTTTTCAATTCGGCTGTAGTGTCCTTCGTTACCCTTCGGAATTTAGTTTGGTCAGAGAGTATGAGGTTCATTTTCGCCAGATATTCGTCTTTGTTTAAGGATGACGAATATTGGCGACTTCCCGCCAAACATACACCGAAACTACGACGTTGGTACAACGTTCGAACAAGTTCTAACACCTCCTAACCAGTTATAACAACCAATATAGCAAGTTGTAACAACGTTCTAATACGTCATAAACACGTTAAGCCAAGATGTAACAACTTTATTACAAGTTGTAACAAGCGGAAAATAGAGACAGTTACAGTTTGTGTTTCCAGGGTTGTCACCTTTCCTGACGACTATCTCCTTGTTCTCACGAAGGCTCTTAGCTGCAGCGCTGTGCTCGCGGGACAGTATGGTGCTTCTGTAGTAGCCTCGAATCTTTCCTCCTTCTGCAATAAGTTCTTCTTGCAAGGTGTCTTTGGTGGCGACCTTCTTTTGTGTCTCGAGGTCGAATATGTCGATCCAACACGATCTATTCGTCTTAAAAAAGACGAATATATATTATATATATATATATATATATATATATATATATATATATATATATATATATATATATATATATATATATATATATATATATATATATATATATATATATATATATATATATATATATATATATATATATATATATATATACACAGAATAACCACATATGAAAAATAGAAAATGCTTAACGCGTTTTCGGCTAATTCGCCTTCATCAGAGCAAAGTAGAATGTGGATAAGATTGCTGATCAGACCTTTATATCCGCCTGGGCAGATCACCTGACCACCAAAAATAAGTGGAGGAAAGGAATTATAAGAAAGAAGGTAATTGCAGAAGGCCTATTGGCCCATACAAGGCAGCTCCTATTAATATCTCCAAGTGCCATACGTGTTTAAATGATTGCTATATTGTTTTGACGTGCTATATTGAGGCTTAAATAGGGATCCAACTTGTACATACCGGGGCTCACATTAAGGCTGTTGTTACAATGTTTGATCAGGGCAGACTCGATCACGTTTCGTTCAACAAAATCCTTACTTTTAACAATACATTTTGCCCCTGTGAAGTCGATAGAATGATTACATAAACTGGAATGTAAATACAATGCACTGGATTGCTGGGCTGTACGAATAGCGTATGAATGCTGTTTTAAACGCGAGGAAAGAGTTTTACCTGTCTGGCCGATGTAAACACATGCACACTCATTACAAGGGATGGAATACACACAACCTGCTACAGACGAGGGCGAGTTCTTAATTAACATGGACTTAACTGTATTATCATTTTTGAACACTAGATTAATATTAAGGTTCTTCAGGGCTGGAGCAAGATTTACTAGACCCTCAGAATATGGTAATACCAACGAATTTTTCAGTTCTGGTTTCGACTTAGTAGTCTGTTTGTAGAAAGTCCTTTTTGCTTGACCAAACGCAAGATCCAAGATCGATTTTGGGTATTTTAACTTCTTCCCAATTTCAAATATATTTGCTATTTCTTCATCGAAAAATTCCGGACTACAAACTCTCAGTGCTCTGAGAAACATACCAGAAAAAACTGCCCGCTTGACCTGAACATGATGATTTGAATAGAAATGTACATACGAGCACACATTGGTAGGTTTCCTATACACATTGAATTTGAAACTTCTACCAATTCTATGAATCATGATGTCTAAAAAAGGCAGAACACCATTCACTTCGTTCTCAATTGTGAATTTAATTGACGGAACTAGCGAATTGATTTGATTGAGAAAATCAGTTTCGTCATGATTAACCGGCCTGCATAATTCACATCTCTATTTGATATGGAGAAACTCAGACCGTAACCAAGAGCAGTCATCGTATCATTATCAAGTTGTTTACTAGAGAGACACTGACTTTGTTATTAATCTCTCTAGTAAACAACTTGGTAATGATACGATGACTGCTCTTGGTTACGGTCTGAGTTTCTCCATGTCAAATAGAGATGTGAATTATGCAAATATTGCCAAAAGTTTTTGCAATTTGGAGAAATCTAGTGAGATTTCATCTGATGACATTAATATTTGCAAGGGAATGGTGTACGGTTCTTTACTTAAGGGTACTGTGCCTAATTGTCCAGAGAGGTTTATGCGAGCGTTCAAAACCCTCAAAAAAGATAACTCTCTACATATCACTAAAGCTGATAAATCCAATGCTGTTGTCATCATGGACAAAGAAGACTATGTCCAAAAAATGAACCAGTTATTGGAGGACAGAGACACTTACTTACCTGTTAATAGTGACCCTATTGAAAGAGTTATTGCTCATTTCAACAAAACTCTTAAAACCGTGCTCAAGAAAGATAAGGAGTTGATTCCTAAGTTTTTAAGTCGTTCCCCTTCTCTCCCATATCTATATGGGCTTATTAAAACACACAAACCGAATAATCCTGCAAGACCTATTATTAGTTCTGTTGGATCTGTGGCATATAGACTTTCCAAATGGCTTGTCCAAGTCTTGTCTCCAGTACTAGGTTCCATATCCAACTCACACATAACAAACAACTTGGACTTGGTTAACAAGTTGTCTAGTTTGAAATTAAATTATGATTTTAAACTTGTGAGTTTTGATGTGACGGCTCTGTTCACTAGGGTTCCTGTTGATGATCTGTTGTCATTCTTACGGGATCTACTCCCAAGGTATAAATTAACTTTGCCTACTAACACCATTATTGAACATATAAAATTGTGCATTAAAGATAATTATTTCAGCTTTAATGATTCATTTTATAAACAAACATTTGGCATGGCGATGGGTAATCCCCTCTCCCCTGTTTTGAGCAATCTGTACATGGAATGTTTCGAAACAAATATCCTTCCCAGGATTTTACCCTCAAATTTGCTTTGGTACAGGTACGTTGACGATATTTTGTGCCTGTGGCCGGTTAATCATGACGAAACTGATTTTCTCAATCAAATCAATTCGCTGGTTCCGTCAATTAAATTCACAATTGAGAACGAAGTGAATGGTGTTCTGCCTTTTTTAGACATCATGATTCATAGAATTGGTAGAAGTTTCAAATTCAATGTGTATAGGAAACCTACCAATGTGTGCTCGTATGTACATTTCTATTCAAATCATCATGTTCAGGTCAAGCGGGCAGTTTTTTCTGGTATGTTTCTCAGAGCACTGAGAGTTTGTAGTCCGGAATTTTTCGATGAAGAAATAGCAAATATATTTGAAATTGGGAAGAACTTAAAATACCCAAAATCGATCTTGGATCTTGCGTTTGGTCAAGCAAAAAGGACTTTCTACAAACAGACTACTAAGTCGAAACCAGAACCGAAAAATTCGTTGGTATTACCATATTCTGAGGGTCTAGTAAATCTTGCCCCAGCCCTGAAGAACCTTAATACTAATCTAGTGTTCAAAAATGATAATACAGTTAAGTCCATGTTAATTAAGAACTCGCCCTCGTCTGTAGCAGGTTGTGTGTATTCCATCCCTTGTAATGAGTGTGCATGTGTTTACATCGGCCAGACAGGTAAAACTCTTTCCTCGCGTTTAAAACAGCATTCATACGCTATTCGTACAGCCCAGCAATCCAGTGCATTGTATTTACATTCCAGTTTATGTAATCATTCTATCGACTTCACAGGGGCAAAATGTATTGTTAAAAGTAAGGATTTTGTTGAACGAAACGTGATCGAGTCTGCCCTGATCAAACATTGTAACAACAGCCTTAATGTGAGCCTCGGTATGTACAAGTTGGATCCCTATTTAAGCCTCAATATAGCACGTCAAAACAATATAGCAATCATTTAAACACGTATGGCACTTGGAGATATTAATAGGAGCTGCCTTGTATGGGCCAATAGGCCTTCTGCAATTACCTTCTTTCTTATAATTCCTTTCCTCCACTTATTTTTGGTGGTCAGGTGATCTGCCCAGGCGGATATAAAGGTCTGATCAGCAATCTTATCCACATTCTACTTTGCTCTGATGAAGGCGAATTAGCCGAAAACGCGTTAAGCATTTTCTATTTTTCATATGTGGTTATTCTGCATACTTGGATAAGTGTTTTTGTGATCATTGTTGCATATATATATATATATATATATATATATATATATATATATATATATATATATATATATATATATATATATATATATATATATATATATATATATATATATATATATATATATATATATATACATATATATATATATATATATATATATATATATATATACATATATATATATATATATATATATATATATATATATATATATATATATATATATATATATATATATATATATATATATATATATATATATATATATATATATATATATATATATATATATATATATATATATATATATATATATATATATATATATATATATATATATATATATATATATATATATATATATATATATATATATATATATATATATATATATATATATATATATATATATATATATATATATATATATATATATATATATATATATATATATTAGTATATTTTGGTAGCAGTCTTTCCTGTAGACATATATTATTAAATATGACCGAAAAAGTAAGATTAATAATTCTAACACGAATTTTCTCAATCTTTCGTACATTGCGCTTCACTGTTGGAGGTAAATCAAAAATCACTTCTCCAAAATTCATTTTTATTTCTAGTCTGACGCGACACGGGCGCGTTTTGTAAAACTTATTACATTTTCAAAGACTTCACAAATACACAACTGATTAGAACTTACGTCTCTCTGATATTATATCTACATTTGAGTGAGGTGGGAAGGGTGATGTGGCATTAACACAAGACAGAACAGGAGGGGATATTAATAGGGTATTAAAAGTATCAACACAAGACAGAACAAAAACAATGGGTATTGAATAGAAGTGTTTGTAGAAAGCCTATTGGTCCATATTTCTTGATGCTTCTATATTGGAGCGGAGTCTTGAGGTGGGTAGAATATAGTTTTGCAATAATTGGCTGTTGATTGCTGGTGTTGACTTCTTGATGTGTAGTGCCTCGCAAACGTCAAGCCGCCTGCTATCGCTGTATCTATCGATGATTTCTGTGTTGTTTACTAGGATTTCTCTGGCGATGGTTTGGTTATGGGAAGAGATTATATGTTCCTTAATGGAGCCCTGTTGCTTATGCATCGTTAAACGCCTAGAAAGAGATGTTGTTGTCTTGCCTATATACTGGGTTTTTTGGAGCTTACAGTCCCCAAGTGGGCATTTGAAGGCATAGACGACGTTAGTCTCTTTTAAAGCGTTCTGTTTTGTGTCTGGAGAGTTTCTCATGAGTAGGCTGGCCGTTTTTCTGGTTTTATAGTAAATCGTCAGTTGTATCCTCTGATTTTTGTCTGTAGGGATAACGTTTCTATTAACAATATCTTTCAGGACCCTTTCCTCCGTTTTATGAGCTGTGGAAAAGAAGTTCCTGTAAAATAGTCTAATAGGGGGTATAGGTGTTGTGTTAGTTGTCTCTTCAGAGGTTGCATGGCTTTTCACTTTCCTTCTTATGATGTCTTCGATGAAACCATTGGAGAAGCCGTTATTGACTAGGACCTGCCTTACCCTACAGAGTTCTTCGTCGACTTGCTTCCATTCTGAGCTGTGGCTGAGAGCACGGTCGACGTATGCGTTAACAACACTCCTCTTGTACCTGTCGGGGCAGTCGCTGTTGGCATTTAGGCACATTCCTATGTTTGTTTCCTTAGTGTAGACTGCAGTGTGGAAACCTCCGCCCTTTTCCATGACTGTTATATATATTTATATATATTTATATATATTTATATATATTTATATATATTTATGCAGAATAACCACATATGAAAAATAGAAAATGCTTAACGCGTTTTCGGCTAATTCGCCTTCATCAGAGCAAAGTAGAATGAAGATAAGTTTGCTGATCAGACCTTTATATCCGCCTGGGCAGATCACCTGACCACCAAAAATAAGTGGAGGAAAGGAATTATAAGAAATAAGGTAACTGCAGAAGGCCTATTGGCCCATACAAGGCAGCTCCTTTTAATATCTCCAAGTGCCATACGTGTTTAAATGATTGCTATATTGTTTTGACGTGCTATATTGAGGCTTAAATAGGGATCCAACTTGTACATACCGGGGCTCACATTAAGGCTGTTGTTACAATGTTTGATCAGAGCAGACTCGATCACGTTTCGTTCAACAAAATCCTTACTTTTAACAATACATTTTGCCCCTGTGAAGTCGATAGAATGATTACATAAACTGGAATGTAAATACATAAACTGGAATGTAATCATTCTATCGACTTCACAGGGGCAAAATGTATTGTTAAAAGTAAGGATTTTGTTGAACGAAACGTGATCGAGTCTGCTCTGATCAAACATTGTAACAACAGCCTTAATGTGAGCCCCGGTATGTACAAGTTGGATCCCTATTTAAGCCTCAATATAGCACGTCAAAACAATATAGCAATCATTTAAACACGTATGGCACTTGGAGATATTAAAAGGAGCTGCCTTGTATGGGCCAATAGGCCTTCTGCAGTTACCTTATTTCTTATAATTCCTTTCCTCCACTTATTTTTGGTGGTCAGGTGATCTGCCCAGGCGGATATAAAGGTCTGATCAGCAAACTTATCTTCATTCTACTTTGCTCTGATGAAGGCGAATTAGCCGAAAACGCGTTAAGCATTTTCTATTTTTCATATGTGGTTATTCTGCATACTTGGATCAGTGTTTTTGTGATCATTGTTGCATATATATTTATATATATATTTATATATATATTTATATATATATATATATATATATATATATATATATATATATATATATATATATATATATATATATATATATTATTAAATATGACCGATAAAGTATGATTAATAATTCTAACACTAATTTTCTCGATCTTTCTTACGTTTCTTTTCACTGTTGATGGTAATTAAAAAATCTATTCTCCAAAATTCATTTTTATTTCTAGTCTGACGCGACACTTTAGCGCGTTTCGTAAAACTTATTACATTTTCAAAGACTTTAGTTTACACACACACACACAACTTTAACTGAATAGAGCTTAAACATCTTCGAGTTTTTTATACCTACATTTGGGTGAGGTGACATGTTACAATAGTTTTGGGTGAGGTGAAAATAAACTTTTTACACAAGACAGAACACGAAACAATGGGTATTAAAGGTAGGTAACTGCAGAAGGCCTATTTTTATTGACCCATATTTCTTGATGCTTCTATATTGGAGCGGAGTTTTTAAGTGGGTAGAATATAGTTGTGCATTAATTGGCTGTTGATTGCTGGTGTTGACTTCTTGATGTGTAGTGCCTCGCAGACGTCAAGCCGCCTGCTATCACTGTATCTATCGATGATTTCTGTGTTGTTTGCTAAGATTTCTCTGGTGATGGTTTGGTTGTGGGAAGAGACTATATGTTCCTTAATGGAGCCCATTAATAAATTCGTGTTAGAATTATTAATCTTACTCTTTCGGTCATATTTAATAATATATGTCTACAGGAAAGACTGCTACCAAAATATACTAATATATATATATATATATATATATATATATATATATATATATATATATATATATATATATATATATATATATATATATATATATATTAGTATATTTTGGTAGCAGTCTTTCCTGTAGACATATATTATTAAATATGACCGAAAAAGTAAGATTAATAATTCTAACAGGAATTTTTTCAATCTTTCGTACATTACGCTTCACTGTTGGAGGTAAATCAAAAATCACTTCTCCAAAATTCATTTTTATTTCTAGTCTGACGCGACACGGGCGCGTTTCGTAAAACTTATTACATTTTCAAAGACTTCACAAATACACAACTGATTAGAACTTACGTCTCTCTGATATTATATCTACATTTGAGTGAGGAGGGAAGGGTGATGTGGCATTAACACAAGACAGAACAGGAGGGGATATTAATAGGGTATTAAAAGTATCAACACAAGACAGAACAGAAACAATGGGTATTGAATAGAAGTGTTTGTAGAAAGCCTATTGGTCCATATTTCTTGATGCTTCTATATTGGAGCGGAGTCTTGAGGTGGGTAGAATATAGTTGTGCAATAATTGGCTGTTGATTGCTGGTGTTGACTTCTTGATGTGTAGTGCCTCGCAAACGTCAAGCCGCCTGCTATCGCTGTATCTATCGATGATTTCTGTGTTGTTTACTAGGATTTCTCTGGCGATGGTTTGGTTATGGGAAGAGATTATATGTTCCTTAATGGAGCCCTGTTGCTTATGCATCGTTAAACGCCTAGAAAGAGATGTTGTTGTCTTGCCTATATACTGGGTTTTTTGGAGCTTACAGTCCCCAAGTGGGCATTTGAAGGCATAGACGACGTTAGTCTCTTTTAAAGCGTTCTGTTTTGTGTCTGGAGAGTTTCTCATGAGTAGGCTGGCCGTTTTTCTGGTTTTATAGTAAATCGTCAGTTGTATCCTCTGATTTTTGTCTGTAGGGATAACGTTTCTATTAACAATATCTTTCAGGACCCTTTCCTCCGTTTTATGAGCTGTGGAAAAGAAGTTCCTGTAAAATAGTCTAATAGGGGGTATAGGTGTTGTGTTAGTTGTCTCTTCAGAGGTTACCTCTGAAGAGACAACTAACACAACACCTATACCCCCTATTAGACTATTTTACAGGAACTTCTTTTCCACAGCTCATAAAACGGAGGAAAGGGTCCTGAAAGATATTGTTAATAGAAACGTTATCCCTACAGACAAAAATCAGAGGATACAACTGACGATTTACTATAAAACCAGAAAAACGGCCAGCCTACTCATGAGAAACTCTCCAGACACAAAACAGAACGCTTTAAAAGAGACTAACGTCGTCTATGCCTTCAAATGCCCACTTGGGGACTGTAAGCTCCAAAAAACCCAGTATATAGGCAAGACAACAACATCTCTTTCTAGGCGTTTAACGATGCATAAGCAACAGGGCTCCATTAAGGAACATATAATCTCTTCCCATAACCAAACCATCGCCAGAGAAATCCTAGTAAACAACACAGAAATCATCGATAGATACAGCGATAGCAGGCGGCTTGACGTTTGCGAGGCACTACACATCAAGAAGTCAACACCAGCAATCAACAGCCAATTATTGCACAACTATATTCTACCCACCTCAAGACTCCGCTCCAATATAGAAGCATCAAGAAATATGGACCAATAGGCTTTCTACAAACACTTCTATTCAATACCCATTGTTTCTGTTCTGTCTTGTGTTGATACTTTTAATACCCTATTAATATCCCCTCCTGTTCTGTCTTGTGTTAATGCCACATCACCCTTCCCACCTCACTCAAATGTAGATATAATATCAGAGAGACGTAAGTTCTAATCAGTTGTGTATTTGTGAAGTCTTTGAAAATGTAATAAGTTTTACGAAACGCGCCCGTGTCGCGTCAGACTAGAAATAAAAATGAATTTTGGAGAAGTGATTTTTGATTTACCTCCAACAGTGAAGCGTAATGTACGAAAGATTGAAAAAATTCGTGTTAGAATTATTAATCTTACTTTTTCGGTCATATTTAATAATATATATATATATATATATATATATATATATATATATATATATATATATATATATATATATATATATATGACAATGTCAGACCACGGAGGAAAAATGAAACAGGAAATTTCCTTAAGTACTTTCGTATATTAAATACATCTTCAGAAGGTCCATCTCCAGAAGGTTCATTTTTCCTCCGTGGTCTGACATTGTCACATTCTTAATCACGTGTTTATTTTCGTGATATACACACATATATACATATATATATATATATATATATACACTAGCAGTACCCGGCCACGCGTTGCTGTTCATGTGCATTGCTGAGCTACAGCAACAATCCCTGTCCCCCAGTCCTCCCCACCATTCCCTCCTCACACGTCTCCTCGTCCTCCCCACCATTCCCCACTCCACCACCCTCGCTTCCTTCCCACCATGCTCCACTCCCCTGTCCCTCTGTCCTCCCCACCATTCTCCATTCCCCCAACCCCTCGTCCCCACTATCCCAAACTCCCCTGTCCCCTCGTCCTTCCTCACCATTACCCCCTCCCTTGTCCCCTTGTTCCCTCCCTTGTCCCCTCCCTTGTCCTTCCCAAATGGTTGATGTTCCCATCACTGAAATATAAGAAAAACAGTTAAAAAATAAAATGAAAATATGAAAAAATAAGAAATCAATAATACTCACGAAATTAACGGTATGGTAAACAACACCGCTCAATTCCTACGCAATTCACACAAAATAATTGAATCAAAATGAAAATAAATCAAATCTATGAAAATTCTATTTATCAATGAATCAGAAACATTGAAATGGAAATTTACCATATTTAGTATAGCATGTTTATGTTGCTCTTACATGCAACAGATGGCGCTGTTTTTCAAGAAAAACATAGTTTTTTCTGTCACAGATGTGGCATCTATACTTATACTTATGACATGAACAGTATGTTAAACAACACAGCTCAATTCCTTTAAAATGTCACACAAAATAATTCAATAAAAAAAATTGAAATCTTCGAAAATAAAATTTATCAGTGCAATCGGAAACATTGAAATGGAATTTGTGACATATTTAGTATAGCGGGCACGTTGCTATTATGTGCAACAGATGGCGCTGTTTTTCAAAAAACGCATGTTTTTACCTATCATAGCGGGGGGGGGGGGGGTATCTATATAGTATGTCTATAAAAAGACGCGCTTATTCGAATGCAACGTTGTGTCACAGTGATTGTGTACAGTGTACTGGCGGTGACACAGTGATTGTATACAGTGTACTGGTGATGACACAGTGATTGTGTACAGTGTGCTGGCGATGACACAGTGATTGTGTACAGTGTACTGGTGATGACACAGTGATTGTGTACAGTGTGCTGGCGATGACACAGTGATTGTGTACAGTGTACTGGTGATGACACAGTGATTGTGTACAGTGTACTGGTGATGACACAGTGATTGTGAACAGTGTGCTGGTGATGACACAGTGATTGTGAACAGTGTGCTGGTGATGACACAGTGATTGTGAACAGTGTGCTGGTGATGACACAGTGATTGTGAACAGTGTGCTGGTGATGACACAGTGATTGTGTACAGTGTGCTGGTGATGACACAGATTGTGAACAGTGTGCTGGTGATGACACAGATTGTGAACAGTGTGCTGGTGATGACACAGTGATTGTGCACAGTGTGCTGGTGATGACACAGATTGTGAACAGTGTGCTGGTGATGACACAGATTGTGAACAGTGTGCTGGTGATGACACAGATTGTGAACAGTGTGCTGGTGATGACACAGATTGTGAACAGTGTGCTGGGGAGGACACAGATTGTGAACAGTGTGCTGGGGAGGACACAGATTGTGAACAGTGTGCTGGGGAGGACACAGATTGTGTACAGTGTGCTGCAAATTTTGAAGAGTTTGCTTCTGTTTTTTTTTTTATGACGGTTTAGGTAATTTATTATAGATCTCTTATTGGCCATAAATCCAATTATTGGCCATAAATCATTAATATTTCTCAGTTTATTATTATTATTATTATTATTATTATTCCAATACCTTTATCCCCTTTTTTGTTACCTCTATTTTAACAAATTTCTCTTCACGATGTTTTTTGTAATTTTTATCCTAAAACGTGATTGTGTTCACCGCATGTGGGAATTAATTACACCTAACGACCACCCCAACAATGTCCACAGATCAGTATTTACGTCCAATAACCATCTGACGAAGATATTGTCTTATTAATCACTCCCGGCAAATATCAAATTAATCCATCATTCATGTATTTAGCGAGAGAGGCAATACACTATGACCCAACACTCACTCATCACTCACGACGAGCAACTCATCAAGAGCACTACACGTTGAGTACATCCTCCAGGGAACCAACCGTGCATAATCACTCGGTAATTACCGCCATCTTATCCACTAACTTCATTATGCCGCCGCCAGACATAATTACAACAATATTGACACAACTGACACTGGAATGAGATTAAAGGTAAACAGGAAGCTACATTATTTTGTCCTAATTAAAGGAAAGATGAAGGCATTTTCCTCACTGTTAAAAACCCAAGAATTATTGTGAAGCAAACGTAATGAAGATTAACTACAATTTGGTAAAATCAGAGGAATTAATGAAAAATAGAAATTCAATCGAATATAAAGTACGAGAAATTTCAAGAAATTTATGAAAATGTTTCATTTTTTTAACTCGTGAGCGGAATGTGATATTTTCTAACATTTTATATGATATATTTTCACTCCAACGTGTGTGGTGATATACTAACTTGGTATAGAGGAGGAGCGAGAGAGAGAGAGAGAAAGAGAGAGAGAGAGAGAGAGAGAGAGAGAGAGAGAGAGAGAGAGAGAGAGAGAGAGAGAGAGAGAGAGAGAGAGAGAGAGAGAGAGAGAGAGAGAGAGAGAGAGAGACAGAGACAGAGACAGAGACAGAGACAGAGAGAGAGAGAGAGAGAGAGAGAGAGAGAGAGAGAGAGAGAGAGAGAGAGAGAGAGAGAGAGAGAGAGAGAGAGAGAGAGAGAGACAGAGAGAGAGAGACAGAGAGAGAGAGAGAGAGAGAGAGAGAGAGAGAGAGAGAGAGAGAGAGAGAGAGAGAGACAGAGAGAGACAGAGAGAGAGAGAGAGACAGAGAGACAGAGAGAGAGAGAGAGAGAGAGAGAGAGAGAGAGAGAGAGAGAGAGAGCAGGAGGAAGATAAGCACGACCAGAACGCAGCATCCAAACCTGAACTCTGACCTCTGATCTGTATCTATTACAATTAAATACCTTCACCCCTGGCAATATCTACACCATATGCCGTCTTTTACAGGTGCTGCAATGTTTTTACTTTCTGAAGAGTTTGTTTGTGTTGAACACGCGGGAAACTTCCGTCCGGACATTCACTTGTTTTGACAATTAAATTTGATCGAAAAATACAAACTTCTCCGATTGCGTAATTTTTTCTATATTTCTTTCAAAATTGAGGAAACATAACTTTACTAATAGATCCTGGCCATATAAATTAAGAGTTTCACAATTGAAAACACACAAAACAGTTATATTATTTACATGAAGAAGCTGTTTCCTAAAACAAAATCCGAGAAGGAATACGAGCCACGAGATGCATATCCCTCTACACTGAGCGCTCTGATTAGTCCTGAATTATGTTCTGGACTAAATTATACTTGATATAAAAATCTTAAAACCTTAGGAGAAACTTGGACAAAACATACAACATGAATTAGAACATAATGTCAGCGATAATAATCCTGATGTACTCCATAAAAGCCTCCAATAAGAGCCCGGGAGACGTGAAACATGTACATTAGCAGAATCTATAAATGCTCAAATGAGAGAAGTGTTTTAGTCACGTTGTATTTTTGAATGATATATTCTAGGATAAATTTATGTTTTAATAATGGAGTGTATTTTTGCGCACCTGGTGATGTGTGGGCCCCCTAGTGCCTGGTGGTGTGTGGGCCCCTAGTGCCTGGTGGTGTGTGGGGCCCCTAGTGCCTGGTGGTGTGTGGGCCCCTAGTATCAGGTGGTGTGTGGGCCCTTAGTGCCTGGTGGTGTGTGGGCCCCTAGTGCCTGGTGGTGTGTGGGCCCCTAGTGCCTGGTGGTGTGTGGGCCTACTAGTGCCTGGAGGAGTATGGGGCACTAGTGGTTTGTGGGCCCCCCTAGTACCTGGTGGTGTGTGGGCCCCTAGTGACTGGTGGTGTGTATGCCCCTAGTGCCTGGTGGTGTTTTGGCCCCAAGAGCCTGGTGGTGTGTGGGGCCTCTAGTGCCTGGTGGTGTGTGGGCCCACTAGTGCCTGGTGGTGTGTGGGCCCTCTAGTGCCTGGTGGTGTGTAGGCCCCTAGTGCCCGGTGGTGAGTATGGCCCTAGTGACTGGTGGTGTGTGGGGCACTAGTGCCTGGTGGTGTGTGGGCTCCTAGTGCCTGGTGGTGTGTGGGCCCCCTAGTGCTTGGTGGTTTGTGGGCCCTCTAGTGTCTGGTGGTGTGTGGGCCCTCTAGTGCCTGGTGGTGTGTAGGGCACTAGTACCTGGTGGTGAGTGGGCCCCCTAATGCCTGGTGGTGGGCCCCTAATGCCTGGTGGTGTGTGGGCCCACTAGTGCCTGGTGGTGTGTGGGCCCTCTAGTGCCTGGTGGTGTGTAGGCCCCTAGTGCCCGGTGGTGAGTATGGCCCTAGTGACTGGTGGTGTGTGGGGCACTAGTGCCTGGTGGTGTGTGGGCTCCTAGTGCCTGGTGGTGTGTGGGCCCCCTAGTGCTTGGTGGTTTGTGGGCCCTCTAGTGTCTGGTGGTGTGTGGGCCCTCTAGTGCCTGGTGGTGTGTAGGGCACTAGTACCTGGTGGTGAGTGGGCCCCCTAATGCCTGGTGGTGGGCCCCTAATGCCTGGTGGTGTGTGGGCCCCTAGTGCCTTGTGGTGTGTGCGCCCCCTAGTGCCTGGTAGTGTGGTCCCCCTAGTGCCTGCTGGAGTGTGGGCCCCTATTGCCTAGTGGTGTGTGGGCCCCTAGTGCCTGGTGGTGTGTGGGCCCCTAGTGCCTGGTGGTGTCTGGGCCCCTAGTGCCAGGTGGTGTGTGCGCCCCCTAGTGCCTGGTAGTGTGGTCCCCCTAGTGCCTAGTGGAGTGTGGGCCCCTATTGCCTGGTGGTGTGTGGGCCCCTAGTGCCTGGTGGTGTGTGAGGGCCCCCTAGTGCCTGGTGGTGTGTGGGCCCCTAGTGCCTGGTGGTGTGGGGCCCCCTAGTACCTGGTGGTGTGTGGCCCCCTAGTGTCTGGTGGTGTGTGGGCCCCTAGTGCCTGGTGGTGTGTTGGCCCCTAGTGCCTGGTGGTGTGTGGGCCCACTAGTGCCTGGTGGTGTGTGGGCCCACTAGTGCCTGGTGGTGTGTGGGCCCACTAGTGCCTGGTGGTGTGTGGGCCCACTAGTGCCTGGTGGTGTGTGGGCCCACTAGGGCCTGGTGGTGTGTGGGCCCCTAGTGCCTGGTGGTGTGTGGGGCCCCTAGTGCCTGGTGGTGTGTGGGGCACTAGTATCTGGTGTATTTTTTTTTTTATTATTAATTTTTTCTACCACAGACGTGGCCACACATTTACAATGCTAACCAGCATATATTCATTTTCTTCTGTCCTCCATGGACAGGGTTAGAGAAGTGTTAAACATATAGTTCAAGGGTTTATTGAACAATCAACCACACAAGGTGATTCGTGCTTTTAAAATGCTAAGCTAACCTATATACGTAAATACATGGATACACAGATTTACGTATGCCCTACATAAAGTGTTTGATGTGTCTTTTACATAGTGTCATTAATGTACATTCACAAAGGTGAAATGTAATTCTGATTAGCTTCCATATATACTTTATACCCATACATATACATACACACACACATATACATACATATATACACACACACATGCATTCACATACATTTGTCTCATTTACTCTGACAGGGTGAGATTGCTGAAACTAGTGTGCAATTAAGCACTTAATCACTGAAGGTGATGAAGGTGCTTTTACAAGCTCAGGTTATATAGTTACATCATATATACATTGTACGATTGATATATTACATGGTCAATCTTGGATACAAGTCCAATATATCATCAAGTGTTCCAGTACTCATATAGTTATTACAGAGTTCAGCATACCTTATCCCAGGAGGGCGAAAGTCAGTCAGTATGGGACATTCTACAATATAATGTTCAAGAGAGTGCATGTTTTCTCTTTCACAAAGTTGACACATTGTGTACTCGACATTTGGGTTTTGAGAAAGCTGCCAGATACGTCTATATCCCAGGCATATTCTGGCCACTATAACATCACATTGCCGGGTTCTTACCTGGTGGTGTGTGGGCCCCCTAGTACCTGGTGGTGTGTGGGCCCCATAGTGCCTGGTGGTGTGTGGGCCCCTAGTGCCTGGTGGTGTGTGGGGACCCTAGTGCCTGGTGGTGTGTGGGCCCCTAGTGCCTGGTGGTGTGTGGGGACCCTAGTGCCTGGTGGTGTGTGGGCCCCTAGTACCTGGTGGTGTGTTGGCCCCTAGTGCCTGGTGGTGTGTGGGGACCCTAGTGCCTGGTGGTGTGTGGGCCCCTAGTGCCTGGTGGTGTGTGGGGACCCTAGTGCCTGGTGGTGTGTGGGGACCCTAGTGCCTGGTGGTTTGTGGGCCCCATAGTGCCTGGTGGTTTGTGGGCCCCCCCTAGTACCTGGTGCTGTGTGGGCCCCTAGTGCCTGGTGGTGTGTGGGGCCCCTAGTGCCTGGTCGTGTGTGAGGCACTAGTACCTGGTGGTGTGTGGGCCCACTAGTGCCGGGTGATGTGTGGGCCCTCTAGTGCCTGGTGATGTGTGGCCCCCTAGTGCCTGGTGGTGTGTGAGGTCCCTAGTGCCTGGTGGTGTGTGGGCCCCCATAGTGCCTGGTGGTGTCTGGGGCCCCTAGTGGATCCGTGGAATGGCTTCAGGGGACCGTAAATGCAGGGTAAATCAGGAATATCTTATCCGAGATATACATAGTCAGAATAATGTGTATTACACCAAGTGCTGCAGATGAATTTCAATTTATTGTCATCGCCTTTCTTTTAGAACTTTCCTTTGACACTCATTATGTTGTAATAATTGTTGGCATTCTTATTTTCATTCGTTAATTACCTAGTTTTAATTGGACATTGACATCTTTTGCATATATAATATAAAGAAGTTTGTACCCCGCGTTAGTCTGGTGACGAAGGGCACACCTCTGTAACACACCACCCTCACCATTGTCACCATCTTGCCTCACCATCTTGCCTCACTGTAGCCATCATACTCCAAACACCATCATCAATGTAATCTTCTACACTTCACACGATCATCCGCGTTACTTTAACCATCTTCATACATAATGTTTTCATGGCAGTAATCATCTTAGCTGTACATTGATAATCACTGTAACATCATCAGTGGTTGGGCACCAACTCATCATCAACCATCATCATCCCGGCTTTCCTTCCCAAAACCTTCCCTGCCCTACAGGACGACATGGACAATCTGGTGGAATGGTCTAGAAAATGGTTACTAAAATTCAATTCAGGAAAGTGTAAAGTAATTAAATTAGGCGTAGGGAACAGGAGGCCGAACACAAGGTACCATCTGGGAGGTGAAATCCTGCAAGAGACAAATAAAGAGAAAGATCTGGGGGTTGATATCACACCGAACCTGTCCCCAGAGGTCAACATCAAAAAGATATCATCAGCGGCATATGCTAGACTGGCCAATATAAGAACTGCCTTTAGAAACTTGTGTAAGGAATCGTTCAGGACCCTGTAAACCACTTATATCAGACCAATCTTGGAGTATGCAGCTCCAGCCTGGAGTCCATACCTAGTTAAACACAAGACAAAGTTAGAGAAGATTCAGAGGTATGCCACCAGACTGGTCCCCGAACTGAGAGGTATGAGCTACGAGGAAAGGCTAAAGGAGCTGAACCTCACGTCTATGGAAAAGAGAAGAGTAAGGGGAGACATGATAACCACCTACAAAATTTTCAGGGGGAATTGACAGGGTGGACATAGACAAACTCTTTAATACGAGTGGAACACGAACAAGAGAACACAGGTGGAAACATAGTACCCGGATGAACCACAGAGACATTAGAAAGAGTTTTTTTCAGTGTCAGAATAGTTAATAAATGGAATGCATTAGGCAGTGATGTGGTGGAGGCTGACTCCATACACAGTTTCAAATGTTGATATGATAGAGCACAGTAGTTTCAGGAACCTGTACACCAGTTGATTGACAGTTGAGAGGCGGTATCAAAGAGCCAGAGCTCAAACCCCGCAAAGAAAACTAGGTGAGAACAACTAGGTGAGTACACTGCACCACACCACCACACCACACCACAGTACACCATACCACACCACCACTACAGCACACCACCACCACACCACCACACCACACCACAGTACACCATACCACACCACCACTACAGCACACCACACCACCACCACACCACACCACAGTACACCATACCACACCACCACTACAGCACACCACACCACAGCACCCCCAACCACACCACACCACCACCAACTCCTCGGGGATCTTCTTCAAGCCAACACACACACGACAACACTGCCAGCTCCTATTTAAGGAAGTCTTGAACTTGATGTTATTCCAAGCTGTATTTTAATTACATTTTATTTCAACCACACTCTAATTTTGCAACATATTTTCCCTGTCTTGAAATAACTTTTTCTTTGGAAACTTTGTGAGGACTTCCCCGCCCCAGTCTTGTCAGCTGGCTGGAGACACAAATTACAAATCACTTGTTTCAACAAGGGAGAATTTTTTCTGTTGATTGACTTTCTAGATATTAGAAAGTTCTTGTCATACACAGGTGAGAGCGTTGCAGGTAGGGAGGGGAACTATCAGGAGAAAGCCTCATGCCATTACTAGATAGCACTTGGAAGGAGTCAGGACAAGGATGTGGGATGGGACGGAGGGAAGGAATGGTGCCCAACCACTTGGACGGTCGGGGATTGAACATCGACCTGCATGAAGCGAGACCGTCACTGTACCATCTACCCCAAGTAGTTGTAGCTTAAGAGGTAGTTGCACAATCCCCGTCTACTACTTCTGGACCTGTATTCACAAACTGACACGGATGGAGTCTTAAGTGCATTCTTAAGAGAGTTCTTTGAATAATCTCCTTACGTGTTTTCCTCAAACATTTGAGCAACATTTCCTACGTGTATTTTAATGTTAGTTTACCTGCTTAACGACGGACGACAACAACACGTCCTGTTGGACCAATAACAGCAGCATTCAATGATGACCGAAGCGAGTATTTACGGTAGTGTATATCACTGGGTATACTTGCCGACATGAGAGAAAAATATACACAGAGAGGTGTATCCGGCTCCTCAGTGTATATATAAAAAGTTTAATTTAGTTTAGTTACACACATTCACACACACACACAGCACCGCCCCTGTGTCAGGTAAGCCCACTACGGGCTCACCATAGCCCGTGCTACTTTGAACTTGTTCCGAGTAGCTGAATCTATATCAACTTTGTATTGGGCTAAGATTAGGAGAAGCAAACTTGATGGTTGGTCTGAAGGTCATATAGTTGGGACCTTAATAACGCAGTTAAAGGTGTTAAAGGGTGTTACCTCTCGCTGTGGTCGGGGCCCTGGCTGTGGTGTTGGTGGTGTGGTGATGGTGTTGGAGGTGTGGTGCTGGTGTTGTGGTGTTGGTGGTGTGGTGCTGGTGTTGTGGTGTTGGTGGTGTGGTGCTGGTGTTGTGGTGTTGGTGTTGTGGTGTTGGTGTTGTGGTGTTGGTGGTGTGGTGCTGGTGTTGTGGTGTTGGTGTTGTGGTGTTGGTGGTGTGGTGCTGGTGTTGTGGTGTTGGTGGTGTGGTGTTGGTGTTGTGGTGTTGGTGTTGTGGTGCTGATGTTGTGGTGTTGGTGGTGTGGTGTTGGTGTTGTGGTGCTGGTGTTGTGGTGTTTGTGGTGTTGGTGTTGTGGTGTTGGTGTTGTGGTGTTGGTGTTGTGGTGTTGGTGGTGTGGTGCTGGTGTTGTGGTGTTGTTGTGTGGTGCTGGTGTTGTGGTGTTGGTGGTGTGGTGTTGGTGTTGTGGTGTTGGTGGTGTGGTGCTGGTGTTGTGGTGCTGGTGTTGTGGTGTTGTTGTGTGGTGCTGGTGTTGTGGTGTTGGTGGTGTGGTGTTGGTGTTGTGGTGTTGGTGTTGTGGTGCTGGTGTTGTGGTGTTGGTGGTGTGGTGTTGGTGTTGTGGTGTTGTGGTGTTGGTGTTGTGGTGTTGGTGTTGTGGTGCTGGTGTTGTGCTTACTAGTTGTGTTTTTGCGGGGGTTGAGCTTTGCTCTTTCGGCCCGCCTCTCAACTGTCAATCAACTGTTTACTAAAAACTTTTTTTTTTTTTTTTTTTTTTTTTCCCCACACCACACACACACACACACACCCCAGGAAGCAGCCCGTGACAGCTGACTAACTCCAAGGTAGCCATTTACTGCTAGGTAACAGGGGCATTCAGGGTGTAAGAAACTTTGCCCATTTGTTTCTGCCTCGTGCGGGTATCGAACCCGCGCCACAGAATTACGAATCCTGCGCGCTATCCACCAGGCTACGAGGCCCGGATGTTGTGGTGTTGGTGGTGTGGTGTTGGTGGTGTGGTGGTGGTGTTGTGGTGCTGGTGTTGTGGTGTTGGTGGTGTGGTGCTGGTGTTGTGATGTTGGTGGTGTGGTGCTGGTGTTGTGTTGCTGGTGTTGTGGTGTTGGTAGTGTGGTGTTGGTGGTGTGGTGCTGGTGTTGTGGTGTTGGTGGTGTGGTGCTGATGTTGTGGTGTTGGTGGTGTGGTGTTGGTGTTGGTGGTGTGGTGCTGGTGTTGTGGTGCTGGTGGTGTGGTGCTGGTGGTGTGGTGCTGGTGTTGTGGTGTAGTAGTGTGGTGCTGGTGTTGTGGTGTTGGTGGTGTGGTGCTGGTGTTGTGTTGCTGGTGTTGTGGTGTTGGTAGTGTGGTGTTGGTGGTGTGGTGTTGGTGGTGTGGTGTTGGTGGTGTGGTGCTGATATTGTGGTGTTGGTGGTGTGGTGCTGTTGTTGTGGTGTGGTGCTGGTGGTGTGGTGCTGATGTTGTGGTGTTGGTGTTGTGGTGCTGGTGTTGTGGTGTTGGTGGTGTGGTGCTGGTGGTGTGGTGCTTGTGTGGTGGTGTTGTGTGGTGCTGATGTTGTGGTGTTGGTGTTGTGGTGCTGGTGTTGTGGTGTTGGTGGTGTGGTGCTGGTGGTGTGGTGCTTGTGTGGTGGTGTTGTGTGGTGCTGATATTGTGGTGTTGGTGGTGTGGTGCTGTTGTTGTGGTGTGGTGCTGGTGTTGTGGTGCTGGTGTTGTGGTGCTGATGTTGTGGTGTTGGTGGTGTGGTGCTGGTGGTGTGGTGCTGATGTTGTGGTGTTGGTGGTGTGGTGCTGGTGGTGTGGTGCTGATGTTGTGGTGTTGGTGGTGTGGTGCTGTTGTTGTGGTGTTGGTGGTGTGGTGCTGTTGTTGTGGTGTTGGTGGTGTGGTGCTGTTGTTGTGGTGTGGTGCTGGTGGTGTGGTGCTGATGTTGTGGTGTTGGTGGTGTGGTGCTGATGTTGTGGTGTTGGTGTTGTGGTGCTGGTGTTGTGGTGTTGGTGGTGTGGTGCTGATGTTGTGGTGTTGGTGTTGTGGTGCTGGTGTTGTGGTGTTGGTGGTGTGGTGCTGGTGGTGTGGTGTTGGTGGTGTGGTGCTGGTGTTGTGGTGTTGGTGTTGTGGTGCTGGTGTTGTGGTGCTGATGTTGTGGTGTTGGTGTTGTGGTGCTGGTGTTGTGGTGTTGGTGGTGTGGTGGTGTGGTGTTGGTGGTGTGGTGCTGGTGTTGTGGTGTTGGTGTTGTGGTGCTGGTGTTGTGGTGCTGATGTTGTGGTGTTGGTGGTGTGGTGCTGGTGGTGTGGTGCTGATGTTGTGGTGTTGGTGGTGTGGTGCTGGTGTTGTGGTGTTGGTGGTGTGGTGCTGATGTTGTGGTGTTGGTGGTGTGGTGCTGGTGTTGTGGTGTTGGTGTTGTGGTGCTGGTGTTGTGGTGCTGATGTTGTGGTGTTGGTGGTGTGGTGCTGGTGTTGTGGTGTTGGTGTTGTGGTGTTGGTGGTGTGGTGCTGATGTTGTGGTGTTGGTGGTGTGGTGCTGGTGTTGTGGTGCTGGTGGTGTGGTGCTGATGGTGTGGTGCTGGTGGTGTGGTGCTTGTGTGGTGGTGTTGGTGATGTGGTGCGGGTGTTGTGGTGTTGGTGGTGTGGTGCTGGTGTTGTGGTGTTGGTGGTGTGGTGCTGATGTTGTGGTGTTGGTGGTGTGGTGCTGGTGTTGTGGTGTTGGTGGTGTGGTGCTGATGTTGTGGTGTTGGTGGTGTGGTGTTGGTGGTGTGGTGCTGGTGTTGGTGGTGTGGTGCTGATGTTGTGGTGCTGGTGGTATGGTGCTTGTGTGGTGGTGTTGGTGGTGTGGTGCTGGTGTTGTGGTGTTGGGGGTGTGGTGCTGGTGTTGTGGTGTTGGTGTTGTGGTGTTGGTGGTGTGGTGCTGGTGGTGTGGTGCTTGTGTGGTGGTGTTGGTGGTGTGGTGCTGATGTTGTGGTGTTGGTGGTGTGGTGCTGGTGTTGTGGTGTTGGTGGTGTGGTGCTGGTGTTGTGGTGTTGGTGGTGTGGTGCTGATGTTGTGGTGTTGGTGGTGTGGTGCTGGTGTTGTGGTGTTGGTGGTGTGGTGCTGATGTTGTGGTGTTGGTGGTGTGGTGCTGGTGGTGTGGTGCTGGTGTTGTGGTGTTGGTGGTGTGGTGCTGATGTTGTGGTGTTGGTGGTGTGGTGCTGGTGTTGTGGTGTTGGTTGTGTGGTGCTGGTGTTGTGGTGTTGGTGGTGTGGTGCTGGTGGTGTGGTGCTGGTGTTGTGGTGTTGGTGGTGTGGTGCTGGTGTTGTGGTGTTGGTGGTGTGGTGCTGGTATTGTGGTGTTGTTGTGTGGTGCTGGTGTTGTGGTGTTGGTGGTGTGGTGCTGGTGTTGTGGTGTTGGTGGTGTGGTGCTGATGTTGTGGTGTTGGTGGTGTGGTGCTTATGTGGTGGTGTTGTTGTGTGGTGCTGGTGTTGTGGTGTTGGTGGTGTGGTGCTGGTGTTGTGGTGCTGGTGGTGTGGTGCTTGTGTGGTGGTGTTGGTGGTGTGGTGCTGGTGTTGTGGTGTTGGTGGTGTGGTGTTGGTGGTGTGGTGCTGATGTTGTGGTGTTGGTGGTGTGGTGCTGGTGTTGTGGTGTTGGTGTTGTGGTGCTGGTGTTGTGGTGCTGATGTTGTGGTGTTGGTGGTGTGGTGCTGGTGTTGTGGTGTTGGTGTTGTGGTGTTGGTGGTGTGGTGCTGATGTTGTGGTGTTGGTGGTGTGGTGCTGGTGTTGTGGTGCTGGTGGTGTGGTGCTGATGGTGTGGTGCTGGTGGTGTGGTGCTTGTGTGGTGGTGTTGGTGGTGTGGTGCGGGTGTTGTGGTGTTGGTGGTGTGGTGCTGGTGTTGTGGTGTTGGTGGTGTGGTGCTGATGTTGTGGTGTTGGTGGTGTGGTGCTGGTGTTGTGGTGTTGGTGGTGTGGTGCTGATGTTGTGGTGTTGGTGGTGTGGTGTTGGTGGTGTGGTGCTGGTGTTGGTGGTGTGGTGCTGATGTTGTGGTGCTGGTGGTATGGTGCTTGTGTGGTGGTGTTGGTGGTGTGGTGCTGGTGTTGTGGTGTTGGGGGTGTGGTGCTGGTGTTGTGGTGTTGGTGTTGTGGTGTTGGTGGTGTGGTGCTGGTGGTGTGGTGCTTGTGTGGTGGTGTTGGTGGTGTGGTGCTGATGTTGTGGTGTTGGTGGTGTGGTGCTGGTGTTGTGGTGTTGGTGGTGTGGTGCTGGTGTTGTGGTGTTGGTGGTGTGGTGTTGGTGTTGTGGTGTTGGTGGTGTGGTGCTGGTGTTGTGGTGTTGGTGGTGTGGTGCTGATGTTGTGGTGTTGGTGGTGTGGTGCTGGTGGTGTGGTGCTGGTGTTGTGGTGTTGGTGGTGTGGTGCTGATGTTGTGGTGTTGGTGGTGTGGTGCTGGTGTTGTGGTGTTGGTTGTGTGGTGCTGGTGTTGTGGTGTTGGTGGTGTGGTGCTGGTGGTGTGGTGCTGGTGTTGTGGTGTTGGTGGTGTGGTGCTGGTGTTGTGGTGTTGGTGGTGTGGTGCTGGTGTTGTGGTGTTGTTGTGTGGTGCTGGTGTTGTGGTGTTGGTGGTGTGGTGCTGGTGTTGTGGTGTTGGTGGTGTGGTGCTGATGTTGTGGTGTTGGTGGTGTGGTGCTTATGTGGTGGTGTTGTTGTGTGGTGCTGGTGTTGTGGTGTTGGTGGTGTGGTGCTGGTGTTGTGGTGCTGGTGGTGTGGTGCTTGTGTGGTGGTGTTGGTGGTGTGGTGCTGGTGTTGTGGTGTTTGTGGTGTGGTGCTGGTGTTGTGGTGTTGTTGGTGTCGTGCTGGTGTTGTGGTGTTGTTGGTGTGGTGCTGTTGGTGTGTTGTTGGTGGTGTGGTGCTGTTGTTGTGGTGTTGTTGTGTGGTGCTGGTGTTGTGGTGTTGGTGGTGTGGTGCTGGTGTTGTGGTGTTGGTGGTGTGCTGCTGGTGTTGTGGTGTTGGTGGTGTGCTGCTGGTGTTGTGGTGTTGGTGAAGTGGTTGAGGTGTTCGTGGTGTGGTGCTGGTGTTGGTGGTGTGGTGCTGGTGTTGTGGTGTTAGTGGTGTGCTGCTGGTGTTGTGGTGTTGGTGGTGTGCTGTTGGTGTTGTGGTGTTGGTGGTGTGCTGCTGGTGTTGTGGTGTTGGTGAAGTGGTTGAGGTGTTCGTGGTGTGGTGCTGGTGTTGGTGGTGTGGTGCTGATGTTGTGGTGTTGGTGGTGTGGTGCTGGTGTTGTGGTGTTGGTGGTGTGGTGCTGGTGTTGTGGTGTTGGTGGTGTGGTGCTGGTGTTGGTGTGTTGTTGTGTGGTGCTGGTGTTGTGGTGTTAGTGGTGTGGTGCTGGTGTTGTTGTGCTGGTGGTGTGGTGCTGGTGTTGTGGTGTTGGTGGTGGGGTGGTGGTGTTGTGGTGTTGGTTGTGTGGTGCTGGTGTTGTGGTGTTGGTGGTGGGGTTGTGGTGATGGTGGTGTGGTGCTGGTGTTGTGGTGTTGCTGGTGTGGTTGTGGTGTTGGTGGTGTGGTGTTGGTGGTGTGGTGTTGGTGTTGTGCTGTTGGTGGTGTGGTTGTGGTGTTGGTGGTGTGGTGCTGGTGTTGTGGTGTTGGTGGGGTGGTGTATGTGTTGTGGTGTTGGTGGTGTGGTTGTGGTGTGGTGCTGGTATTGTGGCCTTGGTGGTGTGGTGCTGGTGTTGTGGTGTTAGTGGTGTGGTGCTGGTGTTGTGGTGTTGGTGGTGTTGATGGTGTGGTGTTGGTGTTGTGGTGTTGGTTTTTGTGGTGTTGGTTTTTGTGGTGTTGGAGGTGTGGTTGTGGGTTTTATTGTGGTGGTGGTGTGGTGCTGGTGTTGGTAGTGTGGTGCTGGTGTTGTGGTGTTGGTGGAGTGGTGCTGGTGTTGTGGTGTTGGTGGTGTGGTGCTGGTGTTGGAGGTGTGGTTCTGGTGTTGGTGGTGTGGTGTTGGTGTTGTGGTGTTAGTGGTGTGGTTGTGGTGTTGGTGGTGTGGTGCTGGTGTTGTGGTGTTGTGGTATATATATATATATATATATATATATATATATATATATATATATATATATATATATATATATATATATATATATATATATATATATATATATATATATATATATATATATATATGTCGTACTTAGTAGCCAGAACTCACTTCTGAGCCTACTATGCAAGGCCCGATTTGCCTAATAAGCAAAGTTTTCATGAATTAATTGCTTTTCGACTACCTAACCTACCTAACCTAACCTAACCTTACTTTTTCGGCTACCTAACCTAACCTAACCTATAAAGATAGGTTAGGTTAGGTTAGGTAGGGTTGGTTAGGTTCGGTCATATATCTACGTTAATTTTAACTCCAATAAAAAGAAATTGACCTCATACATAATGAAATGGGTAGCTTTATCATTTCATAAGAAAACAATTAGAGAAAATATATTAATTCATGAAAACTTGGCTTATTAGGCAAGTCGGGCCTTGCATTGTAGGCTGAAAAGTGAGTTCTGGCTACTAGGTACGACATATATATATATATATATATATATATATATATATATATATATATATATATATATATATATATATATATATATATATATATATATATATATATATATATATATATATATATATATATATATATATATATATATATACACATTAGTATTATGTTATAATTGTATTATACATAATGGAATTTCACCAATTCTTAGAAGATCAAAACTTCTCGTGCTGTTAACACTTACGTATAATGAAATTTGAACGGAATTAAACCGCTCAAGAAATAAGTTAGAAGCTTTTTCTTAACCAATAAATTTTCTTAATAGGAAATTAATTCAATTTTTCTATTAACAGTCGAATACCTCTTTCTGGTTTCTATTAATATTTTCTTAAATTTTAGGTTGTAGGTTTAATATTAGTTGAATTATATTTTAGTGAATTAGGTTTAATAAAGTTTGATTTTTGCTTTAGGCTTTGTTTTATAATTATTTAGTATATGCAAATTTTGGTGAAATATATTTACTTAAAGTATAGTATATAAGTATGCAATATTTAATATTATCAATAGGAGAAATCTTGAGTTAGTAGATTATAATAAGTTTGATAAAATCTTGTGCCAGCAATCGCGGTTATACGTGAAAATTAAATAAAGTATATTAGTAGAAGTTAATAAATTAATTAAAATAAGAGTTTATGTTTATAAAAAGTGAAATTGGATTATAAAATATAAAAACTTATTTGAAAGTTAAGGTAGTGAAACTTAAAAAACTAAGGTATGAATTAGGATTAGATACCCTAGTACACTTAGATTTAATTTTTTAAATACTAGAATATTAGGAGTTACGTTCTTTAAATTTAAAAAATTTGGCGGTGTTTTAGTCTAGTTAGAGGAACCTGTTTTAAAAACGATACAACACGCATTATTTTATTTATTTTAGTTAATCAGCTTCTATACCGTCATTATAAGATAATTTAGGAGAAAATATTATTGAAATCATATTATTGAGTATATTAGATCAAGGTTCAGCTTATAAGTAAATATGGGTTACAATAAAATTTATTTAATATGAATTAAGTATATAAATATATTTATGAAGGAGGATTTAATTGTAAGAAAAGGAGTAGTGAGATTTTTTTATATAGGCTCTAAATTATGTACATATCGCCCGTCGCTTTCATTTAATGTAAAATAAGTCGTAACATAGTAGAGGTACTGGAAAGTGTCTCTAGAATTACAAAGTAAAGCTAAAAATCAGCATCTCATTTACACCAAGAAGGTTTGTCGTGTGATTCAATATATTTTGATTATGAGTAGTTGTTTAGTGTAGTTAATATGAAAAAGATTTTTTTAAATATAGTAAATTTAATTGAATAATATTAAAGACTTAGTACATAATACTGTAGAGGAAATTTGAAATAGTTTAAGATTTAATAATATAAAAGTAATATTAAAGTTATGTATCTTGTGTATAATAGATGTTTAAATTAATGTAATTCAATTATATATCTCGAAAAGGAAATAGCTAAATTAAAAGGTGAGTTTTTGTAGCAGAAAAATTTATAATTTTATTTTAGAAGTGAAATATTAATCGGGTTCCTTAATATCTAGTTTTTTAAGAAGTGAATTTAAATTAGCATTTTTATATATTTATAAAATTAGTTAGAATAAGGGGGATTAGCTCCTTATTATTTAGTATTATAAAAAAATATTTTTAAAGGATTTAACTAGGCTTAAAATTAGCTAGGTTTATAGAGTGTTATAAGTAAAATTTAGGTTAATAATATTTATATATTTCTTAATTGTTTATTAAAAATTATTTAGAAATAATGTTGAAATAGATATAATGGGTATACAGTATTAGTATATAATTATGTTTGAATTTAATTTAAATTATTTTTATATATTTGAATTATTTCTGCCTGTTTAACAAAAACATGTCTTTATGAAGGTTTATAAAGTCTAACCTGGCCATTGGGAACTAAAAGGCCACGGTATTATGACCGTGCAAAGGTAGCATAATCATTAGTTTTTTAATTGAAGGCTAGAATGAATGGTTGGACAAGAAATAATCTGTCTTAAATTAATATATTGAATTTAACTTTTAAGTGAAAAGGCTAAAATAATCTGAAGGGACGATAAGACCCTATAAAACTTTATATATATAAGATAGTAGTTAGTTTTATTTAAGAGTACTATTTTAGAGTATTTGGTTGGGGTGACAAGGATAAAATATAAAATAACTCTATTTTTTTTTTTTTTTTACAGTAATGTTTGGTTTAATGATCCTAAAAGGGATTAAAGATTAAGTTACTTTAGGGATAACAGCGTAATTTTCTTTAAGAGTTCTTATCGACAAGAAAGTTTGCAACCTCGATGTTGAATTAAAAGTTCTTTATAGAGTAGAGACTATAATAGAAGGTCTGTTCGACGTTTAAAATTTTACATGATTTGAGTTCAGACCGGTGTAAGCCAGGTTGGTTTCTATCTTTCAGGATAAATTATAGTTATTTTAGTACGAAAGGATTAAATAATTAAAAAAAAATTTAGTTATTTTGGCAAAATATGCGTTAGATTTAGAATCTAATAAAATAGGGAATCTATAAATAATAAAAATGCTTGGTCATGGAGGAGTAATATTGGCTATGGTTGTTAATTATTTAATTTTGATTATTTGTGTATTATTAGGAGTAGCTTTTGTTACTTTATTGGAACGAAAAATTTTAGGTTATATTCAAATTCGTAAAGGACCTAATAAATTAGGAATTATAGGTATTTTGCAGCCTTTTTCGGATGCTGTAAAGCATTTTTGTAAGGAGAATATAAATTTGAGAATATCTATTTTTTTACCTTATTATATAGCACCTGTATTAAGTTTATTTATTTCCTTGATTTTATGAAAGGTATTGCCATATGGTAGAGGTTTATTTAATATAAGTTTAGGGGTGTTATTTTTTATATGTTGTTTAAGTGCAGGTGTTTATCCTATAGTAATGGCTGGTTGAGCTTCAAATTGTAAATAATCTTTATTGGGGAGTATACGTTCTGTTGCTCAAACTATTTCATATGAAGTAAGTTTGGCTTTAATTTTATTGTCTTTTATTTTCTTAATTGAGAGTTTTAATTTTAAGGATTTTATTGTATATCAGGAGGAAGTTTGATTTTTATGGTGAACTATTCCATTAAGAATAGTGTGATTTGCTTCTAGTTTAGCTGAGACTAATCGAACTCCTTTTGATTTCTCTGAAGGGGAGTCTGAGTTGGTTTCAGGATTTAATACTGAGTACAGGAGAGGGGGATTTGCTTTAATTTTTATTGGAGAGTATTCAAGTATTTTATTTATATGGATAATTTTTAGGTTTTTTTTTTAGGTCCTGATTCTTTGAGAATTATTTTCTATATTAAAGTGGTAATAATTAGGTTTGTTTTTATTTGGGTTCGGGGTACTTTACCTCGATTCCGTTATGATAAACTCATATTTAGCTTGAAAAAGGTTTTTACCTGTTTCTTTAATTTTTTTAATTTGATGTATGGGTTTAAAGATATTGTTTCATACTTGATTTTTAGTATTGTAGTGGTAAATCAAAGGAGAGTGTAAAGTTGATAAAAATATTAAATTTGGATATTAAAGATATTCTTTTCTTTCGATATTAAAGTTGGAGATACTCCTATTAATGCTTTCAAAACATTTGTTTTTTATAAACTAAACTTTAAATTTAATCATTTATCTCATATTATTGTAAAAATTGGATTAATAATATAGTATAAAAAGTAGAGTGTAGATAAAATTTGTCCTGTTAGAATATAAGGAGTTTCTACTGGGCGTGCTCCAATTCATGTTAGTAAGACTACTACTGAGACTAAATATCAGAAAGTAATATGGTTAATAGGATAGAATGTTCTTCTTCGGAAAGTGGAATTATGAGTAAATGGTAGAATTATTAAAATAGCAATTGAAGCTACTAAGGCAATAATTCCTCCGAGTTTGTTTGGAATAGATCGTAGAATAGCGTTGGCAAAAAGAAAATATCATTCAGGTTGAATATGAACAGGGGTCACTAAAGGGTTTGCTGGAATAAAGTTGTCTGGATCTCTAAGGAGGTATGGGTTAAGAAGGATTAGTATAATTAAGACTCAGAAAAGTACAATAAATCCTAAGATGTCTTTAAAGTTGAAATAAGGGTGAAAAGGAACTTTGTCTACAAATGAAGAAATTCCGAGCTGCTTCTTTCCTCATGTTTCGTGGAGGAACAGGATATGAATTACTGTTAAAGCTGCAAAAATAAATGAAAATAAAAAATGAAATGAGAAAAAACGAGTTAAAGTAGCGTTATCCACGGCAAATCATCCTCAAATCCATTGAACTAAATCTGTGCCTAGAAAGGGAATAGCAGAGAAGAGGTTAGTAATAACTGTTGCTCCTCAGAAAGACATTTGCCCTCAGGGTAAGACGTAGCCTAGGAAGGCTGGGGCTATAGTTAAGAAAAAAATTACTCCAATTATTCAGGTATGAAAGTAAGTATAAGAGCTATAGTATATTCCACGTCCAATATGAGAGTATAGACAAATAAAGAAAAAAGAGGCTCTGTTAGCATGAATGGTACGTAATAGTCATCCATAATTTACATCTCGACAAATGTGGATAGTTCTTGAAAAAGCTATTTCAATATTAGGGGTGTAATGTATAGAGAGAAATAAGCCTGTTATAATTTGAATAACTAAACATAGTCCTAATAATGAACCAAAATTTCATATAACTGAAATATTTCTAGGAATTGGTATATCAATTAAAGATCTACTAATAATTTTAAATAAGGGGTGAGTTTTTCGTAAAGGTTTAAACATTAGTTATTTACTCGTAAGGGTCTAGAGTGGACGTTAATAATTTTTACTACGGCAAATAGGGTAAGAAGTAAATATGTAATGATGAATAAAGTAAATATCATTGATGAAGAATTATAAATAGTTCTTGTTATTAAGGGGGCATTTCTGAATTTATAGGGGAATACAACAGAAGAACTTCTAATTCTATATTTAGAGCTGGTTAGTAAAGGGTCAGCAAGGAAATAAATTAGACAAATCATAGATATAATAAATGTTAAGGTAAATAGGGTGTTAAATGAAACTCCAAATATTTCGTTAATGAGGCTACATAAATGAATAAAACTAATATACCTCCTAGGAAAATTAAAAAGAGGATATAGGAAAATCAGAATGAATTATTAGAAAATCCAGAGGTCCCACAAATAATTAAAGTTTGAATAAATAATGTCAACCCTATTGATAAAGGGTGAACTAACCGAGTAAATAGTATAGATATAAAGATGGTAGTTTAAATATAAATTATAATAATTTTAAAATTATATTTTAAAGTTTTAAGAATTAGTAATTGAATTTTGATTTACAAGACCAAAGTTTTTTTAAACTGTTAAAACTATTGAATACTTTAAATTTGGTTTATATTTGTTCTTTAGCTATATTGTTTTGTGGGGGATGATCTTTTGTTTCTAATCGAAAACATTTATTAAATACTTTGCTTAGATTAGAATTTGTAATATTAAGGGTGTTTTGGAATATAGTTTTATATATTATAAGAGTAGGTATTGAGATATATTTTGTATTATTTTTTTTAACTTTAGGAGTTTGTGAAGGTGCATTAGGGTTATCTTTATTAATTTCTATAGTGTGTTCTCATGGTAATGATTATATTGGTAGATTTAATGTAGTGTAATGATAAAGTTTTTACTTATAAATTTATTATTATTATTTTTAATTAATAATTGAGGCGTTGTTCAATTACCATTGTTTTTAATATGTTTTTTACATATTACAACTAGAGACCTATATCAATCCTGCCAAACTTGTCAAAAAATTTTGAAAAACTAATCTATAAGCAGCTTTACTCATATCTAGCTAAACACAATATACTTAGCCCTTGCCAATATGGCTTCAGACCCAAAAATAGCACTAACGATGCACTTATTAGTATGCTTAACTCGATTCTTACAGCTCTTGAGAAAAATGAGTTCCCTGTTGGGTTATTTGTGGACCTGCATAAAGCTTTTGACACTGTCAACCACCAAAACCTTCTTCTTAAATTACATCATTATGGAGTCAGAGGACACTCCCTGCAATACCTCAAATCCTACCTTACTGACAGGCTCCAGTATGTTTCTGTAAATAATACAATTTCTCCCACCCTACCCATCAACATTGGTGTTCCTCAGGGCAGCATACTTGGCCCTCTCCTCTTTTTCATCTACATTAATGACCTTTCAAATGCCTTCCAACACCTCAAACCAATTCTATTTGCTGACGGTCAGGACTTCATTTACTCCAGTCCTGACCCCCCTTGCTCTAAATGCCACAGTAAATACTGAGCTAAATAAAATCCATCTTTGGCTAACTGCCAACAAACTCACCCTTAACATTGACAAAACTTTCTATATTCTGTTTGGCAATAAATCCTCTAATCAAATAAATCTCAAAATAAACAATACCCAAATTTGTAACAAATTAGATGGCAAATTCATTGGCCACAAGCTGAATTTCTAGGGACACATTCTAAATAAATAAAAAAAAAGTTTCAAAAACTGTGGGCATTCTTTCTAAGATCAGATATTATGTACCACGCCCTGCCCTGGTGACTCTCTATTACTCCCTTATCTATCCATATCTCAACTATGGTATTTGTGCTTGGGGCTCCACTACCCAAAATCACTTACATCCTCTAATTACTCAACACAAAGCTGCTATTAGGACAATATCCAACTCTGGCCCCAGACATCACTCGGTACCCCTACTCAAATCTCTGAATATGTTAGACATTAAGTCACTGCACATTCTCTCATGTGTATTATACATTTTTTTTTTTTTTTTTTTTTTTTTTTTTTTTTTTTTTTTGAGATATATACAAGAGTTGTTACATTCTTGTACAGCCACTAGTACGCGTAGCGTTTCGGGCAAGTCCTTAATCCTATGGTCCCTGGAATACGATCCCCTGCCGCGAAGAATCGTTTTTTCATCCAAGTACACATTTTACTGTTGCGTTAAACAGAGGCTACAGTTAAGGAATTGCGCCTAGTAAATCCTCCCCGGCCAGGATACGAACCCATGACATAGCGCTCGCGGAACGCCAGGCGAGTGTCTTACCACTACACCACAGAGACTGTCAACATATATAAAACGCTAAACTATAATGCCAATCCTGACCTCAAAAGCTTCATAGAAGGTTGTAACAGAACCCATGAGCACTACACCAGAAATAAATACAGTTTTGATATTCCTAGAGTACGACTTAATCAAACTAGAAATGCTCTACAAATCAAGGGGCCCAGAATGTGGAATGACCTTCCCAACCATGTTAAAGACTGTACCTCTCTCAACCAGTTTAAGATAAAAACGAAGCTATATCTAATAAATTCCCTGTAACCTACCTTACCCTTCTATTGTCAACCAATGTCTGTTTTTTTTAAAGAGCGCTGTTTATCGACATAATTGTATTTGTGCTGCTTTTTCAGCTATGTTTTCATTTCTTGTTTTCATTCTACTCTTTATGCTCATTTAGTATTAAGCTTGTCATTTAAGTTTTTCATGCCCAAAACGCTTTGCGTAATAGTGGCTTTAGGCATTGTATGTACTAGCTCTACCTATAAGTCAACCAATCTTTGTAAAAATTTGTTGTATGTATGTACCTTACCTAAATAAACATTGATTTGATTTGATTTTAGTATTTTTAGGATTAGGTCATGATTTTTATATATTTAATTTGGGAATACAATTAGGGACAGATTATTTAGGTATAATTTTAGTAATATAGAGGGTTTGAATTGTTGTACTTGTTATTTATAGAAGTCAAATAGTAAAAAAGACAAATAAATTTAGTTGTTTATTTTTATTTTTAAATTTAATTTCATTATTTACTTTAGTAATAACTTTTTTTTCTATAGATAATTTAATGTTTTATTTAAGGTTTGAAAGTTCTTTCATTCCTACTTTAATTTTGATTTTAGGTTGAGGTTATCAGCCTGAGCAAACTCAGGCTGGCATTTATATTTTGTTTTATACTTTATTTGCTTCTTTACCTTTATTAGTATCTTTAATTAGGTTATATATAGTGGGGGGGGGGGGAAGTTTAATAATAGCATTAACAAAAGTGAGGGAATCTGAATTAGGAATGGTTAGCGTTTTATGGTATTTTTTTACTATATTGGCATTTGTAGTAAAGCTACCTATATATTTATTTCATTTGTGGCTACCAAAAGCTCATATTGAAGCTCCTGTAGCTGGGTCAATGATTTTGGCAGGTGTTTTATTAAAGTTAGGTGGGTATGGTTTACTTCGTGTATTAAGAATATTTTCTTGAGTGTGAGTAGGTATTAGGATCTTAGGGGGTGTTTTTGTAAGAATTTTGTGTTTACGACAAGTGGATATAAAATCTTTAATTGCTTATTCTTCAGTAGCTCACATAAGGTTAGTCTTAGGAGGGTTAGTGGTGTTTAGTTGATGGGGAATAAATGGTGTTGTTATTATTATGGTTGGTTATGGATTATGTTCATCTGGTTTATTTTGCTTATCTAATATTATTTATGAGCGATTAGGAAGTCGTAGTTTATTAATTAATAAAGGTTTAATAAATTTAATGCCTTCTTTAGGTTTATGATGGTTTTTATTAAGTATTGGAAATATAGCGGCTCCTCCTACGTTAAATTTGTTAGGAGAAATTAATTTAATTATTAGTATAGTAAGTTGAATGAAGGTAAGGATAATTAGATTAATTGGCCTGGTTTTTTTTTTAGAGCAGCCTATACTATATATTTATACTCGATTAGACAGCAGGTGACATTTTTTAGGTCATTATATGCATGTTGTTCTTGGAAGTTAAGGGAGTCTTATGTTTTAAGTCTCCATTGAATTCCTTTAAATTTCATAATTTTAAAGAGGGGTTTAGTTTTACCTATAATTTAATTTAAATAGTTTAACAAAAAATATTTATATGTGGTATCAAAGTTATAAGAATTTATTTTAAATAGTGGTTTGAAAATTCTCTATGCATTTAGTAAGGTTAGTTTTTTTAGTTGTAAGTTCTTTATTATGTTTACGTATGTCTTTAATGAGATTACAAAATTTGGCTAGGTATGTAATTGAGTGAGAATTATATTCTTTAAATTCCTCTTCTACTGTAGTAACTTTAGTATTTGATTGATTAAGTTTTATATTTTTAAGATTTATTTTATTTATTTCTTCTATAATTATGTTTTATAGGGGAGAGTATATGAGGGGGGGATAAACATTATAATCGTGTTATGTATTTTGTTCTTGCTTTTGTTATTTCAATAAATGCTTTAATTCTTAGGCCTAATTTAATTAGGATTTTATTAGGATGAGATGGGTTAGGATCAATTTCTTATGTGTTAGTGATTTATTATCAAAATGAATAATCTGCTAATGCAGGGATGTTGACTGTTTTATCAAATCGGGTAGGAGATGTAGCAATTGTTTTAAGTATTGCTTTGTTTTTTAGAATAGGGGGTTGAAATTTTATGGTTTGAAGATTATACACTAGTGAAAATATAATTTTAATAAAAGTATTAATTGTTGTGGCTGCTATAACAAAAAGAGTGCAAATTCCTTTTTCTGCTTGGCTACCAGCTGCTATAGCAGCTCCAACTCCAGTTTCTGCTTTAGTACATTCGTCAACTTTGGTAACTGCTGGGGTTTATTTATTAATTCGATTTAGGCCTATCTTTGAAGGGTCTTCGGTTCAATCTTTTTTATTAATTATTTCTTGTACAACTATATTTATAGCAGGTCTTGGGGCAAATTTTGATTATGATTTGAAGAAGATTATTGCCTTATATACTTTAAGACAATTGGGGGTAATATTAAGAGTTTTATCTTTAGGATTTCCTGATTTAGCTTTTTTCCATTTATTAACTCATGCTTTATTTAAAGCTTTACTATTTCTGTGTGCGGGTGTTGTTATTCACAGTTTGGGAGATTATCAGGACATTCGTATAATAGGGAGTTTAATTGTTAGAATACCTTTAACTGGTGTTTGTATAAATTTATCAAATTTATCTTTATGTGGTATACCCTTTATGGCTGGCTTTTATTCTAAAGATTTAATTTTGGAGGTAGCTTTTATAAGTAATATTAATTTTATTAGGTTTATTATATACATTTTAGCTACAGGGTTAACAGTAAGTTATACTTTTTGTTTAATTTTCTATAGGCTTACTAGAATAAGACATGTTAGTAATATGAGATGGATTAGGGACAATGATTTTGTTATAACTAATCCTATAGTAATATTAAGATTGAGTTCTATTTTAAGGGGGGCAAGATTATCTTGGGTAATATTTCCTGAATATTATATAATTTGTTTAAGGAGGTTTATGAAAAGTTTGGTTTTAATATTATTATTAATTGGTTCTTTCATTGGGTATATATTAAATATTATAAGTTTAAATGAAACTTTAAGTAGTTTAAGGTTATATTATTTAGTAGGTTTTCAGGATCTATATGATTTATACTTTTTTTATCTAGGGTAAAATTAAATTACTATATTTTAAAATTAGGAAAAAGGTATGATAAAGTTGGAGATAAAGGGTGATCTGGGTATTTTGGAGGACAAGGAGGATTTAGTGCAATTATAAAGGGTTCTTATTATTTAGAAGTTACTCAAGGTAATATAATTAAAATTTATAAAGAGTTTTTTTTTTATGGGTGACGATTGTTATTATTATATTAGTTTTAATTTAATTTATATAATTTAAAATTAGAATGTTGTGTTGAAGCCAAAGCAGTGGTGTATACCTATAAATAATATGATGCCTGATAAAAGGATAGTTTTGATGTGACTAATTATGTAAAATTTACTCATATTATTGAAAGATAAGCTAAGAAAAGCTAATGGGTTCATACCCCGTGAATGAGATCAATTTCTCTCTTTCCGGTGGTTTCTCCTTTTAGAATACTCTTTTTTTTTTTACTTTAGTTTTAGGGTTAGTATTATGTATTTCTTCGGATACTTGATTTGGAGCTTGAGTGGGGTTAGAGTTAAATTTATTATCTTTTATTCCTTTAATTTCTTCTAGAAGTAATCGTTATAGTTCGAAGAGTATTTTAAAATATTTTTTAGTAAAAGTTTTGGCTTCAATTATAATTATTTTTCAGCTTTATTTATTTTAATGATGGTAAATTTAAAGATAGTATTTTCTTTATCACTGTTATTAAAGTTAGGTGCGGCTCCTTTTCATTTTTGATTTCCTCAGGTTATAGAAGGGTTAAGTTGAATTCAAGCGATTATTTTGATAACTTTACAAAAAGTGGAACCTATAATTTTATTATCTTATTTGGTTATGATAAGTGGAGTTTAATTATAATTTTTACTTCTGCTGTGGTATCTGCTATTGTTGGGGCTATAGGAGGGTTAAATCAATTATATTTATGAAAGATTATAGCATTTTCTTCTATTAATCATATATGTTGAATATTTTTTGCTATAATTTTAAGGGAGTATTGTTGATTATTATACTTTAGGGTTTATTGTTTACTTTCAATTTTGGTTATTATAATTTTTTATTTTCGGCAGGCCTATCATTTTTCTCATTTAGTTAATAGTAGATTTTCTTTAATACCTAAGGTTATATCTATAATGAGTTTGTTTTCTCTAGGAGGATTACCTCCTTTTTTAGGGGTTTATTCCTAAGCGATTTATTATTCAGGAAATAATTTTTTGTAATCATTTATATCCTTTATTAGTGTTCCTAATATGTAGGTTGGTAACTCATTACTTTTATATTCGTATAAGAAGTTCTTTTTTAACTTTAGTATTTCCTTTTAGAGGTTGAATTACAATGGATTAGGAAAGGAATAAAATTATGAATATAGTATTGATTTTAAATTTTATTGGGATATTAGTTCCTTCAATTTATATAATATATTAAGACTTTAAGTTAATGAAACTAACATCCTTCAAAGTTGTAAAAAAAGAATTTCTTTTAGGTCTTAAAAGTTTTAGTGTTAGCACATTTTCAAATTTGCAATTTGACGTTTTAAATTATTACTATAAAACCTAATAAAAAAGAAAAATCTTGTATCTAAATTTACAGTTTAGCGCCTAAAGCTCGGCCATTTTATTTACGCAACGATGATTTTTTTCTACAAATCATAAAGATATTTGAACAATATATTTTGTTTTTGGTACTTGAGCTGGTATAGTAGGAACTTCATTAAGGATGATTATTCGAGTGGAGTTAGGTCAACCAGGAAGATTAATTGGGTATGATCAAATTTACAATGTGGTAGTTACAGCTCATTCATTTGTAATAATTTTTTTTTATAGTAATACCTATTATAATTGGTGGGTTTGGAAATTAGTTAATTCCTTTAATATTAGGTGCTCCAGATATGGCTTTCCCTCGAATAAATAATATAAGATTTTGATTACTTCCTTTTTCTCTAACTTTATTATTAAGTAGGGGGTATAGTTGAGAGAGGAGTTGGGACAGGGTGAACTGTTTATCCTCCTTTAGCTTCTGCTATTGCTCATGCAGGAGCATCTGTAGATTTAGGTATTTTTTCTTTACATTTAGCAGGTGTATCTTCTATTTTAGGTTCAGTAAATTTTATAACAACTGCTATTAATATACGAACGGTAGGGATAACTATGAATCGAATACCATTATTTGTTTGATCAGTGTTTATTACTACTGTTTTACTACTATTATCTTTACCTGTGTTGGTAGGGGCTATTACTATGTTATTAATGGATCGTAATTTAAATACTTTTTTTGATCCGGCAGGTGGAGGAGATCCAATTTTATATCAGCATTTATTTTGATTTTTCGAACATCCTGAAGTTTATATTTTAATTTTACCGGCTTTTGGTATAGTATCTCATTGTAGTTCAAGAATCAGGTAAGAAAGAGGCTTTTGAGACATTAGGTATAATTTATGCTATAATTGCTATTGGTATTTTAAGTTTTGTAGTGTGAGCTCATCATATATTTACAGTAGGGATGGATGTAGATACTCGGGCTTATTTTACTTCTGCTACAATGATTATTGAGGTTCCTACTGGTATTAAAATTTTTAGTTCGTTAGGAACTCTTCAGGGAACACAAGTAAATTATAGCCCCTCTTTACTATAGGTGTTAGGTTTTATTTTTTTATTTACTGTAGGGGGGTTAAGTAGAGTTGTATTAGCTAATTCTTCTATTGATATTATTCTTCATGATACTTATTATGTAGTAGCTCATTTCCACTATGTTTTATCTATAGGGGCTGTATTTGGATTTTTTGCAGGTATTGTTCATTGATTTCCTTTATTTACAGGTTTATCTTTAAATAAAAAATGATTAAAAATTCATTTTTTTACTATATTTGTAGGAGTAAATGTAACGTTCTTTCCTCAACATTTTTTAGGTTTAAATGGTATACCTCAGCGTTATTCAGATTATCCTGATGCTTATAGAGCATGAAATGTTTTATCTTCAATTGGTTCTATTATTTCTTTGGTAGCTGTGTTAGGATTTGTAATTATTTTTTGAGAGGCTTTTATTATAAGTCGAAAGAGATTTAGATCTCTTTTTTTATACCTACTTCTATGGAATGACAGCATTCTTATCCTCCTGCTGATCATACTTATTCTGAGATTTTTTAACTTTCTAATTAATTCTAAAATGGCAGATGGATGTATAGGATTTAAGCTCCTACAAGGAAGGTTTCTTCTTATACAAATGGCAAGATGAGGAAATTTAGGCTTTCAGGATAGTGCTTCACCATTAATAGAGCAGTTAATTTTTTTTTCATGATCATACTATAGTTGTGCTAATTTTAATTGTTACGTTTGTAGGATATATTATATTTTATTTATTTTTCAATTTCTTGGTTAATCGTTATTTACTGGGAAGACAAAGTTGAGATTATTTGAACTATTCTTCCTGCTATTATTTTAATTTTTATTGCGTTTCCTTCTTTACGACTTTAGTATTTATTAGATGAGATTAATAATCCTAGGATTACTTTGAAAACAATTGGTCATCAATGGTATTGAAGGTATGAATATTCAGATTTTTTGGACTTGGAATTTGATTCTTATATAGTAGGAACAGCGAATCTTTCTGAGTCTGGATTTCGTCTATTAGATGTAGATAATCGTGTAGTATTACCTATAAATTCTCAAGTTTGTATACTTGTTAGGGCTGCTGATGTTATTCATTCTTGAACAGTTCCAGCTTTAGGTATAAAAGCTGATGCAATTCCTGGTTGGTTAAATCAAATTAGATTTTTTATCAATCGACCTGGTTTATTTTTTGGGCAATGTTCAAAAATTTGTGGGACAAACCATAGTTTCATACCTATTGTAGTAGAAAGAGTTAGTGTAAATAGTTTTCTGGATTGAGTTTCTTCATGTTTAAAATCTCCATTCGATAACTTAAAGATAAGTGTAAGCCTTTTAAGCTTGAAATAGTAATTTACTTCAGATGAAATAAAAATTAGTTAATATAGATATAATATAAGTTTGTCAGACTTAAGTAATTGAATAAATATTTTTATATGCCTCAAATATCTCCTCTTCTTTGAATAAATTTATATATTATGTTTTTGTTAAGTTTAATTTTAGTATTAGCTGTACAGTATTTTTTAGTAATTTATTGTAGGTTAGATCAAGTAGTGAAAAAGGATCAGGAAACTGAGAAAGTTTGAAAATGATAGCAAGATTATTTAGAATTTTTGATCCTTCTTCAAGAGTTTTTTCTCTTCCTTTAAATTGAATTTCTACTTTTTTAGGTTTGTTATTTTTACCGTTTATATATTGAGTTTCTCCTTCACGTTGAGTTATAATATGATTAAAGTTTACTGATATATGGGGAATTTAAAGTAATTTTAGGAACAAAAACTTTAGGTTTAAATGTATTATTTGTATCTCTAGTTAATTTAATTGTGTTTAATAATTCTTTAGATTGATTTCCTTATGTGTTTATAAGTTCGAGACATTTAGCAATAACATTATCACTTGCTTTTCCTTAATGATTATGTTTTATAGGTTTTGGTTGAGTCAATCATACTCAAAAAATATTTGCTCATTTAGTACCTCAAGGCACTCCGGGGGCATTGATGCCTTTTATAGTTTTAATTGAAAGAATTAGAAATATTATTCGACCTGGTACATTAGCAGTACGATTAGCTGCTAATATAATTGCTGGTCATTTATTATTAAGGCTTTTAGGGGGAATAGGTTCTTCTATGACTTTAAGAATTCTTTGGGTTCTTATTATCTTGCAAATTCTTTTATTAATATTAGAGTCTGCTGTTGCAGTTATTCAATCATACGTATTTTCTATTTTAAGTACTTTATATGCTAGAGAAGTAAATTAATGTCAAGACATACACATCATACTTATCATTTAGTGGATATAAGACCTTGACCTTTAACTGGTTCAATTAGAGCTATAATATTAACTACAAGGTTAATTAAGTGATTTCATCAATTTAGAGCAGATTTATTGTATTTAAGATTTGTAGGTGTAATTTTAACTATAATTTAATGGTGACGTGATGTAGTTCGTGAAGGTACCTATCAAAGATTACATACTGGAGCTGTAATAAGAGGATTACGTTGAATATTACGTTACGTTAAAATTTTATTTATTTTATCAGAAGTTTTGTTTTTTTTCTCATTTTTTGGGGCATTTTTTCATAGGAGGTTATCTCCTGTTGTAGAGGTTGGGAGATTTTGACAACCTAGAGGTATTCAGCTATTTAATCCTTTCGGGGTACCTTTATTAAATACTACAATTTTATTATCTTCTGGGGCTACGGTGACTTGGTATCAGCATGCAATTTTGAATTCTAATCATAAAGAGGCTTTACAGAGGTTGATATTAACTGTTATATTAGGGTTGTATTTTACAGGGTTGCAGGCTTTTGAATATGTGGAGGCATTTTTTTCAATTGCTGATTCTATTTATGGTTCAACTTTTTTCGTGGCTACTGGATTTCATGGGCTTCATGTTATTTTTTTTTTTAAATTTAAAATTTAAAAAAGGCTCATCATTTCTTTCAGTATGTTTATTTCGTTTGTATAAGTGTCATTTTTCTTCTTATCATCATTTCGGATTTGAGGCCGCTGCTTGATACTGACATTTTGTAGATGTAGTGTGGTTATTCTTATATGTATTTATTTACTGGTGAGGAGGTTAATTTTTTAGTATAAATTTATATTTGGCTTCCAACCAAAAGGTCTAGAGTCTAGAAAAATTAGTTTATATTTTAATAACAAGTGTTTTATTTACTTTAGCAGTAAGGATACTAGTAATATTAGTAGCTTCATTATTATCTAAGAAGGTTGTAGTGGATCGTGAAAAAAGTAGACCTTTTGAGTGTGGGTTCGACCCAAAAGGTAGAGCTCGATTACCTTTTTCCCTTCGATTTTTTTTGGTAGCTGTAATTTTTTTTAATTTTTAATGTTGAGATTACTATTTTAATGCCTTTAGCTTATATTATTATGTTAACAAATATTTTTACTTGATTATTTGCGGGGCTAATATTTTTATTAATTTTACTTGTTGGTTTATATTATGAATGATTAAAAGGTGCGTTGGAGTGAAATGAGTAGAGTTGTAGTCACTTATGATTTGCACTCATAAGGTATCGGTAGATCAACTTTATAAATTAGAAAGCGAAGATTTGCGTTTAGTTTCGGCCTAAATTTTGGTAATGAACCTCTAATTTGTTTTTAAGGTGTATAACATATTACATTTTCGCTGTAAAGTTGAAGAGTCTCTTCTAAAAATGTTTCTCCCCTTTTTTCTGAAAGGGGGAACATTTTTAGTGATTGGATGTTTTTTCTTAAATTAATAGATGTAATTTATTTTAATTAAAATTAAGATAAAAGAATAAGGTTTTTGTTTCAGGAGGGGGCACAATAGTGTTTTTGTAATATATATTACCTTATCTAAATAACAAAAATTAAATGTAGTATAAATAGAATGCAATTTTATACTAAATTTCTCTGTATATCAGTTTAAGGCTACCTACAGGAAAAAATGTAGTAAAAGTACTCTTCGTCAGAAAAGAGCACTTTTACCTAACATTTTTTCTTGGGCTAAGTACTTATTATTTAGACTTCCGTTAGTCCTCTCGTTATGCTTTGGTATATCTCAATCAAAGCTGATTTTTATGATATTTATATTCTGATAAATAATAATAAGAGATAGAAGAACTTAGACGCTAGAATCTTAAGGAAATGAAAGAGGTTGCCCAATGTAGTTATTTCTAAATATATAATATTATATAAATTGAGAAAAATCAACATAATTTACTATAAATCAAGAATATGATAGCAATGTTTTAGTAAATTATTTTACTGGGGGAGCACAATAAGACTAATCTTTTTAAAATTGTATTATCCGTTAAAATTCTTAAAATTAAGTAAATGTATTAAATTATTTGGAATTAAAGTAAAAAAAAAAAATATGTTGGAGGGGGGAACAAGATGGAATTAATATATATATTTATAGCTTGAATAATAAACATAAATTTTTTATAATAAAGCATTATTTTATATATTAGAACTAATTATACTATTTGTATAGTTTGTATATTTGCTGGTGTTTTGGTGTTGTTGTGTGGTGCTGGTGTTGTGGGGTTGGTGGTGTGGTGCTGGTGTTGTGGTGCTGGTGTTGTGGTGTTGGTGGTGTGGTGCTGGTGTTATGGTGTTGGTGGTGTGGTGCTGGTGTTGTGGTGTTGGTGGTGTGGTGCTGGTGTTGGTGGTGTGGTGCTGGTGGTGTGGTGCTGGTGTTGGTGGTGTGGTACTGTTACGACCCTGGGTTCTCCAGTGGAAACCAGAGGTCAAAATTGAGCTATTAAACTTCCTGGTAGTACAGTTGGGCATCTCGAATAGCAATTGTTTGTATCTTCCCTGCCAGACGTAAGACTATTATTGTTTCTCAAAGAGCATTTAAAGACTGAGCTGGGGGTTGATTATTAAATAATAACATAGGCACCAACTTTGCTTACTAATACTTTCTAATCATTCATAAAGTAACAATACGTTGCATAGGGGAAGATCTTTAATGTGCTTAGCTGCACGATCAATTAGGCTCCTCCCGGCACCACGACATGAGGGAGGCAGCTGGTGGCTAGCTCGTTCTTCTCTGGCTGGTGTCGTGCGGATAAGACCTACTCTGTGGCTGTATCCCTACTCTTCTCCCTTCTCCCCTTACTTATTTCCCTTACCTGAAGTTCCTGTATCCTTAAGCTAAGTACGGGGCATCAGTAAGTGTACCTACTCTGGTAGTAACTATTGGTGAGACCTGGGGTTAGTATTTGCCAGTGTTTTGTTTACCCTAAGAGTTGTGTTTTGTATTAGGGTACCACATGGTCTCACTACCCTAAGCTGCATCCAGCTTTAGTGCTTATCCAGTAGTACTTTACCCTAGCTTGTTATTAGTGTAAACCTTGTATCCTGTCTATGTGGACCAAGGCTTTTAATGTAAGATCGTGTGGTAAAGTTATTATTATTATTGTTATTGGTGTGAGTGTATATGGGGGGTTGTTAAGGGGTTAATAAATAAGTACACGAATTACAGAGTATCTCTTCTTCCAAGGTGGGAGCGCAGTGATCAACCCTTTGACTAACATATATGGTCTTGTAGCAAGTTATTACTACTGTGGATAGTTTATTTTGGGGGCCGGGCCTTTTAGCTCTCCCATATTTGATACTCTTGTCTTCTAACTACCTTTACCCCTGAATAGTACCAGTACCCCATAGAAGCCCCACTCATATAAGTTGTAACAAGTGGTTGGCCAGTCCGGGAGGAACATTATAAGTGTAAAAAATTAGATTCTTGAGTGCCAAAATTAAAATTTTTTGTTTTCCGCAGAACGGTTGTGTGCTAGCCTAGGATCCAGCTCATCTAGCAAAGGACATTCTTGCACTGACTGGACACCCAGCTGGATCCCTTCACGATTAAGGTTAGTGTGGCCTTGTGTTAGGGGCCGTGCAAATTTTTGTTTTTTTCCAATTTTTATTTTTTAATTTTTTCTTTGGCTGGGAGCTAAAATTATTAGTGATGTCTTCTGAAATGCAGAACCTGGCAAGGGAGCCTTCAGTGGTAGAGATAAAGAAACTTAAAAAGTCTAATTTAGTATTGTTAGGCCAGGAATTTGGCCTAGAATTAAATGTCGCAGATAAAAAGTGGACTTTGGTGAATGAAATATTACAACATTGTATTGATGAACAACTATTGGCAAGTGATACACCTTTATGCCAGCCTAGCCAAGCAGAAAGTGCAACTCGTAGGGAAAGTGAATTAGCTTTAGAGTTAGCAAAAATAAAATTAGAGGAGCAAAGACTCAAAACCGAGGAGGCTAAAATTAGAGCGAATGCCACTGGAACTCCACCTGCCGGGGATTCAAACCCCAGGCATTATGAGAAAAAGCATAATTTGCCTGAATTTTCTGAGTCTGACCCAGAAAGGTTTTTCAACCATTTTCAGAGAGTGGCCACGTCCATGAACTGGCCAAAAGAAGAGTGGGTGAAAATCCTACAGGGAAGACTTAGGGGTAAAGCACAAGATATTTTTATAAACATGCCTGACGACGAGTGTTTCGAATATGATAAAGTCAGGGAATGTATTTTGCGGGCATATGAAATTACTCCTGAAGCTCACCGCCAAGTTTATCGTAACCTTAGGCCTACTCACAACCAACCGCTCACTGAATTTGTGAATGATCAAATTCGATTGTTTGATAGATGGATTCGCTCCGCGAAAGCCGAAACATACGAGGCTCTCAGGAACTTAATTTTAATGGAGCATTTTATAGATATTATGCCAGAGAACGTATCAAATTACATTAGAGGAAGGGTAGAGGTAAATTCTAAAATAGGGGATTTGGCCAAGTTGGCAGAAAACTACCAATTGGCGGGCAAAAGGCCCAATAAAAATAATTATACCCCACAGAGTAGCAAAACTTATACACACAGCCAGTCCAGACCAGCTCATTCTAACCCTTTACCTAATGCACCTTCTGTTTCAGACATAACTAACCCTGTTAAAGTGTCTAGCCCAACGGCACCTAAAGGTGAACCGAAGGGTAATTCTGTTAGTAATGTCTCTTCTCCTCGACGTTTTTGTGGTCACTGTAATCGTCCAAACCACACTATTAGCCGTTGTTGGCAACTGCACCCTGAAAAAAGACCCAATGCTCTAGTTGTGACACAGGGCTTGAGGCTTTCAGAAGGGTTAGGGAGTAAGACCTCCAACCCACAGTGGTTGGACTTGCTTACCCCATTCTTATCGAAAGGGAGACTACTTTTGTCTGAGGGTTCTTCCTGGAAGGACGTGGTGATCTTCCGAGACACCGGTGCCATCCAGACTTTAATTTTAGAGAGTGCGTTGCAAGGTGCCAACACTCTCGACACTGGAGAGGTGGTACTGGTCGAGGGTGTCACTAGTGATACTCGGGCAGTACCCCTCCATAAGGTTACCCTGGAATCTGATTTCCACAAGGGTGTTTGTACAGTCGGAGTCACTTCATACCTACCTTTCCCTAATGTTGATGTAATAGTTGGTAATGATTTAGCAGGGGATAAGGTAGGGGACTCCAGACTGCCTATTATGTTGCCTACCCCTAAGGTTTGCCTGGATCCACCCGCCGCAGAGGATAATGTTGTGTACCCTGCGTGCGCGGTGACCAGGTCTATGGGACTTAAATGTAAGGGCAGCCCTGTGCTTGCCAAGGTGGTAAATCCCGAGGTCACGAGGAGCTTTCCGAGTGGTGAAAACCAAGTGGACCTCGCGGACACATTCATGGCCCGACTCGATGACGTGGCCGAGGACATTGTGGAGAGCCTGCCACCGCCGTCTACAGAGAGTAGTGGGGAGGTGGAGGAGAACACTGTTGAGCCTCGGCCAATGGCATCTGACCAAGGCCTAGATGCCTCCTTGAGTGAGTTACAGAAAGCTGACCCCACTCTTGCAGATTGTCATGAGACAGCTGTCTCTATGGAGGAAATTGTAGACGCAGCAACTGGGTACTACTACAATGATCGGATTTTGATGAGAAAATGGAGACCACAGAGTGCTCCCTTGTCAAATGAGTGGGAGGTAGTCCACCAGGTTATGTTGCCGACCTGCTATAGAGAAAGAGTTTTGGCAGCTGCTCATGATGATCCTATGGGGGGACATCAAGGTATTAATATTACGTATCACAAAATTTTTAAGTATTTTTTCTGGCCCAAGCTGAAAAGCGATGTGGCAAAATTTTGTAATGCGTGTATTGTTTGTCAACTGGTTGGGAAACCAAACCAGACTCCACCTAAAGCTCCTCTAAGGCCTATTGTCGTGCCAGAGGAACCATTTTCTCATGTGGTAATGGACTGTGTTGGACCATTACCTAGAACTAAGTCTGGTAATATTTACCTAATCACGATGATGTGTATCACTACTCGTTACCCAGAGGCTTTTGCTGTAAGGAACATCCGAGCAAAAACTGTTGTTGCTCGTATGTTGCAATTTTTTTCCACTTTTGGACTGCCTCGGGTCGTGCAAACTGACAATGGTACTAATTTTAAGTCTGATGTTTTCGAGTAATTTTGTAAGGAACATGGAATAACTCATAAGGTTTCCAGCCCATACCATCCACAGAGTCAGGGGGTAATTGAACGTTTCCATCTAACTCTGAAGCAGATGTTGAAGACATCGTGCGAGAGTTCCCACACCTTCTGGGATGAGAATTTACCATATGTTTTGTTTGCGGCTAGAGAGGGATTACAAAGTTCACTGGGCTGTTCTCCTTTTGAGTTAGTCTTTGGCCATAAAGTTCGTGGACCCTTGCAAATGTTACAGGAGAATCTGTTAGGGAACGTAACGTTATCCGAAGATTCGGCTTTCTTTGCGCAACACCACCAGAGACTCAAGGACTGCAAGGCGGCTGCATTTAAGTATCTTGGCAAGGCCCAAGAAAAGATGAAAGAACGTAACGATGCTAAATCTAAGTTACGGGTATTTCAGCCTGGCGACCCTGTCCTGGTATTAAAGCCTCGACTAGGGAACACTATGTCCCACAAGTACGAAGGCCCCTACATTGTGACAGAAAAGACTGGGGACCTCACGTACAAAGTGAGGCACTCTGACAAACGTAACCAGGTAATGCTCATACATGTAAATCGACTGAAGAAGTTCCAGGGCCCCAGGCCCATTGCACTAACCAATGTTTCCATTTCCAGTGAGAGAGGGGATGATTGTTCTGGGGACCCAACTAATCTCATTTTCAATAATTCTAGTTCTGTGAATGCTGTGGAGGAACTGTCCCATTTGCAGATGGCCCAATGTGAAGAGGTGCAGTCGTTGGTTGCTGAATTCTCCAGTCTGTTCGGGGATTCAGATTCAGATGTTTATTCAGGTAAGGTATATACATACAAGTGATGTTACATTAATGGATTGATATATAGATAGAGCTAGTACATACAATGCCTAAAGCCACTATTACGCAATGCGTTTCGGGCAAGAAAAACATTAATATCTAGAACTTAATACTAATTGAGCATAAAGAATAAAAAGTGTTGAGAACAAATACAAATAAAGATAAAAAAAGGGGGAACATGACTGAAAAAGCAGCACAAATACAATAGGTTGACAAACAGTGTTGATTAAAAAAAAAAAAAGAAAATAACAGACATGGGTTGACAATAGAGGAGTGAGGTAGATTACAGGGAATTTATTAGGTAGTGTTTAGTTTTTATCTTAAACTGGTTGAGAGAGGTACAGTCTTTAACATGGTTGGGAAGGTCATTCCACATTCTGGGCCCCTTGATTTGCAGAGCATTTCTAGTTTGATTAAGACGTACTCTAGGAATATCAAAACTGTATTTATTTCTGGGATGTCCCGACCCAGACTGATGCCATTTGCCATGATGTCGAATTGACGGACTACACTCCCATTCGCCTTCAACCCTATCGGATGAGTCCAGAAAAGAAGGCCATCGTACGGAAGGAGGTCGACTTCTTGCTCCAGCACGGCCTCATCCGGCCGAGCCAGGGCTCTTGGTGCTCGCCCTGCCTTTTGGTCCCCAAACCAGACGGCTCCTGGCGATTATGCACCGACTATCGGCAGCTCAACAAGGTGACCATTGTGGATGCCTATCCGCTGCCCCTCCTCGAGGACTGCATTGACGAGTTGGGAAATGCCAAGTACGTTTCGAAATTCGACCTCTCGAGGGGGTATTATCAAATCCCACTCACTGAACGTGCTAAACAGCTCACCGCGTTCGTGACACCCGAGGGTGTTTTTGAGTATCAAGTGTTACCGTTCGGCTTGCGTAATGCCCCTGTCACGTTCCAGAGACTCATGAACTCTCTACTCGCTAAGGTGCCAAATTGTCGGGCGTATTTAGATGATATCGTGCTGTTTGACAGTAATTGGGCTGACCACATAGCTAGGTTACGCTAGTTGTTTGCCATCTTGAAAAGGGCAAATCTTACCTTAAATGCTAAAAAGTGTCATTTTGGCCAAGGCACAGTGACGTACCTCGGTTATGAAGTGGGCCAAGGAAAAGTGTTACCTCGGCAAGATAAAATCAGTGCCATTCTGGAGTATCCAGTACTAAAGTCTAAAAAGGACGTTCAAAGATTTATCGGTATGTGTGCGTACTATCGACGTTTTTGTCAGAACTTTTCCAGTGTTGCCACTCCTCTCACAGACTTGTTGCGGAAAGCCGTTAAATTTAAGTGGTCATCAGACTGTGCAGAGGCATTTAAAAATTTGAAATTGATCTTAGCTTCCGCCCCAGTGCTTGCTAGTCCAAGATTCGACCGACCGTTTAAAATTCATGTTGACGCGTCTGACTCGGGTGCTGGTGCAGTGTTGTTGCAAACTGGGGATGATCAGGTGGAACACCCAGTATATTATTACTCTGTGAAATTCGACAAGGCGCAACGCAATTATTCAGTGGTAGAAAAAGAGGCGTTGGCGCTAGTGTTAACATGTAAAAAGTTCGAAGTTTACCTCACAGGTAATATAGTGGAAGTGTACACGGACCATAACCCACTAGTTTTCCTGACTCAGATGAAGGGTAAGAATAAACGCATCCTCAGGTGGGCGTTGTACCTACAGGACTTCAACCTTTCCATTACCCACCTACCGGGCAGACTCAACGTGATGGCCGACGCTCTGTCCCGGTTGCCTCAATAACATTCATCTGAGCCACAGAAAGCCATTTACCAACTGTCAGGCTTTAGTTATTTTTTTTTAGGTTCTCCTGTGACATTAAATATTCCGTGTCCAATTTCTTTACTTCCCTGTTCTTTTATTTTTTGTGTTTTTTTCTTTCAGAGAACTCCTTTGTATTTTTTATTGTTTTTGCAGAGAAATTGTTTTTGATTGATTTTTTGTTTTTGTCATGTTTTTCTTTTTATTCTCTGTATACTCTTACAAAAAATATGACTACTATTCTAGTAGTCACATTTTTTTTTTCTCTGAAGGGGGGAGGAGTGTTACGACCCTGGGTTCTCCAGTGGAAACCAGAGGTCAAAATTGAGCTATTAAACTTCCTGGTAGTACAGTTGGGCATCTCGAATAGCAATTGTTTGTATCTTCCCTGCCAGACGTAAGACTATTATTGTTTCTCAAAGAGCATTTAAAGACTGAGCTGGGGGTTGATTATTAAATAATAACATAGGCACCAACTTTGCTTACTAATACTTTCTAATCATTCATAAAGTAACAATACGTTGCATAGGGGAAGATCTTTAATGTGCTTAGCTGCACGATCAATTAGGCTCCTCCCAGCACCACGACATGAGGGAGGCAGCTGGTGGCTAGCTCGTTCTTCTCTGGCTGGTGTCGTGCGGATAAGACCTACTCTGTGGCTGTATCCCTACTCTTCTCCCTTCTCCTCTTACTTATTTCCCTTACCTGAAGTTCCTGTATCCTTAAGCTAAGTACGGGGCATCAGTAAGTGTACCTACTCTGGTAGTAACTATTGGTGAGACCTGGGGTTAGTATTTGCCAGTGTTTTGTTTACCCTAAGAGTTGTGTTTTGTATTAGGGTACCACATGGTCTCACTACCCTAAGCTGCATCCAGCTTCAGTGCTTATCCAGTAGTACTTTACCCTAGCTTGTTATTAGTGTAAACCTTGTATCCTGTCTATGTCGACCAAGGCTTTTAACGTAAGATAGTGTGGTAAAGTTATTATTATTATTGTTATTGATGTGAGTGTATATGGGGGGTTGTTAAGGGGTTAATAAATAAGTACACGAATTACAGAGTATCTCTTCTTCCAAGGTGGGAGCGCAGTGATCAACCCTTAGACTAACATATATGGTCTTGTAGCAAGTTATTACTACTGTGGATAGTTTATTTTGGGGGCCGGGCCTTTTAGCTCTCCCATATTTGATACTCTTGTCTTCTAACTACCTTTACCCCTGAATAGTACCAGTACCCCATAGAAGCCCCACTCATATCAGTTGTAACAACTTGTTGTGTGGTGCTTGTGTTGTGGTGTTGGTGGTGTGGTGCTGGTGTTGTTATGCTGGTGATGTGGTGCTGGTGTTGTGGTGATGTTGTGTGGTGCTGGTGTTGTGGTGTTGTTGTGTGGTGCTGGTGATATTGTGTGGTGCTGGTGTTGTTGTGTGGTGCTGGTGTTGTTGTGTGGTGCTTGTTGTGGTGGTGTGGTGCTGGTGTTGTGGTGTTAGTGGTGTGGTGGTGGTGTTATTGTGTAATGCTGGTGTTGTGTGGTGCTGGTGTTGGTGGTGTGGTGCTGGTGTTGGTGGTGTGGTGTTGGTGGTGTGGTGCTGGTGATATTGTGGTGTTAGTGGTGTGGTGGTGGTGTTATTGTGTAATGCTGGTGTTGTGTGGTGTTGGTTGTGTGGTGTTGGTTGTGTGGTGCTGGTTTTGTGGTGTTGGTGGTGTGGTGTTGGTGGTGTGGTGCTGGTGTTGGTTTTGTGGTGTTGGTGGTGTGGTGTTGGTGGTGTGGTGCTGGTGTTGTGGTGTTGGTGGTGTGGTGTTGGTGATGTGGTGCTGGTGTTGGTTGTGTGGTGCTGTTGTTGTGGTGTTGGTTGTGTGGTTGTGGTGATGGTAGTGTGGTGCTGGTGTTGTGGTGTTGGTTGTGTGGTGCTGGTGTTGTGGTGTTGGTGGTGTGGTTGTGGTGTTGGTAGTGTGGTGCTGGTGTTGTGGTGTTGGTTGTGTGGTGCTGGTGTTGTGGTGTTGGTGGTGTGGTTGTGGTGTTGGTGGTATGGTGCTGGTGTTGTGGTGTTGTTGTGTGGTGCTGGTGTTGTGGTGTTGGTGGCGTGGTGCTGGTGTTGTGGTGTTGGTGGTGTGGTGTTGGTGATGTGGTGCTGTGGTGTTGGTGGTGTGGTGCTGGTGTTGTGGTGTTGGTGGTGTGGTTGTGGTGTTGTGGTGTTGGTGGTGTGGTTGTGGTGTTGGTGGTGTGGTGCTGGTGTTGTGGTGATGTTGTGTGGTGCTGGTGATGTGGTGTTGGTGCTGTGGTGTTGTGGTGTTGGTGGTGTGGTGCTGGTGTTGTGGTGTTGGTGGTGTGGTGCTGGTGTTGGTGGTGTGGTGCTGGTGTTGTGGTGTTGGTGATGTGGTGTTGGTGGTGTGGTGCTGGTGTTGTGGTGTTGGTGGTGTGGTTGTGGTGTTGGTAGTGTGGTGCTGGTGTTGTGGTGTTGGTTGTGTGGTGCTGGTGTTGTGGTGTTGTTGTGTGGTGCTGGTGTTGTGGTGTTGGTGGTGTGGTGCTGGTGTTGTGGTGTTGGTGGTGTGGTTGTGGTGTGGTGCTGGTGTTGTGGTGTTGGTGTTGTGGTGCTGGTGTTGTTGTGCTGGTGGTGTGGTGCTGGTGTTGGTGGTGTGGTGCTGGTGTTGTCGTGTTGGTGGTGTGGTGCTGGTGTTGTGGTGTTGGTGGCGTGGTGCTGGTGTTGTGGTGTTGGTGGTGTGGTGTTGGTGATGTGGTGCTGGTGCTGTGGTGTTGGTGGTGTGGTTCTGGTGTTGTGGTGTTGGTGGTGTGGTTGTGGTGTTGGTGGTGTGGTGCTGGTGTTGTGGTGTTGTTGTGTGGTGCTGGTGTTGTGGTGTTGGTGCTATGGCGCTGGTGATGTGGTGTTGGTGTTGTGGTGTTGGTCGTGTGGTGCTGGTGTTGTGGTGTTGTTGTGTGGTGCTGGTGTTGTTGTGTGGTGCTGGTGTTGTGGTGTTGGTGGTGTGGTGCTGGTGTTGTGGTGCTGGTGTTGTGGTTGTGGTGTTGGTGGTGTTTGTGGTGTGGTGCTGGTGTTGTTGTAGTGATGGTGTGGTGCTGGTGTTGTGGTGTTGGTGGTGTGGTGCTGGTGTTGTGGTGTTGGTGGTGTGGTTGTGGTGTTGTGGTGTTGGTGGTGTGGTTGTGGTGTTGGTGGTGTGGTGCTGGTGTTGTGGTGATGTTGTGTGGTGCTGGTGTTGTGGTGATGGTGCTATGGCGCTGGTGATGTGGTGTTGGTGCTGTGGTGTTATGGTGTTGGTCGTGTGGTGCTGGTGTTGTGGTGTTGTTGTGTGGTGCTGGTGTTGTTGTGTTGGTGTTGTGGTGTTGGTGGTGTGGTGCTGGTGTTGTGGTGTTGGTGGTGTGGTTGTGGTGTTGGTGGTGTTTGTGGTGTGGTGCTGGTGTTGTTGTAGTGATGGTGTGGTGCTGGTATTGTGGTGTTAGTGGTGTGGTGCTGGTGTTGTGGTGTGGTGCTGGTGTTGTTGTGTGGTGCTGGTGTTGTGGTGTTGGTGGTGTGGTGCTGGTGTTGTGGTGTTGATGGTGTGGTGCTGGTGTTGTGGTGTTGGTTGTGTGGTGCTGGTGTTGTGGTGTTGGTTGTGTAGTGCTGGTGTTATGGTGTTGGTTGTGTGGTGCTGGTGTTGTGGTGTTGGTTGTGTGGTGCTGGTGTTGTGGTGTTGGTTGTGTGGTGCTGGTGTTGTGGTGTTGGTGGTGTGGTGCTGGTGTTGTGGTGTGGTGCTGGTGGTGTGGTGTTGGTGGTGTGGTGCTGGTGTTGTGGTGTTGGTGGTGTGGTGCTGGTGTTTTTGTGCTGGTTGTGTGGTGCTGGTGTTGTAGTGTGGTGCTGGTGTTGTTGTGTGGTGCTGGTGTTGTGGTGTTGGTGGTGTTGTGCTGGTGTTGATGGTGTGGTGCTGGTGTTGTGGTGTTGGTTGTGTAGTGCTGGTGTTGTGGTGTTGGTGGTTTGGTTGTGGTGTTGGTAGTGTGGTGCTGGTGTTGTGGTGTTGGTGGTGTGGTGCTGGTGTTGTGGTGTTGGTGGTGTGGTGCTGGTGTTGTTGTGCTGGTGGTGTGGTGCTGGTGTTGTGGTGCTGGTGTTGTGGTGTTGGTGGTGTGGTGCTGGTGTTGTGGTGTTGGTGGTGTGGTGCTGGTGGTGTGGTGCTGGTGTTGTGGTGTTGGTGGTGTGGTGCTGGTGTTATGGTGTTGATATTGTGGCGCTGGTGTCGTGGTGGTGATGGTGTCGTGGTGGTGATGGTGTCGTGGTGGTGATGGTTTCGTGGTGGTGATGGTGTCGTGGTGGTGATGGTGTCGTAGTGGTGATGGTGTCGTGGTGGTAATGGTGTCATGGTGGTGATAATGTCATGGTGGTGATGGTGTCGTGGTGGTGATAGTGTCATGGTGGTGATGGTGTCGTGTTGGTGATGGTGTCGTGGTGGTGATGGTGTCGTGGTGGTGATGGTGCCGTGGTGGTAATGGTGTCATGGTGGTGATGGTGTCGTGGTGGTGATGGTGTGATGGTGTCGTGTTGGTGATGGTGTCGTGGTGGTGATGGTGTCGTGTTGGTGATGGTGTCGTGGTGGTATTGGTGTCATGGTGGTGATGGTGTCGTGGTGGTGATGGTTTCGTGGTGGTGATGGTGTCGTGGTGGTGATGGTGTCGTGGTGGTGATGGTGTCGTGGTGCTAATGGTGTCATGTTGGTGATAATGTCATGGTGGTGATGGTGTCGTGGTAGTGATCGTGTCATGGGGGTGATGGTGTCGTGGTGGTGATGGTGTCGTGGTGGTGATGGTGTCGTGGTGGTGATGGTGTCGTGGTGGTGATGGTGTCGTAGTGATAATGATATCGTGGTGGTGATGGTGCCGTGGTGGTGATGGTGTCGTGGTGGTGATGGTGTCGTAGTGGTAATGGTGTCGTGGTGGTGATGGTGTCGTGGTGGAGATGGTGTCGTGGTGGTGATGGTATCGTGGTGGTGATGGTTTCGTGGTGGTGATGGTGTCGTGGTGGTGATGGTGTCGTGGTGGTGATGGTGTCGTGGTGGTGATGGTGTCATGGTGGTGATGGTGTCGTGGTGGTGATGGTGTCGTGGTGGTGATGGTGTCGTGATGGTGATGGTGTCGTGGTGGTGATGGTGTCGTGGTGGTGATGGTGTCGTAGTGATAATGGTGTCGTGGTGGTGATGGTGTCGTGGTGGTGATAGTGTCGTGGTGGTGATGGTGTCGGTGTCGTGATGGTGATGGTGTCGTGGTGGTGATGGTGTCGTGGTGGTGATGGTGTCGTGGTGGTGATGGTGTCGTGGTGGTGATGGTGTTGTGATGGTGATGGTGTCGTGGTGGTGATGGTTTCGTGGTGGTGATGGTGTCGTGGTGGTGATGGTGTCATGGTAGTGATGGTGTCGTGGTGGTGATGGTGTGGTGATGGTGATGGTGTCGGTGTCGTGATGGTGTCGTGGTAGTGATGGTGTCGGTGTCGTGATGGTGATGGCGTCGTGGTGGTGATGGTGTCGTGGTGGTGATGGTGTCGTAGTGGTGATGGTGTCGTAGTGGTGATGGTGTCGTGGTGGTGATGGTGTCGTGATGGTGATGGTGTCGTGGTGGTGATGGTGTCGTGGTGGTGATGGTGTCGTGATGGTGATGGTGTCGTGGTGGTGATGGTTTCGTGGTGGTGATGGTGTCGTGGTGGTGATAGTGTCACGGCAGTGATGGTGTCGTGGTGGTGATGGTGTCATTGTAGTGGTGGTGATAGTGTCGTGGTCGTGTTTACCTACCAGTGACTACAGTAAAGCGATGCTCATTATGGCCCACCTAATAGCTTTGTTTTACAAGTTACGATGCAATTGATTTTTTCCTAAGGCATAAATTCTCACAGGGTGCGAGTACTTCCCTATTTGTTCTGAACTAATTTACATTTACAACTCCCCCCTGTGCCTGTGTGTGTCCTATTTTCTCTGAATTCAAAGTGGCAATCCTTGACCACTTTCTTCATTCCAATCATTATCTTGACAATTGTGATTATGTTCTTCGCTTCTTTTGCCTTGTGAAATGTTGTTCTTTCTTCCTATAAGTTCTGGCAATAATCTTGCTATAAACATCTGAACTTTCTCCATTTCACAATTAGTCTAATATAACCTATGAAGATTGTTATTACAAAATTACCTTTTCGGGTTTGGGAATTCTATTCTAATGATTGACAGGTTCCCGTTTATTACTCAAGTGATGATGTTTGTGTTCCTGATGCTGTCGTTGAAATATATCCACTCACAAATCTTTCTGCACGTTTCCTGTAGCTGCCTTCTTATTATTGCGCAGATACCTTCCTGTCATCTGTCTTGACTCCCTCATTTTTATTACATTACACATAATAGGATTTAACTCTCGCTTCCACTTGTGTGTGTCTGCTCGCGGACTTTGTGAAGATGGTCTTGTAATATTCTAGGGACATTCTCGGTTTTTATAGTCCTCATCAGCAAAAAATAACAGTTACGAACTTCGTTGTGCCAGTCACGTAAATTTGGAACTACAGTGTTGTAGGGGCTCCAGTTGTGGCCACACAGGCGGATTATGACTGTTTTCTCTCATTCAGGTCCTCCATTACACCTTCCAGTACATCCCCAGGTATCATAGCTCACCGCTTCAATGTTTACACCAATCTAATGTAAGGAACAATATTAAATGTTTATTATCACAGGTGCTGGACACAGTATATCCAGGAAACATTTTCCAGATTAATTTCAATAATTTTGTTATGGAATTCGACAAATTTTGTCAGGCACTTTTTTTCCTTATAAATCCATTCTGCATTTTTGTTAAAAAGTTATCTGAACCTTATAGCTTACTCCATAACTTTTTTCTTTTGAAGGTGGTTGTAATATAATTTTTGGAGGTGTCGGTGGTAGCTTTAGATATTATTGAAATGTGGTAGTGATAGGCTGGGTAAATAAAATGCTATATTTAGGCCTTGTTTAATTATTATCATTTTCCATGTGGAAAGTCAATAAAAATTTTAATCTCCTAACTTGAAGGTCATAAGTTAAGATCATGAGATTAAACAAATATCATTCTGAAACTTCTCATTTATACCCCATGCTCCACTACACCATGCTCCACTACCCCATGCTCCACTACACCATGCTCCACTACACCATGCTCCACTACACCATGCTCCACTACCCCATGTTCCACTACCCCATGCTCCTATACACCATGCACCACTACACCATGCTCCACTACCCCATGCTCCACTACACCATGCTCCACTACACCATGCTCCACTACACCATGCTCCACTACACCATGCTGCACTACACCATGCTCCACTACCCCATGCTCCACTACACCATGCTCCACTACACCATGCTCCACTACACCATGCTCCACTACCCCATGCTCCACTACACAATGCTCCACTACACCATGCTCCACTACACCATGCTCCACTACCCCATGCTCCACTAACCCATGCTCCACTACACCATGCTCCACTACACCATGTTCCACTACCCCATGCTCCAATACCCCATGCTCCACTACACCATGCTCCACTACACCATGCTTCACTACCCCATGCTCCACTACACCATGCTCCACTACACCATGTTCCACTACCCCATGCTCCACTACCCCATGCTCCACTACCCCATGCTCCACTACACCATGTTCCACTACACCATGCTCCACTACCCCATGCTCCACTACCCCATGCTCCACTACACCATGCTCCACTACATCATGCTTCACTACACCATGCTCCATTACCCCATGCTCCACTACCCCATGCTCCACTACACCATGTTCCACTACACCATGCTCCACTATCCCATGCTCCACTACCCCATGCTCCACTACCCCATGCTCCACTACACCATGTTCCACTACACCATGCTCCACTACCCCATGCTCCACTACACCATGCTCCACTACACCATGTTCCACTACCCCATGCTCCACTACCCCATGCTCCACTACCCCATGCTCCACTACACCATGTTCCACTACACCATGCTCCACTACCCCATGCTCCACTACCCCATGCTCCACTACCCCATGCTCCACTACACCATGTTCCACTACACCATGTTCCACTACCCCATGCTCCACTACCCCATGCTCCACTACCCCATGCTCCACTACACCATGCTCCACTACACCATGCTCCACTACACTATGCTCCACTACATCATGCTCCACTACACAATGCTCCACTACCCCATGCTCCACTACACCATGCTCCACTACCCCATGCTCCACTACACCATGCTCCACTACACCATGTTCCACTACCCCATGCTCCACTACCCCATGCTCCACTACCCCATGCTCCACTACACCATGTTCCACTACACCATGCTCCACTACCCCATGCTCCACTACCCCATGCTCCACTACCCCATGCTCCACTACACCATGTTCCACTACACCATGTTCCACTACCCCATGCTCCACTACCCCATGCTCCACTACCCCATGCTCCACTACACCATGCTCCACTACACCATGCTCCACTACACCATGCTCCACTACATCATGCTCCACTACACAATGCTCCACTACACCATGCTCCACTACACCATGTTCCACTACCCCATGCTCCACTACCCCATGCTCCACTACCCCATGCTCCACTACACCATGCTCCACTACACCATGCTCCACTACACCATGCTCCACTACACCATGCTCCACTACACCATGCTCCACTACACCATGCTCCACTACATCATGCTCCACTACACAATGCTCCACTACCCCATGCTCCACTACACCATGCTCCACTACACAATGCTCCACTACACCATGCTCCACTACACCATCAGGTGTCTCCACACTTCCATGTCCTTTTTCCTAAACAAAAAATGTTTCGCCAACTTGTTTTTTTTTCTGAGTTCTCTCCTTTCTTACTCCTCTCTTCTTGGGTTATTATTCCCTCCCTTCCTTCCTCCCTTCCACTTCCCACTCCCTCCCTTTCCCTACAACATCCCATCCTTTCCGTCTTTGCTTCCGACCGACTTCCGTTACTCTTTTCCATACCTCTATTCTTCCTCTCTTATTCTTTCCATTCCATCCATCACACCATTCCTTCATTATAGCATCTGCTGCATCCTTCCTCCCTCCCTCCCTCCCTCTCTCCCTCCCTCACTACCTACCAACCTTCCCTTCTCTCTCCCTCCCTATATTCCTCTAACATTGGTCTTCCAGCCTTAAGGTATATTTAGGCCCGGGTGAGGGCTGGGGGCGTCCTTCACCGGCGGCCACCTCCTGCACGGGTCAGTATTGTACTGGTTATCATCTCTCCTCTCCCGGCGCCCACCTCCTGCCTCTCCCAAAATTGACCTCCTAATTCACACAGAAATTCGCAGATAATTGAAACATTTTGTATAAATTGGGATTTAAAAGCAATTACAAACATTACAGTGTAGCCCGTTTAGGGGGAAGATAATGTGCTGCATCATTCTTCACTACAGTATGAATTCAATAACAAAATTATTTGTTATTTGTCGCTCTACCGTCCAGCCCAAGTGTTAGAGAAAAACTGTAGTTCTTCAGTAGCGACGGATTTTCCGTTCCAGAATCTGATGTTAGTTTACATATTTATATACATAGGTTTTGTGGTGAGGTTATTATAAGGAAATGTTTAGTGTGACACCAACGTGGGAGGTGCATGTAACACGTGGGAGGTATATGTAACACGTGGGAGGTATATGTAACACGTGGGAAAGTATGTAACACGTGGGAGGTATATGTAACACGTGGGAGAGTATGTAACACGTGGGAGGTATATGTAACACGTGGGAGGTATATGTAACACGTGGGAAAGTATGTAACACGTGGGAGGTATATGTAACACGTGGGAGAGTATGTAACACGTGGGTGGTGTATGTAACACGTGGGTGGTGTATGTAACACGTGGGAGAGTATGTAACACGTGGGAGGTATATGTAACTCGTGGGAGAGTATGTAACACGTGGGTGGTGTAACACGTGGGTGGTGTATGTAACACGTGGGTGGTGTATGTAACACGTGGGTGGTGTATGTAACACGTGGGAGGTGAATGTAACACTTGGGAGGTGTATGTAACACGTGGGAGGTGTATGTAACACGTGGGAGGTGTATGTAACACGTGGGAGGTGTATGTAACACGTGGGAGGTGTATGTAACACGTGGGAGGTGTATGTAACACGTGGGAGGTGAATGTAACACGTAGATGGTGTATGTAACACTTGGGAGGTGTATGTAACACGTGGGAGGTGTATGTAACACGTGGGAGGTGAATGTAACACGTGGGTGGTGTATGTAACACGTGGGAGGTGTATGTAACACGTGGGAGGTGAATGTAACACGTGGGTGGTGTATGTAACACGTGGGAGGTGTATGTAACACGTGGGATGTGAATGTAACACGTGGGTGGTGTATGTAACACGTGGGAGGTGAATGTAACACGTGGATGGTGTATGTAACACGTGGGAGGTGTATGTAACACGTGGGAGGTGTATGTAACACGTGGGAGGTGCATGTAACACGTGGGAGGTGTATGTAACACGTGGGAGGTGTATGTAACACGTGGGAGGTGTGTGTAACACGTGGGAGGTGAATGTAACACGTGGGAGGAGTATGTAACACAGTGGGAGGTGTATGTAACACGTGGGAGGTGTATGTAACACGTGGGAGGTGTATGTAACACGTGGGAGAATATGTAACACGTGGGAGGTATATGTAACACGTGGGAGAGTATGTAACACGTGGGTGGTGTAACACGTGGGTGGTGTATGTAACACGTGGGTGGTGTATATAACACGTGGGAGGTGTATGTAACACGTGGGAGGTGTATGTAACACGTGGGAGGTGTATGTAACACGTGGGAGGTGTATGTAACACGTGGGAGGTGTATGTAACACGTGGGAGGTGTATGTAACACGTGGGAGAGTATGTAACACGTGGGAGGTATATGTAACACGTGGGAGAGTATGTAACACGTGGGAGGTGTGTGTAACACGTGGGAGGTGTATGTAACACGTGGGAGATGTATGTAACACGTGGGAGGTGAATGTAACACGTGGGAGGTGTATGTAACCTGTGGGAGGTGTATGTAACACGTGGGAGGTGTATGTAGCACGTGGGAGGTGTATGTAACACGTGGGAGGTGTATGTAACACGTGGGAGGTGTATGTAACACGTGGGAGGTGTATGTAACACGTGGGAGGTGTATGTAACACGTGGGAGGTGAATATAACACGTGGGAGGTGTATGTAACACGTGGGAGGTGTATGTAACACTTGGGAGGTGTATGTAACACGTGGGAGGTGTATGTAACACGTGGGAGGTGTATGTAACACGTGGGAGGTGTATGTAACACGTGGGAGGTGCATGTAACACGTGGGAGGTGAATGTAACACGTGGGAGGTGTATGTAACACGTGGGAGGTGTATGTAACACGTGGGAGGTGTATGTAACACGTGGGAGGTGTATGTAACACGTGGGAGGTGAATGTAACACTTGGGAGGTGTATGTAACACGTGGGAGGTGTATGTAACACGTGGGAGGTGTATGTAACATGTGGGAGGTGTATGTAACACGTAGGAGGTGAATGTAACACGTGGGTGGTGTATGTAACACGTGGGTGGTGTATGTAACACGTGGGAGGTGAATATAACACGTGGGAGGTGTATGTAACACGTGGGAGGTGTATGTAACACGTGGGAGGTGTATGTAGCACGTGGGAGGTGTATGTAACACGTGGGAGGTGAATGTAACACTTGGGAGGTGTATGTAACACGTGGGAGGTGTATGTAACACGTGGGAGGTGTATGTAACACGTGGGAGGTGTATGTAACACGTGGGAGGTGAATGTAACACGTGGGTGGTGTATGTAACACGTGGGTGGTGTATGTAACACGTGGGAGGTGAATGTAACACTTGGGAGGTGTATGTAACACGTGGGAGGTGTATGTAACACTTGGGAGGTGTATATAACACGTGGGAGGTGTATGTAACAAGTGGGAGGTGAATATAACACTTGGGAGGTGTATGTAACACGTGGGAGGTGTATGTAACACGTGGGAGGTGAATGTAACACGTGGATGGTGTATGTAACACGTGGGATGTGTATGTAACACGTGGGAGGTGTATGTAACACGTGGGAGGTGTATGTAACACGTGGGAGGTGTATGTAACACGTGGGAGGTGTATGTAACACGTGGGAGGTGAATGTAACACTTGGGAGGTGTATGTAACACGTGGGAGGTGTATGTAACACGTGGGAGGTGTATGTAACACGTGGGAGGTGTATGTAACACGTGGGAGGTGAATGTAACACGTGGGTGGTGTATGTAACACGTGGGAGGTGTATGTAACACGTGGGAGGTGTATGTAACACGTGGGAGGTGAATGTAACACGTGGAAGTTGCATGTAACACGTAGGAGGTGTATGTAACACGTGGGTGGTGTATGTAACACGTGGGAGGTGAATGTAATACGTGGGAGGTGTATGTAACACGTGGGAGGTGTATGTAACACGTGGGAGGTGTATGCAACGCGTGGGAGGTGTATGTAACACGTGGGTGGTGTATGTAACACGTGGGAGGTGTATGTAACACGTGGGTGGTGTATGTAACACGTGGGAGGGAAATAAGGGGTCAATAAGACACTGAATGCAAGGAGGGAGAGAAGGAAGAGCGCCCAAGCCCGAGGACTCGGGAGAAAGCGCGAAGCCATTACGTCTATATAGCAGACCTGAAAGTGATCAGGATTAGGATGTGGGATGGGACGGTGGGGAGGGAGGGGAGGGATGGTGCCGAGCCACGTGGACGGTCGGGGATTAAACCCGGACCTGGAAGAAGCGAGATAATTGGAGACCTTTAGCTATGCCGTCCAACCTATGAAATTGGACGCCCGCGAAACAAGTCAAAATATAATGTTGACTTTTCCTAAGCCTAATAATGCTACTATAGGCCTAAGATTGCTTAGGGTAGGACTAGGATTATTGATTTAGGCTTAAGATATATTGAACTCACAGTTAATCAATTAACATTTTTGTTATTCTCTTTTGAAATTCGATAATACTAAAGTTTACCTTTTTAATGTGATCAACATTTCCATGTTTGGAGGACAAGCTGCAACATTGCGCCCAAGTATCACCATTTCCTTCATTACAATATAATGAAAGTCATTAAGCTCTATTGTGCATGGAAAGGCTTAATTATTTTGTAAGTTATTGCCTGGACCAGCTGAGGGGCTGGTGGGACCCGCCATGGTTCCTCGCCAGCAATTATTTTAAGTAATGGAGTCCTACAGCAACCTATAAGTCTAGAGTCAATGATGGTTCTCATTTGTTCAGGTAAATTCAAGTACATTCTAATGTATCATTTCTTTCTTTAACTAAGACTAAGACTGCAGTTTTAACTATAACTGTCAGCAAGAGCTGTTATCCTTTCTCAGCTCATCTGAAGCCTGCTCCTATAGACTCATTTATTTCACGAGAATATTCTTTGAACTTTACTAACTATCCCAGGGTAAACTATCACAGCGTAACTATCATATAAGGAACTTGGTGAAACTCCAAGCAAGATCTGTAATCCTTCATCAGCTCAGTTGAAACCTGTTCCAAGAGACCGATATATTTCATGAGCCTATTATTTGCATCATTACGAGTAAACTTTACTCATTAAGTAACAGTCATGTAAGGAACAGAATGAGCTCGTAGTAAACTGTTTGCCAGAGCCTTCGTGTGGTCAGTTCCCCTGATCTTCAATGTTTCAACCTGTTGAGTGAACAAGTTCCAGATGCCATTCAGCCTAGGATTGAGTGGTCGCTGATGGAGTGATGTTCTTGAGAAAAGCAGTTCCAGCTTAGGACTATTGGAGGTTGAGAACCTAGTGCTACAGGTGCAAACTACTGGTAGTCGACGGAGTTAGGCCAGGTGCAGAACTTTGAGAATGTTGGCATTTTACATAACAGTAAGACCACCAACGTCCCAACAATGTTTCAGGCTGTGATGTTCAGACCGTTTCCACCAGAAACAAAATGTCTCTCCACTTTGTCCAAAAGTCTGACGAAAGATGGGAGGCAGGCGATCCAGGAAAGGGGTGCCTACTTTAGATGAGAGCGAACGTGTGCTTCATATAAGGTTTTGCAGTCCTTGCTGAAAAGAAGGCGTGAGATGCGCCGCACGGCTGTAGATTTCCTAGCTGTCAATTGAGCTAGGTTATGCACATGGCTCTTCATGGTCATTGAAGACTCGAACTTCATTCCCAAAATGTCAATTTCGTCTGTGAACTCTAGGGATTTGCCAACTATTTGCAACCCTATCCAATTTCCAATATGCAGTCTAGTGATCATCATCGCGTGAATTTTCTCATCCGCTAATGTGACCTAACATCTCCTACTTCAGGTAGAAATCACTAAAAGTTTCTGATTGATGAATCTTGTAGCAGTTGGCATTTCTTCCTTTCTGTATGTAAAGGTTAGAGTGAAGTCATCAGCATAGGATTGAGCATCAGTAATGAGATGACGTAGACCTTTGAAATAGACATTCCACAACAGAGGCCTAAACATGCTGCCCTGTGGGACGCTGGCACCAATTGAGTGGCTTTAGGATTCTACTTGTTTGTTGACAAAAAATTGTCAAACCTTAGGCACTGTTTGAATATCATTCATGTTACCATTTATTCAATGGGATTGTTTATATTTAATTTACAATAAATTGTCTTATTTAGATGCATAACAAGTTTTGACAAATATTAGTTTTAAACTATTAATTTAAATAATTGCATATTAGGAGATCCTAAGTACCATTCTAGTTATTATTAAAGATAGTTAATATATTATTATTATTATTGTTATTATTATTATTATTATAATTTTATTATTATTATTATTATTATTATTATTATTATTATTATTATTATTTATTATTGTTTTATTATTAATATTTTTATTATGAACAATTAACAGTATTATCGATATTAATAATGATATTATAGATAATAATAATAATAATAATAATAATAATAATAATAATAATAATATATACAATAATAATGATAGACGACTGCCCTCATTTGGCTCTTCTCTAAAATTGTGTATATTCATTTCAAGTGTTAACAGAATGTTGCTTCATAACGCGTGAAATCAAAAGTTATTTTTTGTTGTCCCCTGACCAAAAAAATGTGTGCACATTTAATTTGAAACATTCAATTAATCTCGCTTTGTTTCACGCTGTCTCTCTCTCTCTCTCTCTTTATTTTTTCTCCCAGGCTCTGTCTCTCAATCTCTGTCTCTCTCTATTCTCTCTCTGCTCTCTATGATCAATGCTATAAATTCTCTTTCTCTCTCTCTTTGCTCTTTTTTCTGTGTCTCTTTGTCTCTCGTCTTCTCTCACACCATCCTCCTCACCTCACCACCAAGTTCAACTAGTTTCCACAATTTATTTTTTTGTAGATAAAAGCAAAGTCGTGTCTGGATTAACCGAGTTAATCTTCCTCTGTGCCACCTGGACTCTTTGTTCCCTGGACTCATCTGTGTCGCCGTTTACAGTACTCATAAGGACTCATCGCACCATGATCCCACCGCAAACTGCATTGGCCCAAAGAATTAGTTGTACATTCTCGTAACTGAATTTAAAGACTCGTTGAATTTGTCTCTGGCTTGTTCTAGTATGGCATCAAACCAGTCGTCAATATTCCAGCTCCTGCACAATGAATATTTAGAGACGTCTCGGCTCTGGTCGTCACTTCTACATCAAAGATAAGTAACTCCTTCCACAGTATTTTTCGTATATTTATTTTTCCCCTCTCGCCGTTTGATGTCATTCACAAACCTAAATTGGTAATTTGTGCGTGTTGCATATCTTGCAACTGGTCTCGTCTTGCAGTTCATTCGTGGCTTGCTTTGTTTACCTTATGTCTCTGGTGGAGAACACTGACCACCACCACCAGCCTCAGTGTTCCTAGTGGAGAACACTGACCACCACCACCAGCCTCAGTGTTCCTGGTGGAGAACACTGACCACCACCACCAGCCTCAGTGTTCCTGGTGGAGAACACTGGCCAACACCACCAGCCTCAGTGTTCTTGGTGGAGAACACTGGCCACCACCAGCCTCAGTGTTCCTGGTGGAGAACACTGGCCACCACCACCAGCCTCAGTGTTCCTGGTGGAGAACACTGGCCACCACCACCAGCCTCAGTGTTCCTGGTGGAGAACACTGGCCACCACCAGCCTCAGTGTTCCTGGTGGAGAACACTGGCCACCACCAGCCTCAGTGTTCCTGGTGGAGAACACTGACTACCACCACCAGCCTCAGTGTTCCTGGTGGAGAACACTGGCCACCACCAGCCTCAGTGTTCCTGGTGGAGAACACTGACCACCACCAACAGCCACAGTGTTCCTGGTAGAGAACATTGGCAACCACCAGCCTCAGTGTTCCTGGTGGAGAACACTGGCCACCAGCCTCAGTGTTCCTGGTGGAGAACACTGACCACCAGCCTCAGTGTTCCTGGTGGAGAACACTGACCACCAGCCTCAGTGTTCCTGGTAGAGAACATTGGCAACCACCAGCCTCAGTGTTCTTGGTGGAGAACACTGGCCACCACCAGCCTCAGTGTTCCTGGTGGAGAACACTGGCCACCACCACCAGCCTCAGTGTTCCTGGTGGAGAACACTGGCCACCACCAGCCTCAGTGTTCCTGGTTGAGAACACTGACCACCACCAACAGCCTCAGTGTTCCTGGTGGAGAACACTGGCCACCACCAGCCTCAGTGTTCTTGGTGGAGAACACTGGCCACCACCAGCCTCAGTGTTCCTGGTAGAGAACATTGGCAACCACCAGCCTCAGTGTTCTTGGTGAAGAACACTGACCACCAGCCTCAGTGTTCCTGGTGGAGAACACTGGCCACCACCAGCCTCAGTGTTCCTGGTGGAGAACACTGGCCACCACCAGCAGCCTCAGTGTTCCTGGTGGAGAACACTGGCCACCAGCCTCAGTGTTCCTGGTGGAGAACACTGGCCACCACCAGCTTCAGTGTTCTTGGTGGAGAACACTGGCTACCACCAGCAGCCTCAGTGTTCCTGGTGGAGAACACTGGCCACCACCACCAGCCTCAGTGTTCCTGGTGGAGAACACTGGCCACCACCACCAGCTTCAGTGTTCTTGGTGGAGAACACTGGCCACCACCAGCCTCAGTGTTCTTGGTGGAGAACACTGGCTACCACCAGCAGCCTCAGTGTTCCTGGTGGAGAACACTGACCACCAGCCTCAGTGTTCCTGGTGGAGAACACTGGCCACCAGCCTCAGTGTTACTGGTGGAGAACACTGGCCACCAGCCTCAGTGTTCCTGGTGGAGAACACTGGCCACCACCACCAGCCTCAGTGTTCCTGGTGGAGAACACTGGCCAACACCACCAGCCTCAGTGTTCCTGGTGGAGAACACTGGCCACCACCAGCCTCAGTGTTCCTGGTGGAGAACACTGGCCACCACCAGCCTCAGTGTTCCTGGTGGAGAACACTGGCCACCACCAGCCTCAGTGTTCCTGGTGGAGAACACTGGCCACCACCAGCCTCAGTGTTCCTGGTGGAGAACACTGACCACCACCAGCCTCAGTGTTCCTGGTGGAGAACACTGGCCACCACCAGCCTCAGTGTTCCTGGTGGAGAACACTGGCCACCTCCACCAGCCTCAGTGTTCCTGGTGGAGAACACTGACCACCACCAGCCTCAGTGTTCCAGGTGGAGAACACTGGCCACCACCAGCCTCAGTGTTCCTGGTGGAGAACACTGGCCACCACCAGCCTCAGTGTTCCTGGTGGAGAACATTGACCACCACCAGCCTCAGTGTTCCTGGTAGAGAACACTGACCACCACCAGCCTCAGTGTTCTTTGTGGAGAACACTGGCCACCACCAGCCTCAGTGTTCCTGGTGGAGAACACTGGCCACCACCAGCCTCAGTGTTCTTGGTGGAGAACACTGGCCACCACCAGCCTCAGTGTTCCTGGTGGAGAACACTGGCCACCACCAGCCTCAGTGTTCCTGGTGGAGAACACTGGCCACCACCAGCCTCAGTGTTCCTGGTGGAGAACACTGGCCACCACCAGCCTCAGTGTTCCTGGTGGAGAACACTGACCACCACCAGCCTCAGTGTTCTTGGTGGAGAACACTAGCCACCACCAGCCTCAGTGTTCCTGGTGGAGAACACTGACCACCACCAGCAGCCTCAGTGTTCCTGGTGGAGAACACTTGCCACCACCACCAGCCTCAGTGTTCCTGGTGGAGAACACTGACCACCACCAGCCTCAGTGTTCTTGGTGGAGAACACTGGCCACCACCAGCAGCCTCAGTGTTCCTGGTGGAGAACACTGGCCACCACCAGCAGACTCAGTGTTCCTGGTGGAGAACACTGACCACCACCAGCCTCAGTGTTCCTGGTGGAGAACACTGGCCACCACCAGCCTCAGTGTTCTTTGTGGAGAACACTTGCCACCACCAGCCTCAGTGTTCTTGGTGGAGAACACTGGCCACCACCAGCCTCAGTGTTCTTTGTGGAGAACACTTGCCACCACCAGCCTCAGTGTTCTCGGTGGAGAACACTGGCCACCACCAGCCTCAGTGTTCTTGGTGGAGAACACTGGCCACCACCAGCCTCAGTGTTCTTTGTGGAGAACACTTGCCACCACCAGCCTCAGTGTTCTCGGTGGAGAACACTGACCACCACCAGCCTCAGTGTTCCTGCTGGAGAACACTGGCCACCACCAGCCTCAGTGTTCCAGGTGGAGAACACTGGCCACCACCACCAGCCTCAGTGTTCCTGGTGGAAAACACTGGCCACCACCAGCCTCAGTGTTCCTGGTGGAGAACACTGGCCACCACCAGCCTCAGTGTTCCTGTTGGAGAACACTGGCCACCACCAGCCTCAGTGTTCTTGGTGGAGAACACTGGCCACCACCACCAGCCTCAGTGTTCCTGGTGGAGAACACTGGCCACCACCACCAGCCTCAGTGTTCCTGGTGGAGAACACTGGCCACCACCAGCCTCAGTGTTCCTGGTGGAGAACACTGGCCACCACCACCAGCCTCAGTGTTCTTGGTGGAGAACACTGGCCACCACCAGCCTCAGTGTTCTTGGTGGAGAACACTGGCTACCACCAGCAGCCTCAGTGTTCCTGGTGGAGAACACTGACCACCACCACCAGCCTCAGTGTTCCTGGTGGAGAACACTGGCCACCACCACCAGCCTCAGTGTTCCTGGTGGAGAACACTGGCCACCACCAGCCTCAGTGTTCCTGGTGGAGAACACTGGCCACCACCAGCCTCAGTGTTCCTGGTGGAGAACACTGGCCACCACCACCAGCCTCAGTGTTCCTGGTGGAGAACACTGGCCACTACCAGCAGCCTCAGTGTTCCTGGTGGAGAACACTGGCCAACACCACCAGCCTCAGTGTTCCTGGTGGAGAACACTGGCCACCACCAGCCTCAGTGTTCCTGGTGGAGAACACTGGCCACCACCAGCCACAGTGTTTCTGGTTGAGAACACTGACAGCTCATACCTCTCAGTTCGGGTACTAGTCTGGTGACAAACCTTTAATCCTTTTCCAGTTTAGTCTTATGCTTAGCTAGATGTGGACTCATTGCTAGAGCTGCATACTCCAGGATTTGTCTGACATATGTTGTATTCAAAGTTCTGAATGATTCCTTACACAAGTTTCTAAATTCCGTTCTTATGTTAGCCAACCTGGCATATGCTTCTGATATTTTTCTCTTGATATGGGCTTCAGGGGACAGGTTTGGCGTGATATCAACCCTCAGGTCTTTCTCTCTCTCTCACTCTGACTCTTGAAGTATTTCATATCCCAAATGATACCTTGTATCTGGCCTCCTTCTCCCTACAACTATATTCATTATATTACATTTACTTGGGTTAACCCTAGCAAAACCATCCTTACCTCCTCATTAGTAATCTTAAACTCTTCAAGTGGTGCCTGGTTAACTATTCTCTCTCTTATCTCTGGAAATTCTCCTTGCTCTAGTGTGAAGACCTCCTGGAATTTCTTATTTAGTTCCTATTATTCATTGTGTGTGTGTGTTTACTGCTTGAGCATGCAGGGTAGAGCAGTTAGCTCTTGGACCCCGCCTTTCTAACTGTCAGTTGCCTTATGTACTGACTCCCATCCTGTTTTTGTTTATCATTTCGACTACTACTATCTCTAACCCACACTCACATCTCTATAATACAGCCTGTAGCAGCTGTCTAACTCCCATGTATCTATTTATTATTAGGTGAACAGATGTATCAGGTGAAAGAAACGGTCTATTTGTTTCTGCTTCGTAGGAGATTTGAACCTGGGCCCTTAAGACGACGACCCTACAATGGAAAATATTTATTATATAGTGAGTTAATAAGATAGTTTGAGGTGAGGTAGCGAGAAGTGCCCCAGAGCGCTCATGTTAGTTGTTGTAAGTCTTAGCAGCACTAGAGACCGGCGGGGAGAATTAGTAGCCAATATTTATGATCTTACCTTGTTGACCTTGAATCATTTATATTGTCTTATTTGATCATGTCATAATAACACTTGAATTTAGAATTAGTTTGCTAACTGAACTATATAAACCTATTTGGCAACAAGAGGCTAATTAACTGAGTAACCAGCAAGTCCCTCGGCCGACGCCCGTGGGGGAGGTGGGCGGCCATGTTCCTTACCCGCCTGGTACAGCTAGAGGCCCCGCTTCGACTCTCCGATCATTATTCTCACGTAGCGCGCTATCAAGAGTGTTTGTGAGATCTTAAAGACCACCAATGAGCCGAAGAGAGAGTAACTAGTAAGTGCATATACTGTGAGCAGAAAGACTGTAATAGAGCCAATGGACAGTATAAGAACCTCTAGAGCGCTGTAGCAGTCTCAACTGTGTTATAGAGGGATATAGATCTGCTATTAGAAGAATATATGTTAAGTGTATTAAGAGCTTTCTTTTACTTAGTGCGGGATACGTCTTGTGGGCAAAGCTGTCTTTGAGAGTGTAGTTTTACCTGGGAAGTTGGGAAGGGTTCATCCCAGGGGTCTTAGCCCCGGAGGCCTTAGTCGCCATTGCCACAGTCTTCCTCCTAGTTAACTCATCGATTAGAGAAATTCATGTATAAAAGTAATTGCAGTTAATAATCAACCTTGCTTAAGGGCTAAAGTAATTACATCAACTGAGTAAAAGAGTCAACCACCCTTACTTGACTATGGGCATATGAGTCAGTTGGAATATGGGGACCAGTTCCTGGAGACATGACCCGTCTCAGTTCAAGGAGTCATCTCGGATTAAGACAAGATGTCCCAATGCCATAGCTTTCCTTTTTTTTTAGATATATACAAGAGTTGTTACATTCTTGTACAGCCTCTAGTACGCGTAGCGTTTCGGGCAGGTCCCTGGAATACGATCCCCGCCGCGAAGAATCGTTTTTACAACCAAGTACCCATTTTACTGTTGAGTTAAACAGAGGTTACAGTTAAGGAATTGCGCCCAGTAAATCCTCTCCGGCCAGCATACGAACCCGTGACAAATCGCTCGCGGAAAGCCAGGCGAGTGTCTTACCACTACGCCACGGAGACTGGTTGTTAATTCCTTAAATTTAAAATTAGAGAAATTCAAGTATAATTCAGTATTGTAGTTATTAATCAACCGTGCTCAAGTATCTAGGTAATCTTCCATTAGTTTTGGAATAATGATTAAGTCACCTTTACTGACCAGTACATATATGTTTAGCTTGTTAATTAGTCTTGCCAATTACGGTATGGCAATGTGTTAGGCAGGCTTGCTGGGTCGCCTGTGAGAGACGCGGGCCATCTCAGCAGCTGGCAGTAGACACAGAGGACCCCTCCTAAAGCCCTGGGACGCCTGTGAGAGACGCGGGCCATCTCAGCAGCTGGCAGTAGACACAGAGGACCCCTCCTAAAGCCCTGGGTCGCCTGTGAGAGACGCGAGCCATCTCAGCAGCTGGCAGTAGACACAGAGGACCCCTCCTAAAGCCCTGGGACGCCTGTGAGAGACGCGAGCCATCTCAGCAGCAGGCAGTAGACACAGAGGACCCCTCCTAAAGCCCTGGGACGCCTGTGAGAGACGCGGGCCATCTCAGCAGCTGGCAGTAGACACAGAGGACCCCTCCTAAAGCCCTGGGTCGCCAGTGAGAGACGCGAGCCATCTCAGCAGCTGGCAGTAGACACAGAGGACCTCTCCTAAAGCCCTGGGACGCCTGTGAGAGACGCGAGCCATCTCAGCAGCTGGCAGTAGACACAGAGGACCCCTCCTAAAGCCCTGGGACGCCTGTGAGAGACGCGGGCCATCTCAGCAGCTGGCAGTAGACACAGAGGACCCCTCCTAAAGCCCTGGGTCGCCTGTGAGAGACGCGAGCCATCTCAGCAGCCGGCAGTAGACACAGAGGACCTCTCCTAAAGCCCTGGGACGCCTGTGAGAGACGCGAGCCATCTCAGCAGCTGGCAGTAGACACAGAGGACCCCTCCTAAAGCCCTGGGTCGCCTGTGAGAGACGCGGGCCAAACCAGCAGCTGGCAGTAGACACAGAGGACCCCTCCTAAAGCCCTGGGTCGCCTGTGAGAGACGCGAGCCATCTCAGCAGCTGGCAGTAGACACAGAGGACCCCTCCTAAAGCCAGCAACATCTTGGTAAAGGCAGTTGGGTGTATTCAAGGTAGAGTCTATTAAGAGTTCAAGTGCAGTTATAGGAATCCACAGTTAAAAATCATTACATCTAGTTAGGAATTTATTTCTGTTAGGGAGTGTTCTCTTTATATAACTTTTGTGTAATAAATAAAGATTGAAGTGATATCTATTGTTTAGTGGAATTTTCTCCCCATTTTATAGAGGGTGTGTGTGTGTGTGTGTGTCTTGTGTATTTTTTTTTTTTGGTAGGGACGCGAGTCTTATTTTCCTCGGCGTCACCCCTTTTATATGAAAGGAACCGTCGGAAATGCATCCGAGGCTGGCCACCACCAGCCTCAGTGTTCCTGGTGGAGAACACTGGCCACCACCAGCCTCAGTGTTCCTGGTGGAGAACACTGGCCACCACCAGCCACAGTGTTCCTGGTGGAGAACACTGGCCACCACCAGCCTCAGTGTTCCTGGTGGAGAACACTGGCCACCACCAGCCTCAGTGTTCCTGGTGGAGAACACTGGCCACCACCAGCCACAGTGTTCCTGGTGGAGAACACTGGCCACCACCAGCCTCAGTGTTCCTGGTGGAGAACACTGGCCAACACCACCAGCCTCAGTGTTCCTGGTGGAGAACACTGGCCACCACCAGCCTCAGTGTTCCTGGTGGAGAACACTGGCCACCACCAGCCACAGTGTTTCTGGTTGAGAACACTGACAGCTCATACCTCTCAGTTCGGGTACTAGTCTGGTGACAAACCTTTAATCCTTTTCCAGTTTAGTCTTATGCTTAGCTAGATGTGGACTCATTGCTAGAGCTGCATACTCCAGGATTTGTCTGACATATGTTGTATTCAAAGTTCTGAATGATTCCTTACACAAGTTTCTAAATTCCGTTCTTATGTTAGCCAACCTGGCATATGCTTCTGATATTTTTCTCTTGATATGGGCTTCAGGGGACAGGTTTGGCGTGATATCAACCCTCAGGTCTTTCTCTCTCTCTCACTCTGACTCTTGAAGTATTTCATATCCCAAATGATACCTTGTATCTGGCCTCCTTCTCCCTACAACTATATTCATTATATTACATTTACTTGGGTTAACCCTAGCAAAACCATCCTTACCTCCTCATTAGTAATCTTAAACTCTTCAAGTGGTGCCTGGTTAACTATTCTCTCTCTTATCTCTGGAAATTCTCCTTGCTCTAGTGTGAAGACCTCCTGGAATTTCTTATTTAGTTCCTATTATTCATTGTGTGTGTGTGTTTACTGCTTGAGCATGCAGGGTAGAGCAGTTAGCTCTTGGACCCCGCCTTTCTAACTGTCAGTTGCCTTATGTACTGACTCCCATCCTGTTTTTGTTTATCATTTCGACTACTACTATCTCTAACCCACACTCACATCTCTATAATACAGCCTGTAGCAGCTGTCTAACTCCCATGTATCTATTTATTATTAGGTGAACAGATGTATCAGGTGAAAGAAACGGTCTATTTGTTTCTGCTTCGTAGGAGATTCGAACCTGCGCCCTTAAGACGACGACCCTACAATGGAAAATATTTATTATATAGTGAGTTAATAAGATAGTTTGAGGTGAGGTAGCGAGAAGTGCCCCAGAGCGCTCATGTTAGTTGTTGTAAGTCTTAGCAGCACTAGAGACCGGCGGGGAGAATTAGTAGCCAATATTTATGATCTTACCTTGTTGACCTTGAATCATTTATATTGTCTTATTTGATCATGTCATAATAACACTTGAATTTAGAATTAGTTTGCTAACTGAACTATATAAACCTATTTGGCAACAAGAGGCTAATTAACTGAGTAACCAGCAAGTCCCTCGGCCGACGCCCGTGGGGGAGGTGGGCGGCCATGTTCCTTACCCGCCTGGTACAGCTAGAGGCCCCGCTTCGACTCTCCGATCATTATTCTCACGTAGCGCGCTATCAAGAGTGTTTGTGAGATCTTAAAGACCACCAATGAGCCGAAGAGAGAGTAACTAGTAAGTGCATATACTGTGAGCAGAAAGACTGTAATAGAGCCAATGGACAGTATAAGAACCTCTAGAGCGCTGTAGCAGTCTCAACTGTGTTATAGAGGGATATAGATCTGCTATTAGAAGAATATATGTTAAGTGTATTAAGAGCTTTCTTTTACTTAGTGCGGGATACGTCTTGTGGGCAAAGCAGTCTTTGAGAGTGTAGTTTTACCTGGGAAGTTGGGAAGGGTTCATCCCAGGGGTCTTAGCCCCGGAGGCCTTAGTCGCCATTGCCACAGTCTTCCTCCTAGTTAACTCATCGATTAGAGAAATTCATGTATAAAAGTAATTGCAGTTAATAATCAACCTTGCTTAAGGGCTAAAGTAATTACATCAACTGAGTAAAAGAGTCAACCACCCTTACTTGACTATGGGCATATGAGTCAGTTGGAATATGGGGACCAGTTCCTGGAGACATGACCCGTCTCAGTTCAAGGAGTCATCTCGGATTAAGACAAGATGTCCCAATGCCATAGCTTTCCTTTTTTTTAGATATATACAAGAGTTGTTACATTATTGTACAACCTCTAGTACGCGTAGCGTTTCGGGCAGGTCCCTGGAATACGATCCCCGCCGCGAAGAATCGTTTTTACAACCAAGTACCTATTTTACTGTTGAGTTAAACAGAGGTTACAGTTAAGGAATTGCGCCCAGTAAATCCTCTCCGGCCAGCATACGAACCCGTGACAAATCGCTCGCGGAAAGCCAGGCGAGTGTCTTACCACTACGCCACGGAGACTGGTTGTTAATTCCTTAAATTTAAAATTAGAGAAATTCAAGTATAATTCAGTATTGTAGTTATTAATCAACCGTGCTCAAGTATCTAGGTAATCTTCCATTAGTTTTGGAATAATGATTAAGTCACCTTTACTGACCAGTACATATATGTTTAGCTTGTTAATTAGTCTTGCCAATTACGGTATGGCAATGTGTTAGGCAGGCTTGCTGGGTCGCCTGTGAGAGACGCGGGCCATCTCAGCAGCTGGCAGTAGACACAGAGGACCCCTCCTAAAGCCCTGGGACGCCTGTGAGAGACGCGGGTCATCTCAGCAGCTGGCAGTAGACACAGAGGACCCCTCCTAAAGCCCTGGGTCGCCTGTGAGAGACGCGAGCCATCTCAGCAGCTGGCAGTAGACACAGAGGACCCCTCCTAAAGCCCTGGGACGCCTGTGAGAGACGCGAGCCATCTCAGCAGCAGGCAGTAGACACAGAGGACCCCTCCTAAAGCCCTGGGACGCCTGTGAGAGACGCGGGCCATCTCAGCAGCTGGCAGTAGACACAGAGGACCCCTCCTAAAGCCCTGGGTCGCCAGTGAGAGACGCGAGCCATCTCAGCAGCTGGCAGCAGACACAGAGGACCTCTCCTAAAGCCCTGGGACGCCTGTGAGAGACGCGAGCCATCTCAGCAGCTGGCAGTAGACACAGAGGACCCCTCCTAAAGCCCTGGGACGCCTGTGAGAGACGCGGGCCATCTCAGCAGCTGGCAGTAGACACAGAGGACCCCTCCTAAAGCCCTGGGTCGCCTGTGAGAGACGCGAGCCATCTCAGCAGCCGGCAGTAGACACAGAGGACCTCTCCTAAAGCCCTGGGACGCCTGTGAGAGACGCGAGCCATCTCAGCAGCTGGCAGTAGACACAGAGGACCCCTCCTAAAGCCCTGGGTCGCCTGTGAGAGACGCGGGCCAAACCAGCAGCTGGCAGTAGACACAGAGGACCCCTCCTAAAGCCCTGGGTCGCCTGTGAGAGACGCGAGCCATCTCAGCAGCTGGCAGTAGACACAGAGGTCCCCTCCTAAAGCCAGCAACATCTTGGTAAAGGCAGTTGGGTGTATTCAAGGTAGAGTCTATTAAGAGTTCAAGTGCAGTTATAGGAATCCACAGTTAAAAATCATTACATCTAGTTAGGAATTTATTTCTGTTAGGGAGTGTTCTCTTTATATAACTTTTGTGTAATAAATAAAGATTGAAGTGATATCTATTGTTTAGTGGAATTTTCTCCCCATTTTATATATTTCCTGTGAACTTTGAAAGCGCTCCTTAGCCTATTTAATATATATATAAGCCCTTTTGTTGAGTTAATCCACACGTTAAAGTAAATTCATCCCACCTTTCAAATAACTGGGGATCTACATTCATGGATTTATGTTGCAATTGACTGATCTTTTCCGGAAGTCAGTTAGCGTGATTACAGAAATTCTCAGGTAAGGTGGAGGCAGCAGTACAATCTCTCAGAGTTTGCTTGTAGCTGAGGAGCACAGTGCCCTTGTTTGTGGCACCCAGGCGGTCAACCGCCCAGGTTACAAGGCCTCGCTGGATTGGAGGCTACAGTAAAAATAGTGAACATCAGAATCATTAATTAACGGCCAGCATTAGCCAGTAAATCAACTCGTCCTCTTAAAAATAACGTCACTTTTGGCTCGTATGTGCGCTATGGCCAAAAGTGGACGTAATTTTAAATGAAATCAACTCACAAAAGTGACGTACTGTCCCGTTTTCTGTTTGAGGCGTCCGGCCTACTCAGAAAGGTTAGGAGAGGAAACTTTCAATTAACGGTTTTCATAATGTTTTGAGACTTTATGAGAATTTCCTGCAAACCTAACCTATTAGAGGACCCTCAACTAACTTTTGTTGAAAAAAATCCCAAATTTATTTTCATTTTTTTTTATTTACAAATTACGTCCACTTTCGGCCATACGGGCAAACGGCCACAAGCAACTTTATTTTTAAGAGGACAGGTTGAGTAAATAGTGGTAAAGGATGAGTACCGTTACAACGCCGTCATGCGCCAAGCTCCCTCCTGGTTATCCAGAGCCAATACTGGTCCATACGAAAACCTCATGGAATAAATACTTATTATTTCAGTATTAAGAAAAAGAGTTACCTGGGCCTCTCCGTCTTGCCCTGAAAAACGTTTTCTTTACTCCTTTGAACATATATACATGAATCTTGAGATGATTTCGGGATTTAGCGTTCCCACGGCCCGGTTCTCGACCAGGCCTCCTTTTCGTTACACACACACCCCAGGAAGCAGCCCGTAGCAGCTGTCTAGCTCCCAGGTACGTATTTACTGCTAGATGAACAGATGCATCGGAGTAAAAGAAACTACCCATTTGTTTTCGAATCCACCGGGCATCAAACCCGGAACTTTTGGACTACGAATCCCGAGTGCTCTCCACTCAGCTATCAGGTCATTAGTCAAAGCATTACATATGTATGTTTTAATTTATATATTAATTTATTTAATTGTATATTAAATATTTCGTTTAAGAAGGAGTAGTGATTGTGAAGTTTCCAGTAAAGGCTTAATTAGGCAAGGTGGCATACATAATTAGGCAAGGTGGCATACATAATTAGGCAAGGTGGCATACAAAATTAGGCAAGGTAGCATACATAATTAGACAAGGTGGCATACATAATTAGGCAAGGTGGCATACATAATTAGTCAAGGTGGCATACATAAGCAAGATGATGTATTCCTGTTAAAAGTTTGCACTTTAGCTTCATGCTGTAGACAAGATCATGAGGGTTGACGCCGGTTAAGGAATGGAAGCACTTGCTTGGACGGGTGAGGCAAGTACCGTCTGATTGGCGGTGGTCGGAGTGCAAGTATCTGATTAGCGGCATGAGCAAGAACACCTGATGGGTAAGGTCGTAATGGGAACACCTGATTAGTAAAGTGAAAGAGGATGTATCTAATTGAAAAAATTGGAGTAGTAACACCTGATTGGTGGAGAGGAAGTAGGAACGACTAATTAGTGCAGTGGGGGAAGAGTGGGCTATTCAGGTACGTGTAGGTGGGAATGAGTGTGGGTAGGATGATACTGGAATACGTTAATGATTCTAGAGTTCCCGAGGAGAGTGTGAGGCAGGGGTGGGGGAGTGTGAGACAGGGGTGGGGGAGTGTGAGGCAGGGGTGGGAGAGTGTGAGGCAGGGGTGGGAGAGTGTGAGGCAGGGGTGGGAGAGTGTGAGGCAGGGGTGGGAGAGTGTGAGGCAGGGGTGGGAGAGTGTGAGGCAGGGGTGGGAGAGTGTGAGGCAGGGGTGGGAGAGTGTGAGGCAGGGGTGAGAGAGTGTGAGGCAGGGGTGGGGGAGTGTGAGGCAGGGGTGGGAGAGTGTGAGGCAGGGGTGGGGGAGTGTGAGGCAGGGGTGGGAGAGTGTGAGGCAGGGGTGGGAGAGTGTGAGGCAGGGGTGGGAGAGTGTGAGGCAGGGGTGGGAGAGTGTGAGGCAGGGGTGGGGGAGTGTGAGGCAGGGGTGGGAGAGTGTGAGGCAGGGGTGGGGGAGTGTGAGGCAGGGGTGGGAGAGTGTGAGGCAGGGGTGGGGGAGTGTGAGGCAGGGGTGGGAGAGTGTGAGGCAGGGGTGGGAGAGTGTGAGGCAGGGGTGGGGGAGTGTGAGGCAGGGGTGGGAGAGTGTGAGGCAGGGGTGGGGGAGTGTGAGGCAGGGGTGGGAGAGTGTGAGGCAGGGGTGGGAGAGTGTGAGGCAGGGGTGGGAGAGTGTGAGGCAGGGGTGGGAGAGTGTGAGGCAGGGGTGGGAGAGTGTGAGGCAGGGGTGGGAGAGTGTGAGGCAGGGGTGGGGGAGTGTGAGGCAGGGGTGGGAGAGTGTGAGGCAGGGGTGGGAGAGTGTGAGGCAGGGGTGGGAGAGTGTGAGGCAGGGGTGGGGGAGTGTGAGGCAGGGGTGGGAGAGTGTGAGGCAGGGGTGGGAGAGTGTGAGGCAGGGGTGGGGGAGTGTGAGGCAGGGGTGGGAGAGTGTGAGGCAGGGGTGGGGGAGTGTGAGGCAGGGGTGGGAGAGTGTGAGGCAGGGGGGGGGGAGTGTGAGGCAGGGGTGGGAGAGTGTGAGGCAGGGGTGGGGGAGTGTGAGGCAGGGGTGGGAGAGTGTGAGGCAGGGGTGGGAGAGTGTGAGGCAGGGGTGGGGGAGTGTGAGGCAGGGGTGGGAGAGTGTGAGGCAAGGGGGTGGGATTAGTGAGGGTGTATGAGGGGGCATTAATTAGGGCGGTGCGAGGAAGCACAGGGATAATCACTGGGGCAACACAGCCTCCTAGATGAGCACCAGACCTGTGAAGAGGTTCGTGTGTGTACGTCTGGTGGAATATATGTGTCCTTTGTATATATGTAATATATGTAATGTTATTATATGTAACGTAGGGGAAAGATATGTGCATATGAGGAGTGGATAGATATGTGTGGAGGGGTAGATATCGCCCTAGCTCTAACCATTATTCCATGCATTGACATTCAGGCCATTAAAGTAGCCTGCTCTGTATACGTGTGTATGGATGGATGTATACGCGTGCGAGAATGTATGAATGCATGCTCCAGCTGTGAATGGGAATAAGTATATAAACTATCTGGACCCTCAGTCGTTGATGTTGTGTTGCGGATATAACACTTAGTGGTAATAGATAAGACTGGGTAACCGGCTGCGCCCGGGTCTCTCTTCCAATCTCTCTTTCCCCTCTCTCCCACCTTATCTCCCCTCACTCATATTTCTTTGCGAATTCTCTCTCTCTCTCTCTCTCTCTCTCTCTCTCTCTCTCTCTCTCTCTCTCTCTCTCTCTCTCTCTCTCTCTCTCTCTCTCTCTCTCTCTCTCTCTCTCTCTCTCTCTCTCCCTCTCCCTCTCCCTCTCCTCTCCCTCTCTCTCTCTCTCTCTCTCTCTCTCTCTCTCTCTCTCTCCCTCTCCTCTCTCCTCTCCCTCTCCTCTCCCTCTCTCTCTCTCTCTCTCTCTCTCTCTCTCTCTCTCTCCCTCTCCTCTCTCCTCTCCCTCTCCTCTCTCTCTCTCTCTCTCTCTCTCTCTCTCTCTCTCTCTCTCTCTCTCTCTCTCTCTCTCTCTCTCTCTCTCTCTCTCTCTCTCTCTCTCCCTCTCCCTCTCCCTCTCTCTCTCTCTCTCTCTCTCTCCTCTCTCTCTCTCTCTCTCTCTCTCTCTCTCTCTCTCTCTCTCTCTCTCTCTCTCTCCCTCTCCCTCTCCCTCTCCCTCTCTCTCTCTCTCTCTCTCTCTCTCTCTCTCTCTCTCTCTCTCTCTCTCTCTCTCTCTCTCTCTCTCTCCTCTCTCCCTCTCCCTCTCCCTCTCCCTCTCTCTCTCTCTCTCTCTCTCTCTCTCTCTCTCTCTCTCTCTCTCTCTCTCTCTCTCTCTCTCTCTCTCTCTCTCTCTCTCTCTCTCTCCTCTCCTCTCCTCTCTCCTCTCTCTCTCTCTCTCTCTCTCTCTCTCTCTCTCCTCCCGTCATCCCCTCTCCACTATTCTACTCCAACAGTCCTGGTCAGGTTTGAGTGAGAAATTAGGTTAGGTTTGGGTTAGGTAATTACCTCATGATGAAATAGGTTTAGCTTGGGTCATTAGAATAAGCTAGGATACGTTTTGCGTGGATGATTAGAATAGGATTAGGTTAGGCTACGTCAAGTTTTGAACGGGTAAATAGTTTAGGATAGGGTAGGTTGAGTTTGGTCGGGCTTAGTTAATAAGCAATTAACAGTTTTAAGTAGTATGCATAATCGTAAATGATATTTACTCTGAACTCCCACTGGTCAAACTACATCGTTTGGTCAGCATCATTCTCCCTATTACCTAAACACGTTCTATAACTTGGTTATACCTCACGTTTGCAAAAGCGTAAATTTTTAATACGACTCAATATTTACTTAAATATTAAAATTCCATATAATCTAAACTCTAAAGCCTTGAAAGGTCTATAATTTGTATTAATTCAAAATTTTCTAAACCTGAGCTCCTCTGGGATACAAAATAAATAAAAAACCTGAGCTTGTCGAGTACTTAAGCTTTGGTCTGAAATTTTACGTCGAATAAAACACCGAGACTTCGAGCCTGACCCGAGTCCCGCCGGCCCGGATATGTTGCTTCTGTCTGTCCTCTCTGACAATCAACCATTTCTCTCACCTCTCTTCTGACCTCTTATCCTCTTATGTGATCCCTCTCTTCCCTCCTTCTCCTCTCCCCCTCTATCCTTTTTCTTCTCTACCCCCTTTCTCTCTCACTCCCTGATGCTTCTCTTCCTTACTCCCTCCGTCATCGAGTTCCCTTCCACCTTCCCCTCACTCGTCCACCCTCTCCTCTCCCCTCCCACCCTCACCTCTCCCTGAGGGAGGCACGGTTATAATCCCTCACTTTGTCTCTGTCGCTCTGTTTCCTGGTCCGAGCCACTCTCATTTCTTCCCATGATCACCCCATACGTTTCCTGCCTCGACCACCTGCCTCTTTATGCAGTATGATTAAAGTACCTCTTTAGGCAGTAAGGTTAAGGTACCTGCTTATACAGTATGATTAAAGTACCTCTTTAGATAGCAAGGTTAAGGTACCTGTTTATACAGTAAGCTTAAAGTACCTCTTTAGACAGTAAGGTTAAGGTACCTGTTTATACAGTATGATTAAAGTACCTCTTTATACAGTATGATTAAAGTGCCTCTTTATACAGTATGATTAACGTACCTCTTTATACAGTATGATTAACGTACCTCTTTATACAGTATGATTAAAGTACCTCTTTATACAGTATGATTAAAGTACCTCTTTAGACAGTAAAGTTAAAGTACCTGTTTATACAGTATGCTTAAAGTTCCTCTTGAGACAGTACGGTCCTGGTACCTGTTTGTATACAGTTAACGGGTACAGGTACATGTAACAGGTTAACAGATACAGGTAACAGGTTAACAGGTACAAGTAACAGGTTAACAGGTACAGGTAACAGGTACAGGTAAAACAGGTGCACAGTCACAGCCCCCGTGCCTAACTATATTTTTAAGTTATCGGCTCATGACAGTCTAACTGAAACAACGATTCGGTTGTCTCCTCAGCAGCATCCCTCAGCGGACTATGGAGAAGGAATGTGTTATCCTCACCCGGTTTACATTAAACCCCTCATAAAGTGACCCATATATACACGTATTTACATACAGCGGCCTCGGTTCTTTATGTTAGATACAGAGTGAAGCCCCGACTACCTGTGGAGTTACAGTCTTGTTTGTAGTACCTGTTTACAAGCTTTGGTTCTGGTGCTTGTTTATTAGGGTTGGTCTCGGTAGCTGTCTATAAAGTCTGACTAAAGTCTGATCTTGGTACCAGTTTATAAAATCTGATCTTGGTACCTGTTTCCAAAAGATGGTTTTGGTTCCTGTTGGAAACGTTTGGACTGAATTTCTGTTGAATCCGTTCTCACGGTTTTACTGTCGATTGATTTGACGAGTTTTTGCACCAGCAAATTAACACGTAACTAAACCGTCTTACCCATTATGTCAAGACGTTTTTAATTCGTTCCAAGCAGCTAAAATTAAGGTGCATTCAACTCTGTGTCACCTCAGTTCGGACGCTGATGTCTAACACGTCAAAACTATGGTTGGTCTCAGTTTTTGACTTAACGGCATCTTAAGCCAACTTTTTTTTTACTTTTTAAATTGGAACTGTTTATATAAATACAGGATATAAAGGTACAGTTTACAGAGTTACTGTTTATATAGGTTCTGTTTAAAAGATACTGTTTATATAGGCGCTGCTAATAGGTACTGCTTAAAAAGGTACAGCTTAACTGTTTTAATAGGTGTTGTTTATGATGGTACTGCTTATAAAAGAACTGTTTATATAGTTTTAGTTATATAAGAAATATTTATAAAGATTACATAGTTACTGGTTATTTAAGAACTGTTTATCTAGTTACTGGTAATATAAGAACTGTTTATATAGTCACTGGTTATATAAGAACTGGTTATATAATTTATACAGTTACTGGTTTATAGCTCGTGTGAGAAAGCCAGTCAATAGATCGACTTTACTCGCGCCAGTACACAAAGACGTGATCTAGAGGCCTATAAATACAGCACTTTACAAAATTCTAGTTAATATAATAGTTTATAATGATTGTTGACGTTGTGAGTTCATATTGATGTTCCTGACTACCACTACTCAGCACCAACACCACTGGTTACCACTACCCAGCACCAACACCACTGGCGACCATTACCCAGCACCCACACCACTGGCTACCATTACCCAGCACCAACACCACTGGCGACCATTACCCAGCACCAACACCACTGGCTACCACTAACCAGCACCAACACCACTGACTACCATTACCCAGCACCAACACCACAGGCTGCCACTACACAGCAACAACACCACTGGCTACCACTACCCAGCACCAACACCACTGGTTACCACTACCCAGCAACAACACCACTGGCTACCACTACCCAGCACAAACACCACTGGCTACCACTACCTGGCACCAACACCACTGGCAACCACTACCCAGCACCAACACCACTGGCTACCACTACCCAGCACCAACACCACTGACTACCATTACCCAGAACCAACACCACTGGTTACCACTACCCAGCACAAGCACCACTGGCTACCACTACCCAGCACAAGCACCACTGGCAACCACTACCCAGCACCAACACCACTGGCAACCACTACCCAGCACAAGCACCACTGGCAACCACTACCCAGCACAAAAACCACTGGCTACCACTACCTAGCACCAACACCACTGGCAACCATTACCCAGCACCAACACCACTGGCTACCACTACCCAGCACCAACACCACTGGCTACCACTACCCAGCAACAACACCACTGGCAACCACTACCCAGCACCAACACCACTGGCTACCACTACCCAGCACAAACACCACTGGCAACCATTACCCAGCACCAACACCACTGGCAACCACTACCTAGCACCAACACCACTGGCAACCATTACCCAGCACCAACACCACTGGCAACCACAACCCAGCACCAACACCACTGGCTACCACTACCCAGCACAAACACCACTGGCTACCACTACCCAGCACAAACACCACTGGCAACCATTACCCAGCACCAACACCACTGGCAACCACTACCCAGCACAAGCACCACTGGCAACCACTACCCAGCACAAACACCACTGGCTACCACTACCCAGCACAAACACCACTGGCAACCATTACCCAGCACCAACACCACTGGCAACCATTACCCAGCACCAACACCACTGGCTACCACTACCCAGCCACAACACCACTGGCAACCATTACCCAGCACCAGCACCACTGGCAACCACTACCCAGCACCAACACAACTGGCTACCACTACCCAGCACAAAAACCACTGGCTACCACTACCTAGCACCAACACCACTGGCAACCATTACCCAGCACCAACACCACTGGCTACCACTACCCAGCACCAACACCACTGGCTACCACTACCCAGCAACAACACCACTGGCCAACACTACCCAGCACCAACACCACTGGCTACCACTACCCAGCAACAACACCACTGGCCAACACTACCCAGCACCAACACCACTGGTTACCACTACCCAGCAACAACACCACTGGCCAACACTACCCAGCACCAACACCACTGGCTACCATTACCCAGCACAAGCACCACTGGCTACCACTAACTAGCACCAACACCACTGGCAACCACTACCCAGCACCATCCCCACTGGCTACCACTACCCAGCACCAACACCACTGGCTACCACTACCTAGCACCAACACCACTGGCAACCATTACCCAGCACCAACACCACTGGCTACCATTACCCAGCACCAACATCACTGGCTACCACTACCCAGCACCAACACTACTGGCTACCATTACCTAGCACAAACACCACTGGCTACTATTACCCAGCACCAACACCACTGGCTACCATTACCCAGCACCAACACCACTGGCAACCACTACCCAACACCACCACCACTGGCAACCACTACCCAGCATCAACACCACTGGCAACCACAACACAGCACCAACACCACTGGCAACCATTACCCAGCACAAACACCACTGGCTACCACTACCTAGCACCAACACCACTGGTAATCATTACTCAGCACCAACACCACTGGCTACCATTACCGAGCACCAACACCACTGGCTACCACTACCCAGAACAAACACCACTGGCTACCACTACCTAGCACCAACACCACTGGCTACCATTACTCAGCACAAACACCACTGGCAACCATTACCCAGCACCAACACCACTGGCAACCACTACCTAGCACCAACACCACTGGCAACCACTACCCAGCACAAACACCACTGGCAACCATTACCCAGCACCAACACCACTGGCTACCACTACCCAGCACCAACACCACTGGCAACCATTACCCAGCACCAACACCACTGACTATCACTACCCAGCAACAACACCACTGGCAACAATTACCCAGCGCCAACACCACTGGCTACCATTACCCAGCACCAACACCACAGGCTGCCACTTCCCAGCAACAACACCTCTGGTTACCACTACCCAGCACAAACACCACTGGCTACCACTACCTAGCACCAACACCACTGGCAACCACTACCCAGCACCAACACCACTGGCTACCACTACCCAGCACCAAAACTACTGGCTACCATTACCCAGCACCAACACCACTGGCTACCACTACCCAGCACAAACACAACTGGCTACCACTACCTAGCACCACCACCACTGGCAACCATTACCCAGCACCAACACCACTGGCTACCATTACCCAGCACCAACACCACTGGCTACCACTACCCAGCACCAACACTACTAGCTACCATTACCCAGCACAAACACCACTGGCTACTATTACCCAGCACCAACACCACTGGCTACCATTACCCAGCACCAACACCACTGGCAACCACTACCCAGCACAACCACCACTGGCAACCACTACCCAGCACAAAAACCACTGGCTACCACTACCTAGCACCAACACCACTGGCAACCATTACCCAGCACCAACATCACTGGCTACCACTACCCAGCACCAACACCACTGGCTACCACTACCCAGCAACAACACCACTGGCAACCACTACCCAGCACCAACACCACTGGCTACCACTACCCAGCACAAACACCACTGGCAACCATTACCCAGCACCAACACCACTGGCAACCACTACCTAGCACCAACACCACTGGCAACCATTACCCAGCACCAACACCACTGGCAACCACAACCCAGCACCAACACCACTGGCTACCACTACCCAGCACAAACACCACTGGCTACCACTACCCAGCACAAACACCACTGGCAACCATTACCCAGCACCAACACCACTGGCAACCACTACCCAGCACAAGCACCACTGGGAACCACTACCCAGCACAAACACCACTGGCTACCACTACCCAGCACAAACACCACTGGCAACTATTACCCAGCACCAACACCACTGGCAACCATTACCCAGCACCAACACCACTGGCTACCACTACCCACCCACAACACCACTGGCAACCATTACCCAGCACCAGCACCACTGGCAACCACTACCCAGCACCAACACAACTGGCTACCACTACCCAGCACAAAAACCACTGGCTACCACTACCTAGCACCAACACCACTGGCAACCATTACCCAGCACCAACACCACTGGCTACCACTACCCAGCACCAACACCACTGGCTACCACTACCCAGCAACAACACCACTGGCCAACACTACCCAGCACCAACACCACTGGCTACCACTACCCAGCAACAACACCACTGGCCAACACTACCCAGCACCAACACCACTGGTTACCACTACCCAGCAACAACACCACTGGCCAACACTACCCAGCACCAACACCACTGGCTACCATTACCCAGCACAAGCACCACTGGCTACCACTAACTAGCACCAACACCACTGGCAACCACTACCCAGCACCATCCCCACTGGCTACCACTACCCAGCACCAACACCACTGGCTACCACTACCTAGCACCAACACCACTGGCTACCACTACCCAGCAAAAGCACCACTGGCTACCACTACCCAGCACCAACACCATTGGCTACCATTACCCAGCACAAACACCACTGGCAACCATTACCCAGCACCAACACCACTAGCAACCACTACCTAGCACCAACACAACTGGCAACCATTACCCAGCACCAACACCACTGGCTATCACTACCCAGCAACAACACCACTGGCAACCATTACCCAGCACCAACACCACTGGCTACCATTACCCAGCACCAACACCACATGCTGCCACTACCCAGCAACAACACCACTGGCTACCACTACCCAGCACAAGCACCACTGGCTACCACTACCTAGCACCAACACCACTGGCTACCGTTACCCACCACAAACACAACTGGCAACCATTACCCAGCACCAACACCACTGGCAACAACTACGCAGCACCAACACCACTGACTACCACTAACCAGCACCAACACCACTGGTTACCACTACCCAGCAACAACACCACTGGCTACCACTACCCAGCACAAACACCACTGGCTACCACTACCCAGCACCAACACCACTGACTACCATTACCCAGCACCAACACCACTGGCAACCACTACCCAGCACCAACACCACTGGCTACCACTACCCAGCACAACCACCACTGACTACCATTACCTAGAACCAACACCACTGGTTACCACTACCCAGCACAAGCACCACTGGCTACCAATACCCAGCACAAGCACCACTGGCAACCACTACCCAGCACCAACACCACTGGCTACCACTACCCAGCACAAGCACCACTGGCAACCACTACCCAGCACAAACACCACTGGCTACCACTACCCAGCACAAACACCACTGGCAACCAGTACCCAGCACCAGCACCACTGGCAACCACTACCCAGCACCAACACCACTGGCAACCACTACCCAGCACAACCACCACTGGCTACCATTACCCAGCACAAGCACCACTGGCTACCACTACCTAGCACCAACACCACTGGCAACCACTACCCAGCACCATCACCACTGGCTACAACTACCCAGCACCAACACCACTGGCTACCTCTACCCAGCACAAACACCACTGGCTACCACTACCTAGCACCAACACCACTGGCAACCATTACCCAGCACCAACACCACTTGCTACCATTACCCAGCACCAACACCACTGGCTACCACTACCCAGCACAAACACCACTGGCTACCACTACCTAGCACCAACACCACTGGCTACCACTACTCAGCACCATCACCACTGGCTACAACTACCCAGCACCAACACCACTGGCTACCACTACCTAGCACAAACACCACTGGCTACCACTACCTAGCACCAACACCACTGGCAACCATTACCCAGCACCAACACCACTGGCTACCATTACCCAGCACCAACACCACTGGCTACCACTACCCAGCACAAACACCACTGGCTACCACTACCTAGCACCAACACCACTGGCTACCATTACTCAGCACAAACACCACTGGCAACCATTACCCAGCACCAACACCACTGGCAACCACTACCTAGCACCAACACCACTGGCAACCACTACCCAGCACAAACACCACTGGCAACCATTACCCAGCACCAACACCACTGGCTACCACTACCCAGCACCAACACCACTGGCAACCATTACCCAGCACCAACACCACTGGCTATCACTACCCAGCAACAACACCACTGGCAACCATTACCCAGCACCAACACCACTGGCTACCATTACCAAGCACCAACACCACAGGCTGCCACTTCCCAGCAACAACACCACTGGCTACCACTACCCAGCACAAACACCACTGGCTACCACTACCTAGCACCAACACCACTGGCAACCACTACCCAGCACCAACACCACTGGCTACCACTACCCAGCACCAAAACTACTGGCTACCATTACCCAGCACCAACACCACTGGCTACCACTACCCAGCACAAACACAACTGGCTACCACTACCTAGCACCACCACCACTGGCAACCATTACCCAGCACCAACACCGCTGGCTACCATTACCCAGCACCAACATCACTGGCTACCACTACCCAGCACCAACACTACTGGCTACCATTACCTAGCACAAACACCACTGGCTACTATTACCCAGCACCAACACCACTGGCTACCATTACCCAGCACCAACACCACTGGCAACCACTACCCAGCACCACCACCACTGGCAACCACTACCCAGCATCAACACCACTGGCAACCACAACACAGCACCAACACCACTGGCAACTATTACCCAGCACAAACACCACTGGCTACCACTACCTAGCACCAACACCACTGGCAATCATTACTCAGCACCAACACCACTGGCTACCATTACCCAGCACCAACACCACTGGCTACCACTACCCAGCACAAACACCACTGGCTACCACTACCTAGCACCAACACCACTGGCTACCATTACTCAGCACAAACACCACTGGCAACCATTACCCAGCACCAACACCACTGGCAACCACTACCTAGCACCAACACCACTGGCAACCACTACCCAGCACAAACACCACTGGCAACCATTACCCAGCACCAACACCACTGGCTACCACTACCCAGCACCAACACCACTGGCAACCATTACCCAGCACCAACACCACTGGCTATCACTACCCAGCAACAACACCACTGGCAACCATTACCCATCGCCAACACCACTGGCTACCATTACCCAGCACCAACACCACAGGCTGCCACTTCCCAGCAACAACACCTCTGGTTACCACTACCCAGCACAAACACCACTGGCTACCACTACCTAGCACCAACACCACTGGCTACCACTACCCAGCACCAAAACTACTGGCTACCATTACCCAGCACCAACACCACTGGCTACCACTACCCAGCACAAACACAACTGGCTACCACTACCTAGCACCACCACCACTGGCAACCATTACCCAGCACCAACACCACTGGCTACCATTACCCAGCACCAACACCACTGGCTACCACTACCCAGCACCAACACTACTGGCTACCATTACCCAGCACAAACACCACTGGCTACTATTACCCAGCATCAACACCACCTGGCTACCATTACCCAGCACCAACACCACTGGCAACCACTACCCAGCACAACCACCACTGGCAACCACTACCCAGCATCAACACCACTGGCAACCACAACACAGCACCAACACCACTGGCAACCATTACCCAGCACCAACACCACTGGCAACCATTACCCAGCACCAACACCACTGGCAACCATTACCCAGCACCAACACCACTGGCTACCACTACCCAGCACCAACACCACTGGCTACCACTACCCAGCACCAACACGACTGGTTACCACTACCCAGCACCAACACCACTGGCAACCACTAGCAAGCACCAACACCACTGGCAACCATTACCCAGCACCAACACCACTGGCAACCACTACTCAGCACCAACACCACTGGCTACCATTACCCAGAACCAACACCACTGGCTACCACTACCCAGCACAAACACCACTGGCTACCACTACCCAGCACCAACACCACTGGCAACCACTACCCAGCACCAACACCACTGGCAACCATTACCCAGCACCAACACCACTGGCTACCACTACCCAGCACCAACACCACTGGCTACCACTACCCAGAACAAACACCACTGGCATCCATTATCCAGCACCAACACCACTGGCAACCACTACTCAGCACCAACACCACTGGCTACCATTACCCAGCACCAACACTACTTGCCTACCACTACCCAGCACAAACACCACTGGCTACCTCTACCCAGCACCAACACCACTAGGCTACCACTACCCAGCACAAACACCACTGGCTACCACTACCTAGCACCACCACCACTGGCAACCATTACCCAGCACCAACACCACTGGCTTCCATTACCCAGCACCAACACCACTGGCTACCACTACCCAGCACCAACACCACTGGCTACCACTACCCAGCACCAACACCACTGGCTACCAGTACCCAGCACCAACACCACTAGCTACCACTACCCAGCACCAACACCGCTGGTTACCACTACCCAGCACTAACACCACTGGCTACCATTACCCAGCACAAACAACACTGGCTACCATTACCCAGGACCAACACCACTGGCAACCACTACCCAGCACCAACACCACTGGTACCACTACCCAGCACAAACAACACTGGCTACCATTACCCAGCACCAACACCACTGGCAACCACTACCCAGCACCAACACCACTGGTACCACTACCCAGCACAAACACCACTGGCTACCACTACCTAGCACCACCACCACTGGCAACCATTACCCAGCACCAACACCACTGGCTACCATTACCCAGCACCAACACCACTGGCTAGTACTACCCAGCACCAACACCACTGGTTACCACTACCCAGCACCAACACCACTGGCAACCACTACCCAGCACCAACACCACTGGCAACCATTACACAGCACCAACACCACTGGCTACCACTACCGAGCACCAACACCACTGGCTACCACTACCCAGCACCAACACCACTGGCTACCACTACCCAGCACCAACACCACTGGTTACCACTACCCAGCACCAACACCACTGGCAACCATTACCCAGCACCAACACCACTGGCTACCACTACCCAGCACCAACACCACTGGCTACCACTACCCAGCACAAACAACACTGGCTACCTTTACCCAGCACCAACACCACTGGCTACCATTACCCAGCACCAACACCACTGGCTACCACTACCCAGCACCAACACCACTGGCTACCACTACCCAGCACCAACACCACTGGCTACCACTACCCAGCACCAACACCACTGGCTACCACTACCCAGCACCAACACTAAGAACGCCATTCTCCCTAAATCCACCCAATTAGGCCCAACACCCTCAAGAACTGCAATCTTTCGCTTTCCTAAGACCCCACCCTGCCGATACTTTCTCCACCCCACAACACCAGGACCACCCACCCCACAGTTCCAGAACCACCCACCCCACAACACCAGGACCACCCACCCCACAGCTCCAGGACCACCCACCCCACAACACCAGGACCACCCACCCCACAACACCAGGACCACCCACCCCACAACACCAGGACCACCCACCCCACAGCTCCAGGACCACCCACCCCACAACACCAGGACCACCCACCCCACAACACCAGGACCACCCACCCCACAACACCAGGACCACCCACCCCAAACCTCCAAGACCACCCACCCCACAGCTCCAAGACCACCCCACAACACCAGAACCACCTTCCCCACAGCTCCAAGACCACCCCACAACACCAGGACCACCCACCCCACAACACCAGGACCACCCACCCCACAGCTCCAAGACCACCCCACAACATCAGGACCACCCCACAACACCAGGACCATGCACCCACCCCACAACACCAGGACCACCACCCCACAGCGCCATGACCACCACACAACACCAGGACCACCCACCCCACAACACCAGGACCACCCACCCCACAGCTCCAGGACCACCCCACAACACCAGGACCACCCACCCCACAACACCAGGACCACCCCACAACACCAGGACCACCCACCCCACAACACCAGGACCACCCACCCCACAACACCAGGACCACCCCACAACACCAGGACCACCCACCCCACAACACCAGGACCACCCACCCCACAACACCAGGACCACCCACCCCACAACACCAGGACCACCCACCCCACAACACCAGGACCACCCACCGCACAGCTCCAGGACCACCCCACAACACCAGGACCACCCACCCCACAACACCAGGACCACCCCACAACACCAGGACCACCCACCCCACAACACCAGGACCACCCACCCCACAACACCAGGACCACCCACCGCACAGCTCCAGGACCACCCCACAACACCAGGACCACCCACACCAAAACACCAGGACCACCCACCCCACAACACAAGGACCACCCACCCCACAGCTCCAGGACCACCCCACAACACCAGGACCACCCACCCCACACCTCCAGGACCACCCACCCCACAACACCAGGACCACCCACCACACAACACCAGGACCACCCCACAACACCAGGACCACCCCATAACACCAGGACCACCCACCCCACAACACCAGGACCACCCCACAACACCAGGATCACCCACCCCACAACACCAGGACCAACCCCCCACAACACCAGGACCACTCACCCAACAACACCAGGACCACCCACCCCACAACACCAGGACCACCCACCCTACAACACCAGGACCACCCCACAACACCAGGACCACCCCACAACACCACGACCACCCCACAACACCAGGACCACCCCACAACACCAGGACCACCCCACAACACCAAGACCACCCCACAACACCAACACCACCCACCCCACACCACCAGGACCACCCACCACACAACACCAGGACTACCACACAACACCAAGACCACCCTACAACACCAGAACCACCCGCCCCACAACACCAGGACCACCCCACAACACCAGGACCACCCACCCCACAACACCCGGACCACCCATCCCACAGCTCTAAGACCACCCCACAACACCAGGACCACCCCACAACACCAGGACCACCCACCCCACAGCTCCATGACCACCACACAACACCAGGACCACCCACCCACAACACCAGGACCACCCACCCCACAACACCAGGACCACCCACCCCACAGCTCCAGGACCACCCCACAACACCAGGACCACCCACCCCACAACTCCAGTGTAACAAACTAGGCTGTTGTAAGAATTATTCCAGAAGGTTCCAGAAGTTCGAGTAGGGACCTGACCTCTCAACAACGCCCAGTCCCCTGGGAATTAGCAGGTCTGAGTCACAAATGGCGGGCATCTTTGTTCATAGTTTTGTATAATGAACCATCCTATAGTATTCAGTAATTTAGAGAAATTAGCCTTTATTCATTTTGCATTAAAATTGTATTGTATAATAGTACTGGATACAATATCAAGAGTATTCTAATTATTGAGTTTAAGTCACCATCAGTGACGTCACGAATCAGATCTAACTTGTAAGGCGGAGTGACCGGCGGTCATAGGTCATCAGGGTTGACAGGTCTACTATTTCTCAAAGTTTTAATAACCATTTTTGTGATCGGGAACAGCTCTGCCGTTAGATGCTTGTGTAATTTAATTTCAGTAAAATAATTCAACCAGTCTGGATCAATTCAGTACAAACAGAGGTTAATTGTTATAACTTAAACCTTGCTAAGTAACTGGGGTAAGCGAGGCGGAAGGTTACAATGCTCTAGTCTGGGCTAGACCAGACGAGGGATAGATCAGTGTGGTCTCCAGAGCAGCTGGGAGAGGTCAAACATCTTACCTCTCCCCAAGACCAGCCCAACATCTTTAGCTGGTCGCCCAAGGTAAAGTTGCTATTGTTAATTATAGGGATAGTCTTCTCATTTGCCACTCAGGTCAAGTAGGGAGTGTTAAAGTGACAGGGAGTGAACATATTTAGATTTTGTTTTAGTTTTTCTTTTAATAAATTAAATTTGTTAATATTTTGCATTTTATTATTTCCATGTGTTTTATGTGTAAACTTGTCCTGGTCACGTGGTCCACACGAGGTAAAGTTGGATTGGGCGCCGATTCTAACATCGATTCTAACAACGAATCATTCCCGTGTAATTAATTTCACACTCTTAAGTTTCCACGGTCATCGGTTATAGTGGGGATCAAGCCCCAAGGTTGATTAATTAGCGTGATCGATCCAGACCTCGATCATTGCTCTTGTGTTACTGGTCTGGTGGTGGCAGCGTAGAGGCGACTCTAGGGTTTTGCTCAAAGCCTAGGTCATGTCATACTGGGTGTAGAATCCTAAGTCAGTCAATCGTCTTAGGACCACGTGGCGTGGAGTTGGTTTTGGTAAAAGTTTTGGAGTCCCTTGGTAGAGAATAAAAAGTAAGAATACGGGTAGAGGGGGAGTAGAAGGTAGATAAGAGAGAGAAACCCTAACCCGTGTTACAATGGTGCACAGCGGTGGTTTCAACAATTTTGTTTGAAATTGTTGAAAGGCTCACGCGTCTAGCCGTTCGAACACGTGCGCGGATGCTAAGGAGACAGCCGCGGGCCAGGATTAACAGTGCGCCCCACAACAGTGCGTTTGAGTGGGGATTGGCGAATCTTGGGTCATGCGGGCTGATATGATTAAGGTTTAGTTAGTAAGATTAGGCTGTTAAAATAGATTTATTGAAAAGGAGACCGCTCCGAGTTGATTGGACTGGGTACCATACTCGACCCATTGCAATTAATTCAGAGGTGTTGGGAGCCGCCATACTCTCAACAGCAGTTCCTTGAGGGCTGTCAGGGGCGGATATATCTGTGGGACGCCAGTAGATAGTCGGAGGGCGTTATTAGACGACCCAAAACGCTAGGAAAAACGGAAATCCGTGAAGGGCGTTGCGGCCTCCGAGGGACGGACTAGTAACCTACCTAGCAGCGATTCAACAACTAAGTGATCGCACACTTAGTGGAGGTTGAGTCGTCCCTAGTCATAATTGTTGCTGAAAGCTGCGTGTCGCTCTGTTGGAACCTAGATGGTCGAGGCCCCTAGGCTAGGTGTGGTACGGCGAGCCGGTAGGAACAATTATAAGATTAAGTCGAGTGCATTTTTGAATTAAGTATACTTCAATTTATAAAGTAATTTCCGTTTATTTTCGTTGTTCTAGAGATTAATTTTTTTTCCCTTACATTCAATCCCCGGTTAAAATTTTTTTTTTATCAAAGTGTTTAGCATTTTCTTGCATATTAGGCTAAGTGCGTACATTAAGCTTTGCTATTCCCTGTTGTATTAGTCTTAGTCAGAGGCGTTGTTGCTAGAGTGTAGTTAATCCTCTGGACTTAGGGCTATATGTTGGTCACGATAGATAAGTGAAGGAGTTTAAGGGATAGTAAGTTGCGTGTAAATGTTATTTTTCCGTGGAATATTTCTAAGTATTTTGGGATAAGTTTTCGGCTAAGTCAATGTCGGAAAGTCGTTAACTGTAATTAATTTGTATTCGTGGGTCATGTGTATGTTCTGGGCGTCATTAGGATTCCCCAGTCGATGCGAGTGATATTTTCTAGTTTTTACCAGTAAGACGGTAGAATTGTGTTTGTAGACTTAGAATTCTGTTTTCAGTAGAAACGTAGGTGAAAAATTTTCTAAGTCCAGCTTGGGCTAGAATCTGACTTTTTGGCGGAAATTCTAATTTTCATGTTTCGTGTATATTCTGGGGTCAGTATTACTCTCTAGTGCGCGCAAGGGACGTAATTCTGTTCGTAAAGCATTAAACAGTGATAATTACATTTTTGCCGAATTTAGTTATTTTTCGAGAAAATCGTGTCGTAATTTTGTCAGAGTCCATTTGAGGTGAAAATCTCTGATTTTGACGAAAATTCGAATTAGTGAGTGTTGAAACCGCCCGAAGTGTCGGTATTGTTCTGCATACAACGTCAGTAGTAAATAATAACGTATTTATATCTGGGAACGAGAAACCCAAATTTTTGTGAATTAAAGGAGTTTTGTGATATTTGGGGTGATAGAATATTTTTCCCTCGGAGTCAGGAAAATTGGCAGAGTCCAGCAATTGAGTAAAAACCCAGTTTTTGATAAAAAAATTCAATTTTTGGTAAGCATATATAGGTCCTGGGTGTCTATATTAATCGCTAGAGCGGTTTATTAACGTAAAACTAGTTATTTTCCTTCAGAACAAAAATTTTGATTTTTCAGCGTTTAAGCGAAAAAGCGCGGGACTTAGTTTTTTCAGCGCAGCTGGTCCCGCTCCATCAGTCATCAGGGGCCACGCTGCTCACTTCAAGTGCGTTTAGTATTCAAGTACAGTAAATATTCTTTATTAATCCATCACGAGTGCTGCGCGTTAGTTGCGTTATCATTTAAATTGTTTTATATAAATTAGATTCTTTAATTTTTTTAACGTAAAGGACTTAGGTTTCAGCAATAGAACGGCGGGATATTTCACGGTCAGACACGAGTGCGGGGCAGACACTCGTTCATTGGATTCACTTCAGCGATTCTCTCGATAAATCGGTGTATTTCCTACTTTGGGGATTTAGTAGTTGTTTCTTGGAAAAGAATTGCGATTTTTTTTTTATTATTATTTGTGTAAGATCACGGTTGTAGTGAGTCCGGGTCGAGGGTGTACTATAGGGTAGTTTAGAAGAGACATGGCACACCAGGAATCACAGAAAATGTTTAACCCAGACAGTGACCAGTCAGTAGGGACCAGTGGGAGTGGAAGTGGAAGTGTAGAGGACAGCACCTCTTCCGACACCACTGGGGACCGCTCAGGTACACCTCATCCACCGCTACAACAACCCCAACCCCATCCTCAATTCCCGTACCAACCCCATCCTCAATTCCCATACCAACCCCATCCTCAATTCCCATACCAACCCCATCCTCAGTTCCCATACCAACCCTTCCCCCAACCCCAGGCCACTCCATACCCATTCCAACCCCAGGCCACCCCATACCCATACCCATTCCAACCCAGACCACCCCATACCCATACCCATACCCATTCCAACCCCAGGCCACCCCATACCCATTCCAACCCCAGGCGACCTCATACCCACCTCAACCTCAATCCACACCCCAACCTGAGGTCACCCACACCATACCTCAACCCCAACCTCAATCCACACCCCAACCCGAGGCCACCCACACCATTCCTCAACCCCAACCTCCATCCACACCCCAACCCGAGGCCACCCACACCATACCTCAACCCCAACCTCCATCCACACCCCAACCCCAGGCCACCCACACCATACCTCAACCCCAACCCCAGGCCGCCACAGCCTTAGACAGGCAGATGCGCACGGAGACGCCGGGCACTCAGTTGTCGCCATACGTAGAGGCGTTAAGTAAAGGCGAGGGAGCCAAGCCGAGGAACTGTGGCGCGGGTTCATCAGGCGGGAAGCAGCCCACAGCTGCAAGTTCGAGCCACCCTGCGCGGGGTACCAACAGAGATCCGCGGAGGTGTTACTCCTGTTGGAAGCGCGGGCATATACAGAGGGATTGCGAAGTCACTCCTACGAAAGCATGAAAGCAGGCTCCTAGTGATGGTAGGCCTACTTTTGAGGTGAAAGTGGAAGGTGTGAGATTGACAGCTTTTGTTGATACAGGAAGCCAGGCAACGGTAATTAAAAAGTCAGCCTTCAGCAATTTTAAGTATGCACGTCTTCAACGTTGCGCAAAGACATTAACAGCAGTCAATGGGGAAAAGATTGAGATCGTAGGTCAAGGTACAGTTAATTTTGAGATTGATGGGGAATTGCAGCCTCACACATGTGCGATCGTAGAGAACCTTGATTTTCCTGGTCACATCTTAATGGGAACTGATTTTCTGTCGCGATTTGATTATTCCTTGTCTGCTCAAAAAGGGGCTAGGAACTGCAGGTTGCAGTTGGGACAGACTTCCTACCCATTGGAGATGATCGACCATCCCCCAGTTGTAGCTTCAATTAACAGGAAGCTGAAATATAATGCGCACTATCCAAAATTGATTTTTAAGTCTCTTCCAGACACAGTTAAGAGGTCATGCGCCTTGCATGCATTGATCAAACAGAGTTGCCCACCACATTCTGTTAAATTTATTAAAGTAGCCGTGGGACGTCACATACAACCAGGTACCACCCTTCAGGTGGCTGGGAGATGTGATAGTTTATTAATTCCTCATCACTTAGTTGTAGTGCTCGATAAAGGTGCACTCATTCCAGTTGTCAATCTTTCACATAAGACTTTTCGCTTCAGGGCAGGTGATAGGGTATCTCAGGGAACCATGGTGGAGGACACAGAAATCTTTCACCATGAGTCAGCTGAGACGCCAGCCGTCACTGCACAATGTAGTGCACTGAACATGTTGAACACTAAAACACCATCCAAAGTACAATACGAAACGAGAAATGTTGCACAGAATGTAGAGGAAGTGGAAAAATTAATTTCAGCACTTGATTTGCAACATGTTGCACAGGCGGATAGGAAGGCACTGAGAGGAGTTTTACGAAAATTCCCGAAATTGTTTGCGACAGAGGATGACCAGATTGGTCTCCTTGATAAGATCGAGCACACCATTCCAACTGGTGACCATTTGCCTGTGTACACGAGACAGTGGAGGTTGCCGGAACAGGCAAAGAACATTATCAGGGAGGAGTGCCAGAAAATGTTGAGACAGGGCGTGATAGAGCCTAGTACGTCACCGTGGCTCTCTCCTGTTGTGCTAGTTCGGAAACCGGACGGTAGTTATCGTTTCTGTGTTGACTACCGGAAGGTGAACGAACTAACTAAGGGTGATGTGTATCCGTTGCCCCGAATACAAGAGATAATAGATCAATTTGGTGCTGCTAAGTATTTCTCAACTCTTGACGCAAAATCGGCGTATTGGGCGATCCCGGTGGCAGAACAGGATAGGGAAAAAACAGCATTCTCGGATGGTAGGCACACTTATCAATTCCGTAGGATGCCGTTTGGTTTGAAGACAGCGCCTTCGTCGTTTCAGAGGGCCATCAACTTTATCCTTAGTCCGGTACTGGGTAGGCATTCTTTAGCGTACCTGGATGATGTTGTGATATATTCCAGGACGTTTAAGGAACACCTACAGGACTTGACTGAGACTTTGAAGTTGTTAGATCAGGCAGGTTTCAGGCTGAATGTTCAGAAGTGCACCCTGGCGGCTCAGAAATTCAAATTTCTGGGGTTCCAGGTGTGCCCGGACGGTATCCGACCTGACCCAGATTCGTGCCGCGCCATTGCTGACATGCCTACTCCAAGGACAGCAAAGGACGTGCGTAGGTTTTTGGGGGCGGCCGGATATTTTCGTCGTCACATTGAAGGTTTCGCTGGCATTTCAGCACCCCTGACTGATCTGACAAAGAAAAATGCGAAGTTTGTGTGGAAATCAGAACATGACGAGGCCTATCGCAAACTGAAAGACCAACTAATCACGACACCGGTATTGGCTATTCCTGATTTTGAGAAAGAGTGGGAAGTGCACACTGACGCCAGCGGTATTGCTATTGGCGGGTGCTTAATTCAGCGAGACGCAGATAATTTACCCCATCCAGTAGCCTATTTCAGTAGGAAGGTCAAAGGACCTGAAGTTCGCTATTCAGCTACGGATCGGGAGGCACTGGCAGTAGTAGAATCAGTTAGGTATTTCGAGCCTTACCTATTTCAGCGGCATTTTGTAATCTACACAGACCATCGAGCGTTAACACACATATTTAAAAAGCGAACGAAATGCCCACGAATGTCACGCTGGTCTCACGAACTTTCGGCCCACTCATTCCAGATCTTGTACAAGCCTGGTCCAGCACATGTTGTGCCAGACACGCTAAGTAGAAATATAGCGGCAATACAGATTAATGAAAATATTGAAACCATTCCATCGGATAAAATGAGAGAATACCAGATGAGCGAGCCTAGATGGAAAGAGATTATTGAGTATTTAGAGGGAGGAAAATACCCGAAAAAGAAAAAGAATTACCTATTCATGATTTTGAAATGAAACAGGGCGTCCTGTATTATGTTAATAGCCAGAATGATAGGGCAGTATTTCAACTAGTTATTCCGGACGCGTTGCGGTCATCAGCATTAAAGCTTGCACATGCTTCAAAAATTGCAGGGCATCCGGGGATCTTTAAAACGCACTTAAAAGCAAAGTCTCTATTTTATTTTCCAGGATTACTTTCTGAGGTAATCAATTTCGTGAAGTCGTGCCCTCGTTGCCAGAGGAGGAAAGGCACCCTTAAGGTACAAGCCCCACTTCAGGAATTTCCTGAAATTCGTGAACCGTTAGATCGTGTGGGGGCCGATCTGATTGATTTACACCACAGTCATTCAGGTAACAGATATGTGTTGGTGCTAGTTGACCATCTGTCTAGATACACTACACTAGTTGCATTACCTCAGAAGGATTCTCGTACGGTTGCAGATGCGTTCTTGCGTAGGTTCGTTACTGTATTCGGACCTCCTAAAGTTTTAGTCTCTGACCGGGGTCAAGAATTCAATGGGAATATATTTAGAGAAGTTTGTAAGATTTTAGAGACAACTTCGGCTTTTACAACGGCCTACCACCCACAAGCAAACGGAATGACGGAACGGACTAATCGTTCAGTCAAGGATATGCTTGCAATCCTTGCTGAACATGATGCAAACACCTGGGATGAACACCTACCCTATGTTCAGTTCGCCTTGAATACTGCCATCCACCAATCAATTAACACCCAACCACTTCATTTGTTTACTGGTAATTCATGCAATTTCCCCTCAGGTCTGCTTAACAGACATAATGTTGCATACGGGGAGGACTATCCTTCAGAGGTCCTTGGAAAAATGAGACATGCATGGAATATTGCAGCTGAAGCGTCCAAGAAGGCACGGACTCGGTATGCTCATTTTTATGACAAGAAAGTGCGCCCTCTAGAGTTGAAGGAAGGAAGCCTCGTATTGAGAGTGAATGAGGCTGCGCCCGCCAATCAGAGCAGGAAACTAGCTCCGAGGTGGCGAGGACCATATAGAGTAATTAAAAGGGCGGGGCCGGTTAATCTTGTTATAAAAGGAGTGTTCGAGGACCAGGTGGAAAGGACAATTCATGTGAATAAATTGAAACATTATCATGCTAGAGAGGAATTAGAACTGCCTTCAGCGGGTCTAGTTCTTGACTCAGCAGTGCTGACTCATGGCTTCACCGACGAGTCAGAGGATGCGGATGACCCTCTGTCATCGCTCATCAGTAGTCAGGTGCAGTCTCGCCACCCTATGGTGACGAGATCTCGCGCTGTACAGTAAAGTAACTTCCTTGGTTAGTATAATTTAGTATTCATTAGATTTTCCTGTAAAGGCAATGAGGTGTACTATATCTATACTTGACTCAGGTAGCAACTTTTACCGTGCTCTTGGGTTCCACCCCCACCAAACCCAGAGTATATCTATGCTTCCGCTGTGTTGTGTCTGTCTGTTCCCAGGTCTGATTGGTACACCGACCCAGTTGTTCCAGCCACACGTGAACCCTTGTCTGCAAAGACCGAGGGGGGAGGCACGTTACACAAAGCCCTCCCCCCACCAGACCCAGTAACCCATACATCAGTTACTTTGGGGATGAGTGACTGTCCAAGAGTCACCCGGCCGACGCCTCACGTCATTAACGAGGTTGTCAGGGCCAGCGAGCTGTCCACATTATAGCAGTCACCGGAGGTGCCATACAACGCCGGGGTAGCTGTCTCGAGATCACCAATACCCACCTGCTGCGTCATCAAGACTGCAGCCATTCCAGCAGTGTTGGAGGAGAGGTCAAGAAATGGAAAGCACGTAGCAGTACTCAAGAATTTCGCCGGAAGATTAATGATTACGTCATCTGAAGTAACAAGAAAGTGGAAGTAAGGCGGTCACAGGTGGAAGGCACGGTTTCCCTACAGAGTACCGGGACTCGCCAATAGAAGGTCGCAAAATTGTCTCCTTTGGCCTAAAGTCGGTGGTACGAGGGTATACACAGTTGGTGTTTACGGCCTAGTAACCTGGTGACATCAAGAAACGCCTGAGATGACGTGAGCAATGATGGAAGACGAGATTCACCTGTTCTGCAAACAAGCAACCCGCCTCTACGACCCTCTAACATCACTCCTGCTAAGAGACACCGTTGGTACATCCAGTCCTGCTCTGCTGTGGTCATCTGCGACGTCAAGTTTAACATCAAGACTGCCGTGTGAACTGTGATTGATACGAAGGCGTGTGGACTGTCGAGAGCAAGATTAATGGCCGAAGTAACAGTATTCTACAGCTGTCACTTGGCACTCCGCTCTACTACACTCTGTCGTCATTCAGGAGTACCGAATGGGAGTACAAGAGGACCAGGTATTGATGTCTACACATGGGGAGAAGCAAGATCGACACCGTCATCGTCAGCGACTACATTCAGCATCCAGCAGCATCGATTTTTTTTTTCTTCGATTACTCAATATGAACAATTGATACAAAACAACAAAGTTGGCTCTGAACATCTGTGTAAAGAATATCTGGACACTTTTGTTTAAATGTTGAAAAACAGATTTTAAATAATTCTGGTATAATATATGAAAATTTTACTCTATAAATTGGTCAGTAATCAAAATCGAAGCCCCTGTGTAATTGTCTCAGCCCAGAACAAACGGTTATGGAAAATTATGTTGTGATACTTTTGCAGAATGTTTGAACACAGGAGAGGCGGACCAATATAAACATTGACACTTCTAGTGAGTGGGAACATTTGGCTGTACAGTCAGCTGAAACCTGTGATATAGTATAGGAATTTTTTTTTATATTTTTAGATACATGTAATAAACATTAGGTGTGTTCCTTAACATGTCAAGGTTGACATTGAGTGGGGAGTGGTCAGTACACGGATGTGAACTTGATAGTTCCATAGTACGCTCCCGGATGACTGAAAGTTCAGTCTGAAGATATAACTTTAATGTTTGTTTGAGCACGGTGTGGCCGGCTCTAGAGGACACATGGACTTGGCTAGTGAAGTGCCAAGAGAGTTTAATAGCTAGTCTTTGATGGTAGAGTAGGGACATGTTATTTAGCTATGTTAGTAAGGATAGGATGTATGTTTCCTGATATTGGAGGATTGCTGTCAGTTGACAGCTGAGAAATTTATGAATTTAAACATGTTGATGTTCGACACTCAAATATTTGTCAAATTTCATTAGTTAGGGTAGCTTTTGTTTGTGGCATGAGTTGAATTGTGGGTTTGGATACTAAACCTCGTGATTTTTAACAAATTATCAAGGTTTACTAAGTGCTTGTGCGGGGGGGTTGTAACAAACTAGGCTGTTGTAAGAATTATTCCAGAAGGTTCCAGAAGTTCGAGTAGGGACCTGACCTCTCAACAACGCCCAGTCCCCTGGGAATTAGCAGGTCTGAGTCACAAATGGCGGGCATCTTTGTTCATAGTTTTGTATAATGAACCATCCTATAGTATTCAGTAATTTAGAGAAATTAGCCTTTATTCATTTTGCATTAAAATTGTATTGTATAATAGTACTGGATACAATATCAAGAGTATTCTAATTATTGAGTTTAAGTCACCATCAGTGACGTCACGAATCAGATCTAACTTGTAAGGCGGAGTGACCGGCAGGTCATAGGTCATCAGGGTTGACAGGTCTACTATTTCTCAAAGTTTTAATAACCATTTTTGTGATCGGGAACAGCTCTGCCGTTAGATGCTTGTGTAATTTAATTTCAGTAAAATAATTCAACCAGTCTGGATCAATTCAGTACAAACAGAGGTTAATTGTTATAACTTAAACCTTGCTAAGTAACTGGGGTAAGCGAGGCGGAAGGTTACAATGCTCTAGTCTGGGCTAGACCAGACGAGGGATAGATCAGTGTGGTCTCCAGAGCAGCTGGGAGAGGTCAAACATCTTACCTCTCCCCAAGACCAGCCCAACATCTTTAGCTGGTCGCCCAAGGTAAAGTTGCTATTGTTAATTATAGGGATAGTCTTCTCATTTGCCACTCAGGTCAAGTAGGGAGTGTTAAAGTGAAAGGGAGTGAACATATTTAGATTTTGTTTTAGTTTTTCTTTTAATAAATTAAATTTGTTAATATTTTGCATTTTATTATTTCCATGTGTTTTATGTGTAAACTTGTCCTGGTCACGTGGTCCACACGAGGTAAAGTTGGATTGGGCGCCGATTCTAACATCGATTCTAACATCGAATCATTCCTGTGTAATTAATTTCACACTCTTAAGTTTCCACGGTCATCGGTTATAGTGGGGATCAAGCCCCAAGGTTGATTAATTAGCGTGATCGATCCAGACCTCGATCATTGCTCTTGTGTTACTGGTCTGGTGGTGGCAGCGTAGAGGCGACTCTAGGGTTTTGCTCAAAGCCTAGGTCACGTCATACTGGGTGTAGAATCCTAAGTCGGTCAATCGTCTTAGGACCACGTGGCGTGGAGTTGGTTTTGGTAAAAGTTTTGGAGTCCCTTTGTAGAGAATAAAAAGTTAAGAATACGGGTAGAGGGGGAGTAGAAGGTAGATAAGAGAGAGGAACCCAAACCCGTGTTACACCAGGACCCCCCACCCCACAACACCAGGACCACCCCACAACACCAGGACCACCCACCCCACAACACCAGGACCACCCACCCCACAACACCAGGACCACCCACCGCACAGCTCCAGGACCACCCCACAACACCAGGACCACCCACCCCACAACACCAGGACCACCCACCCCACACCTCCAGGACCACCCACCCCACAACACCAGGACCACCCACCACACAACACCAGGACCACCCCACAACACCAGGACCACCCCATAACACCGAGGACCACCCACCCTACAACACCAGGACCACCCCACAACACCAGGATCACCCACCCCACAACACCAGGACCACCCTACCCCACAACACCAGGACCACCCCATAACACCTGGACCACCCACCCCACAACACCAAGACCACCCCACAACACCAGGATCACCCCCCCCACAACACCAGGACCACCCACCCAACAACACCAGGACCACCCACCCCACAACACCAGGACCACCCACCCTACAACACCAGGACCACCCCACAACACCAGGACCACCCCACAACACCACGACCACCCCACAACACCAGGACCACCCCACAACACCAGGACCACCCCACAACACCAAGACCACCCCACAACACCAACACCACCCACCCCACACCACCAGGACAACCCACCATACAACACCAGGACTACCACACAACACCAAGACCACCCCACAACACCAGAACCACCCGCCCCACAACACCAGGACCACCCCACAACACCAGGACCACCCACCCAACAACACCAGGACCACCCACCCCACAACACCAGGGCCAACCCCCTACAACACCAGGACCACCCACCCCACAACACCAGGACCACCCACCCCACAACACCAGGACCACCCACTCTACAACACCAGGACCACCCACTCTACAACACCAGGACCACCCCACCACACCACGACCATCCCACAACACCAGGACCACCCCACAACACCAGGACCACCCCACAACACCAGGACCACCCCACAACACCACGACCACCCCACAACACCAGGACAACCCCACAACACCAGAACACCTCCACAACACCAGGACCACCCATTTCACAACACCAGGACCAACCATCCCCACAACACCAGGACCACCCATCCCACAACACCAGGACCTCCCAACAACACCAGCACCATCCCACAACACCAGGACCACCCCACAACACCAGGACCACCCCACAACACCAGGACCACCCCACAACACCAGGACCACCCCACAACACCAGGACCACCCCACAACACCAGGACAACCCCACAACACCAGGACCACCCCACAACACCAGGACCACCCCACAACACCAGGACCACTCCACAACACCAGGACCACCATCCACAACACCAGGACCACCCCACAACACCAGCACCAATCACCCCACAACACCAGGACCTCCCCACAACACCAGCACCTATCACCCCACAACACCAAGACCACCCTACAACACCAGGACCATCCCACAACACCAGGACCACCCACCCCACAAAACCAGGACCGCCCACCCAACAACACCAGGACCACCCACTCCACAACACAAGGACCACCCACCCCACAACACCAGGACTACCCCACAACACCAGGACCACCCACCCCACAACACCAGGACCACCCCACAACACCAGGACCACCCCACAACACCAGGACCACCCCACAACACCAGGACCACCCACCCCACAAAACCAGGACCACCCCACAACACCAGGACCAACCACCCCACAACACCAGGACCACCCCACAACACCAGGACCACCCTTCCCAACAACACCAGGACCACCCACCCCACAACACGAGGACCACCCCACAACACCAGGACCACCCCACAACACCAGGACCACCCCACAACACCAGGACCACTCCACAACACCAGGACCACCCATCCCACAACACCAGGACCACCCCACAACACCAGGACCACCCCACAACACCAGGACCACCCACCCCACAACACCAAGACCACCTCACAACACCAGGACCATCCCACAACACCAGGACCACCCCACAACACCAAGACCACCCAACAACACCAGGACCACCTCACAACACAAGGACCACCCACCCCACAAAACCAGGACCACCCCACAACACCAGGACCACCCACCCACAACACCAGCACCACCCCACAACACCAGGACCACCCCACAACACCAGGACCACCCACCCCACAACACCCGGACCACCCTTCCCAACAACACCAGGACCACCCACCCCACAACACCAGGACCACTCCACAAAACCATGACCACCTCACAACACCAGGACCACCCCACAACACCAGGACCACCCCACAACACCAGGACCACCCATCCCACAACACATGGACCACCCCACAACACCAGGACCACCCCACAACACCAAGACCACCCTACAACACCAGGACCACCCCATAACACCCGGACCACCCACCCCACAACACCAGGACCACCCACCCCATAACACCAGGACCACCCACCCCACAACACCAGGACCACCCCCACAACACCAGGACCACCCTCCCCACAACACCAGGACCACCCACCCCACAACACCAGGACCACCCACCCCACAACACCAGGACCACCCCACAACACCAGGACCACCCACCCCACAACACCAGGACCACCCCACAACACCAGGACCACCCCACAACAACATGACCACCCCAAAACACCAGGACCACCCACCACACAACACCAGGACCACCCCACAACACCAGGACCACCCCACAACACCAGGACCACCCCACATCACCAGGACCACCCCACAACACCAGGACCACCCCACAACACCAGGACCACCCCACAACACCACGACCACCCACCCCACAACACCAGGACCACCCCACAACACCACGACCACCCTACAACACCAGGACCACCCCACAACACCAGGACCACCCCACAACACCAGGACCACCCCACAACACCAGGACCACGCACCTCACATCACTAGGACCACCCCACAATAACAGGACCACCCACCCCACAACACCAGGACCACCCCACAACACCAGGACCACCCACCCCACAACACCAGGACCACCCCAAAACACCAGGACCACCCCACAACACCAGGACCACCCACCCCACAACACCAGCACCACCCACCCCACAACACCAGGACAACCCCACAACACCAGGACCTACCCCACAACACCAGGACCACCCCACAACACCAGGACAACCCCACAACAACAGGACCACCACACAACACCAGCACCACCCACCCCACAACACCAAGACCATCCACTCCACAACACCAGGACCACCAACCCCACAACACCAGGACCACCCACCGTACAACACCAGGATCACCCCACAACACCAGGACCACCCTACAACACCAGGACCACCCACCCAACAACACCAGGACCATCCCACCCCACAACACCAGGACCACCCACCCCACAACACCAGGACCACACACCCCACAACCCCAGGACCAACCCCCCACAACACAAGGACCACCCACCCCACAACACGAGGACCACCCTCCCCACAACACCAGAACCACCTACCCCACAACATCAGGACCACCCACCCCACAACACCAGGACCACCCTCCCTACATCACCAGGACCACCCACCCCACAACACAGGACTACCCCACAACACAGGACCACGCCACAACACCAGGACCACCCCACAACACCAGCACCACGCACTCCACAACACCAGGACCACCCCACAACACCAGGACCACCCACCCCACAACACCAGGACCACCCACCCCACAACATCAGGACCACCCACCCCACAACACCAGGACCACCCACCCCACAACATCAGGACCACCCACCCCACAACACCAGGACCACCCTCCCTACATCACCAGGACCACCCACCCCACAACGCCAGGACCACCCACCCCACAACACCAGGACCACCCACCCTACAACACCAGGACCACCCCACAACACCAAGACCACCCACCACACAACATCAGGACCACCGACCCCACAACACCAGGACCACCCTCCCTACATCACCAGGACCACCCACCCCACAACATCAGGACCACCCACCCCACAACATCAGGACCACCCACCCCACAACATCAGGACCACCCACCCCACAACGCCAGGACCACCCACCCCACAACACCAGGACCACCCACCCTACAACACCAGGACCACCCCTACAACACCAAGACCACCCACCACACAACATCAGGATCACCCACCCCACAACACCAGGACCCCCCTCCCTACATCACCAGGACCACCCACCCCACAACATCAGGACCACCCACCCTACAACACCAGGACCACCCCACAACACCAGGAGCACCCACCCCACAACACCAGGACCACACACCCCACAACATCAGGACCACCCACCCCACAACACCAGGACCACCCACCCCACAACACCAGGACCACCCACCCCACAAAACCAGGACCACCCACCCCACAACACCAGGACCACCCATCCCACAACACAGGATCACCCCACAACACAGGACCACCCCACAACACCAGGACCACCCCACAACACCAGCACCACGCACCCCACAACACCAGCACCACGCACCCCACAACACCAGGACCACCCCACAACACCAGGACCACCCACCCCACAACACCAGGACCACCCACCCCACAACACCAGGACCACCCACCCCACAACACCAGGACCACCCCACAACACCAGGACCACCCACCACACAACACCAGGACCACCCCACAACACCAGGACCACCCACCCCACAACACCAGGACCACCCACCCCACAACACCAGGACAACCCCACAACACCAGGACCACCCACCCCACAACACCAGGACAACCCCACAACACCAGGACCACACCACAACACCAGGACCACCCACCACACAACACCAGGACCACCCCACAACACCAGGACCACCCACCCCACAACACCAGGACAACCCCACAACACCAGGACCACCCACCCCACAACACCAGGACCACCTACCCCACAACACCAGGACAACCCCACAACACCAGGACCACCCACCCCACAACACCAGGACAACCCCACAACACCAGGACCACCCACCCCACAACACCAGGACAACCACACAACACCAGGAGCACCCAACCCACAACACCAGGACCACCCACCCCACAACATCAGGACCACCCACCCCACAAAACCAGGACCACCCACCCCACAACACCAGGACCACCCACCCCACAAAACCAGGACCACCCACCCCACAACACCAGGACCACCCACCCCACAACACAGGACCACCCCACAACACAGGACCACCCCACAACACCAGGACCACCCCACAACACCAGCACCACGCACCCCACAACACCAGGACCACCCCACAACACCAGGACCACCCACCCCACAACACCAGGACCACCCACCCCACAACACCAGGACCACCCCACAACACCAGGACCACCCACCACACAACACCAGGACCACCCCACAACACCAGGACCACCCACCCCACAACACCAGGACCACCCACCCCACAACACCAGGACCACCCACCCCACAACACCAGGACAACCCCACAACACCAGGACCACCCACCCCACAACACCAGGACAACCCCACAACACAAGGACCACACCACAACACCAGGACCACCCACCACACAACACCAGGACCACCCCACAACACCAGGACCACCCACCCCACAACACCAGGACAACCCCACAACACCAGGACCACCCACCCCACAACACCAGGACCACCTACCCCACAACACCAGGACAACCCCACAACACCAGGACCACCCACCCCACAACACCAGGACAACCCCACAACACCAGGACCACCCACCCCACAACACCAGGACAACCCCACAACACCAGGACCACCCACCCCACAACACCAGGACAACCACACAACACCAGGACCACCCACCATACAACACCAGGACCGACCCACAACACCAGGACCACCCCACAACACCAGGACCACCCACCCCACAACACCAGGATCACCCCACAACACAAGGACCACCCCACAACACCAGGACCACCCACCCCACAACACCAGGACCACCCACCCCACAACACCAGGACCACCCACCCCACAACACCAAGACCACCCCACAACACCAGGACCACCCCACAACACCAGGACCACCCACTCCACAACACCAGGATCACCCACCCCACAACACCAGGACCACCCCACAACACCAGGACCACCCTCCCCACAACACCAGGACCACCCTCCCCACAACACCAGGACAACCCCACAACACCAGGACCACCCACCCCACAGCACCAGGACCACCCCACAACACCAGGACAACCCCACAACACCAACACCACCCACCCCACAACACCAGGACCACCTCACAACACCAGGACCACCCCACAACACCAGGACCACCCTCCCCACAACACCAGGACAACCCCACAACACCAGGACCACCCACCCCACAACACCAGGACAACCCCACAACACAAGGACCACCCACCTCACAACACCAGGACCACCCCACAACACCAGGACCACCCCACAACACCAGGACCACCCCACAACACCAGGACCACCCCACAACACAAGGACCACCCCACAACACCAGGACCACCCCACAACACCAGGACCACCCACCCCACAACACCAGGACCACCCCACAACACCAGGACAACCCCACAACACAAGGACCACCCCACAACACCAGGACAACCCCACAACACTAGGACCACCCCACAACACCAGGATCACCCCACAACACAAGGACCACCCAACAACACCAGGACAACCCCACAACACCAGGACAACCCCACAACACCAGGACAACCCCACAACACAAGGACAACCCCACAACACCAGGACCACCCCACAACACCAGGACAACCCCACAACACAAGGACCACCCAACAACACCAGGACCACCCACCCCACAACACCAGGACCACCCACCCCACAACACCAGGACCACCCACCCCACAACACCAGGACCACACCACAACACCAGGACCACCCCACAACACCAGGACCACCCACAACACCAAGACCACCCACCCCACAACACCAGGACAACCCCACAACACCAGGACCACCCACCCCACAACACCAGGACAACCCCACAACACCAGGACCACACCACAACACCAGGACCACCCACCACACAACACCAGGACCACCCCACAACACCAGGACCACCCACCCCACAACACCAGGACAACCCCACAACACCAGGACCACCTACCCCACAACACCAGGACCACCTACCCCACAACACCAGGACAACCCCACAACACCAGGACCACCCACCCCACAACACCAGGACAACCCCACAACACCAGGACCACCCACCCCACAACACCAGGACAACCCCACAACACCAGGACCACCCACCCCACAACACCAGGACAACCACACAACACCAGGAGCACCCACCCCACAACACCAGGACCACCCACCCCACAACATCAGGACCACCCACCCCACAAAACCAGGACCACCCACCCCACAACACCAGGACCACCCACCCCACAAAACCAGGACCACCCACCCCACAACACCAGGACCACCCACCCCACAACACAGGACCACCCCACAACACAGGACCACCCCACAACACCAGGACCACCCCACAACACCAGCACCACGCACCCCACAACACCAGCACCACGCACCCCACAACACCAGGACCACCCCACAACACCAGGACCACCCACCCCACAACACCAGGACCACCCACCCCACAACACCAGGACCACCCCACAACACCAGGACCACCCACCACACAACACCAGGACCACCCCACAACACCAGGACCACCCACCCCACAACACCAGGACCACCCACCCCACAACACCAGGACAACCCCACAACACCAGGACCACCCACCCCACAACACCAGGACAACCCCACAACACAAGGACCACAACACCAGGACCACCCACCACACAACACCAGGACCACCCCACAACACCAGGACCACCCACCCCACAACACCAGGACAACCCCACAACACCAGGACCACCCACCCCACAACACCAGGACCACCTACCCCACAACACCAGGACAACCCCACAACACCAGGACCACCCACCCCACAACACCAGGACAACCCCACAACACCAGGACCACCCACCCCACAACACCAGGACAACCCCACAACACCAGGACCACCCACCCCACAACACCAGGACAACCACACAACACCAGGACCACCCACCACACAACACCAGGACCGACCCACAACACCAGGACCACCCCACAACACCAGGACCACCCACCCCACAACACCAGGATCACCCCACAACACAAGGACCACCCCACAACACCAGGACCACCCACCCCACAACACCAGGACCACCCACCCCACAACACCAGGACCACCCACCCCACAACACCAAGACCACCCCACAACACCAGGACCACCCCACAACACCAGGACCACCCACTCCACAACACCAGGATCACCCACCCCACAACACCAGGACCACCCCACAACACCAGGACCACCCTCCCCACAACACCAGGACAACCCCACAACACCAGGACCACCCACCCCACAACACCAGGACCACCCCACAACACCAGGACAACCCCACAACACCAACACCACCCACCCCACAACACCAGGACCACCCCACAACACCAGGACCACCCCACAACACCAGGACCACCCTCCCCACAACACCAGGACAACCCCACAACACCAGGACCACCCACCCCACAACACCAGGACAACCCCACAACACAAGGACCACCCACCTCACAACACCAGGACCACCCCACAACACCAGGACCACCCCACAACACAAGGACCACCCCACAACACCAGGACCACCCCACAACACCAGGACCACCCCACAACACAAGGACCACCCCACAACACCAGGACCACCCCACAACACCAGGACCACCCACCCCACAACACCAGGACCACCCCACAACACCAGGACAACCCCACAACACAAGGACCACCCCACAACACCAGGACAACCCCACAACACTAGGACCACCCCACAACACCAGGATCACCCCACAACACAAGGACCACCCAACAACACCAGGACAACCCCACAACACCAGGACAACCCCACAACACCAGGACAACCCCACAACACAAGGACAACCCCACAACACCAGGACCACCCCACAACACCAGGACAACCCCACAACACAAGGACCACCCAACAACACCAGGACCACCCACCCCACAACACCAGGACAACCCCACAACACCAGGACCACCCACCCCACAACACCAGGACCACCCACCCCACAACACCAGGACCATACCACAACACCAGGACCACCCCACAACACCAGGACCACCCACAACACCAAGACCACCCACCCCACAACACCAGGACAACCCCACAACACCAGAACCACCCACACCACAACACCAGGACCACCCACACCACAACACCAGAACCACCCCACAACACCAGGACCACCCACACCACAACACCAGAACCACCCACCCCACAACACCAGGACCACCCCACAACACCAGGACCACCCACCCTACAACACCAGAACCACCCAACCCCTAACACCATGACCACCCACACAACAACACCAAGACAACCCCGCAACACCAGGACAACCTCACAACACCAGGACCACCCACCACACAACACCAGGACCACCCCACAACACCAGGACCACCCACCCCACAACACCAGGACCACCCACCCCACAACACCAGGACAACCCCACAACACCAGGACCACCCACCTCACAACACCAGGACCACCCCACAACACCAGGACCACCCCACAACACAAGGACCACCCCACAACACCAGGACCACCCCACAACACCAGGACCACCCCACAACACAAGGACCACCCCACAACACCAGGACAACCCACAACACCAGGACCACCCACCCCACAACACCAGGACCACCCCACAACACCAGGACCACCCACCACACAACACCAGGACCACCCCACAACACCAGGACCACCCACCCCACAACACCAGGACCACCCACCCCACAACACCAGGACAACCCCACAACACCAGGACCACCCACCCCACAACACCAGGACAACCCCACAACACAAGGACCACACCACAACACCAGGACCACCCACCACACAACACCAGGACCACCCCACAACACCAGGACCACCCACCCCACAACACCAGGACAACCCCACAACACCAGGACCACCCACCCCACAACACCAGGACCACCTACCCCACAACACCAGGACAACCCCACAACACCAGGACCACCCACCCCACAACACCAGGACAACCCCACAACACCAGGACCACCCACCCCACAACACCAGGACAACCCCACAACACCAGGACCACCCACCCCACAACACCAGGACAACCACACAACACCAGGACCACCCACCATACAACACCAGGACCGACCCACAACACCAGGACCACCCCACAACACCAGGACCACCCACCCCACAACACCAGGATCACCCCACAACACAAGGACCACCCCACAACACCAGGACCACCCACCCACAACACCAGGACCACCCACCCCACAACACCAGGACCACCCATCCCACAACACCAAGACCACCCCACAACACCAGGACCACCCCACAACACCAGGACCACCCACTCCACAACACCAGGATCACCCACCCCACAACACCAGGACCACCCCACAACACCAGGACCACCCTCCCCACAACACCAGGACAACCCCACAACACCAGGACCACCCACCCCACAACACCAGGACCACCCCACAACACCAGGACAACCCCACAACACCAACACCACCCACCCCACAACACCAGGACCACCCCACAACACCAGGACCACCCCACAACACCAGGACCACCCTCCCCACAACACCAGGACAACCCCACAACACCAGGACCACCCACCCCACAACACCAGGACAACCCCACAACACAAGGACCACCCACCTCACAACACCAGGACCACCCCACAACACCAGGACCACCCCACAACACAAGGACCACCCCACAACACCAGGACCACCCCACAACACCAGGACCACCCCACAACACAAGGACCACCCCACAACACCAGGACCACCCCACAACACCAGGACCACCCACCCCACAACACCAGGACCACCCCACAACACCAGGACAACCCCACAACACAAGGACCACCCCACAACACCAGGACAACCCCACAACACTAGGACCACCCCACAACACCAGGATCACCCCACAACACAAGGACCACCCAACAACACCAGGACAACCCCACAACACAAGGACAACCCCACAACACCAGGACAACCCCACAACACAAGGACAACCCCACAACACCAGGACCACCCCACAACACCAGGACAACCCCACAACACAAGGACCACCCAACAACACCAGGACCACCCACCCCACAACACCAGGACAACCCCACAACACCAGGACCACCCACCCCACAACACCAGGACCACCCACCCCACAACACCAGGACCACACCACAACACCAGGACCACCCCACAACACCAGGACCACCCCACAACACCAAGACCACCCACCCCACAACACCAGGACAACCCCACAACACCAGAACCACCCACACCACAACACCAGGACCACCCACACCACAACACCAGAACCACCCCACAACACCAGGACCACCCACACCACAACACCAGAACCACCCACCCCACAACACCAGGACCACCCCACAACACCGGGACCACCCACCCTACAACACCAGAACCACCCAACCCCTAACACCAGGACCACCCACACAACAACACCAAGACAACCCCGCAACACCAGGACAACCTCACAACACCAGGAACATCCCACAACACCAGGACCACCCAACCCACAACACCAGGACCACCCACCCCACAACACCACCCACCCCACAACACCAGGACCACCCACCCCACAACACCAAGACCACCCACCCCACAACACCAGGACTACCCCACAACACCAGGACCACCCACTCCACAACACCAGGACCAATCACCCCACAACACCAGGATCACCCCACAACACCAGGACCACCCCACAACACCAGGACCACCCTCCCCACAACACCAGGACAACCCCACAACACCAGGACCACCCACCCCACAACACCAGGACCACCCCACAACACCAGGACAACCCCACAACACAAGGACCACCCACCTCACAACACCAGGACCACCCCACAACACCAGGACCACCCCACAACACAAGGACCACCCCACAACACCAGGACCACCCCACAACACCAGGACCACCCCACAACACAAGGACCACCCCACAACACCAGGACCACCCCACAACACCAGGACCACCCACCCCACAACACCAGGACCACCCCACAACACCAGGACAACCCCACAACACAAGGACCACCCCACAACACCAGGACAACCCCACAACACTAGGACCACCCCACAACACCAGGACCACCCCACAACACAAGGACCACCCAACAACACCAGGACAACCCCACAACACCAGGACAACCCCACAACACCAGGACAACCCCACAACACAAGGACAACCCCACAACACCAGGACCACCCCACAACACCAGGACAACCCCACAACACAAGGACCACCCAACAACACCAGGACAACCCCACAACACCAGGACCACCCACCCCACAACACCAGGACAACCCCACAACACCAGGACCACCCACCCCACAACACCAGGACCACCCACCCCAAAACACCAGGACCACACCACAACACCAGGACCACCCCACAACACCAGGACCACCCCACAACACCAAGACCACCCACCCCACAACACCAGGACAACCCCACAACACCAGAACCACCCACCCCACAACACCAGGACCACCCACACCACAACACCAGAACCACCTAACAACACCAGGACCACCCACACCACAACACCAGAACCACCCACCCCACAACACCAGGACCACCCCACAACACCAGGACCACCCACCCTACAACACCAGAACCACCCAACCCCTAACACCAGGACCACCCACACAACAACACCAAGACAACCCCGCAACACCAGGACCACCTCACAACACCAGGACCATCCCACAACACCAGGACCACCCAACCCACAACACCAGGACCACCCACCCCACAACACCACCCACCCCACAACACCAGGACCACCCACCCCACAACACCAAGACCACCCACCCCACAACACCAGGACTACCCCACAACACCAGGACCACCCACTCCACAACACCAGGACCAATCACCCCACAACACCTGGATCACCCCACAACATCAGGACCACCCACCCCACAACACCAAGACCACCCACCCCACAACACCAGGACCACCCCACAACACCAGGACCACCCCACAACACCAGGACCACCCACCCTACAACACCAGGACCACCCTCCCCGCCACACCAGGACCACCCACCTTACAACACCATGATCACCCACACCACAACACCATGATCACCCACCCCACAACACCAGGAGCACCTACGCTAACACTAAAACTACCCATGATAACAACAATTCCCTCTACTACCCCCCATCCCATGAAACCCCTCCATCTCTCTCCCACTTCCCACATCTCCAGCAGCCGAAATATACATCTCACAAGATGACGAAGGAGTTGGAAAACCTCTTACATTATCCAAGCCTTATACGAAAATTAAAATTACCTGGTTGAGAGAGCATGAGGAATGAGAACTTACGGGGAGATATGATGTATGATGCAAATTTGGGATGGAGAGTAGAGGGCACACTCTGGGAGGTGATGGGAGGGATGGAGTACATATGATGATGGAAGCTGAAAATAGACTGTTGATAAACATTGTGAGAAAATATTATATGAGTGTTAGATTAAATAGAGGAGAGATGAGCGACATATTAGAGCTGGTATGTGGTACAGCTGGTTCTGAAGCAGGTATGGGGTACAGGGGTTACTGGAACAGGTATGTGGTACAGGGGTTACTGGAGCAGGTATGTGGTACAGCTGGTTTTGAAGCAGGTATGTGGTACAGGGGTTACTGGAGCAGGTATGTGGTACAGGAGTTACTGGAGCAGGTATGTGGTTCAAGGGTTACTGGAGCAGGTATGTGATATAGCGGGTACTGGAGCAGGTATGTGGTACATGGGTTACTGGAGCAGGTACGTGGTACAAGGGTTACTGAAGCAGGTATGTGGTACAGGGGATACTGGAGCAGGTATGTGGTACATGGGTTACTGGAGCAGGTATGTGGTACAGGGGTTACTGGAGCAGGTATGTGGTACAGGAGGTACTGGAGCAGGTATGTGGTACAGGGGTTACTGGAACAGGTATGTGGTACAGGGGGTACTGGAACAGGTATGTGGTACAGGGGTTACTAGAGCAGGTATGTGGTACAGGGGTTACTGGAACAGGTATGTGGTACAGGGGTTACTAGAGCAGGTATGTGGTACAGAGGTTACTGGAGCGGATATGTGGCACAAAGGGTACTGGAGCAGGAATAAGGTACAGTAATAGATGGAAATGTACCCATCGACATAGAAATTGTTAGACAATTTTTTCTAACAATTGCAGGTGTAGTCAATAGGTAGGGCTGGAAATTTCACGAAGTGCATTGCTGGATTTCTAGGATAAGTATTGAACGTTTCTTTCTTCTTTAGCTTACTTTCACCTGAAGAAACATACCGTAAAGCTAGAAAGAGTCTAGAAGCTTGGTACCAAACGTCTTTTATGAATATTACTTATTTTAAAATGAAGTGAAACAAGGTGCTCTTCTTGTCCTCATTTTCTTTCCAGTCTACCCTGATCCATTGTTGAAAGAGTTATCAGCCAGGAGATCTGGCTGTCACAGAGGCAGTGCTATGAATTATGTTTTATATAATGCTGATTATCTGGTTTTCTTGGTATTAACCAAAAATGTTTTGATAATGTTTAGTGATACAAGGAAAGGATATGGTGCTGAACACAAGCTCACGTTCAGTTCTGTCCACCAAGTGCAAGGTGGTGTAATTGCCTTTAACTTCCCTGTCTCGTTTTATATATAATTAAAATTTTAGGCACAATGTGTGTAGTAAAACTTTCATAAACGCGTCTGAAGCAGATTACATCCTTAGAGAGCCAATTTTTCTATTTTATATGTTTCCGGAGACCTGAAACGCCGAGAAATGCCATAGTAAGGAAATTTTGTAATCATGATGACTGGTTGATATTTCAGTTATTAAACAATAGCTTAGCTAGAATGTATGTGAACTGTCGGACTTGCACAATGCGGACCATGGTAAGGTAAAGTAGAAAGAAACGTTCAATACGTATCCTAGAAATCCAGCCATGCACTTCGTGAAATTTCCTGCCCGACCTATTGACTACACCTGCAATTGTTAGACAAAAATTTATCAAACGAATGATATGCATTTGTCTAAAGGAACTTACCCTTGAAGCAAACATAATTAGCTGTTTTTCAAAGTATTCATTTATCACTGGTCCCACAAACTTTACCTGAACAGTGAACTTAATAATTAATGATGTATATTATAAAGTAACAGGTTTAAAAGCTCCAATAAAATAAATAGTTTATTAGGGAAAGCAGAGATACCCCTTAGCTGGAGACTAGAGATAATTAAGGAACTACTGTCACAAAGAGATGGCATATATTTATTATTTAAGATACAAAAGCTTAGAGTATTATAATTTAAACATCAACTCTTGTAGCAGTGTGTGTGTGTCGGTTAATCTCTCCCTCTCGCCATTCCCCGCCACAGCAAGCCCGCCAACACCATTTACTGAAGCAATACATTACTTTTTAGCTCAGCTCACGCAAATTTTAAAATTTTCTCTCGTTAAATTGGTCTGTATAATTCCGACCTTAATCTGCATATTCTTATCATTGGGATGTGTGGCTTTTATTTCTATTCTAATATGTATATTGTTATATTTCTATTCTAATATGTATATTGTTATATTTCTATATTTCTTACTTCTGGATATAAAAGTAAGACGAACAGTTATGGATTATTAAGTATACATCTTATTTGTTCAGGTGTTCTGTTCAGTGATTTTTTTTAATCTGTCTTAGTAATAAAGCTTGATAGATGTGATGTGAATTAATAAAAAGTAGTCTATCGCTGGAACAACGAGGCCATTAGCACCACAACAACGAGGAAAATTTGTTCCGTTTCAACGGGACTTTCCTAAAATATCGTAGTATAGTTTGTAAATTTTGGCACGATTCTTCAACAGGGTCGTTGGATTTTCCCTGATTGCCTAGTAGATGGAAAACCCGTAGTCCGCCGCATATACCTTTCCCAGATGGAAAGGTTTACAACCCGCACTTGGGGTCAGCGGAGCTGGCAGTGACCCCACAATGAAAGGTGTTTGAAGAGGGAATAAAGAACCTGATGCTCCTTTTCTGCAAGTAGATGTGGTGCATCGCCCCCTGGCGCTCACTCTGTGTTCATGTTAGGAGGTCACCTAAGCGGCGGATGTGTACATAGTAAGTGTCCCATGCACAACGTTTCATTGAGATAAAATTTCTTAATAAATTGTTAAGATTAAGAAAAGCATCATTAAGATATTATCCACTGTGAACAAGTTCCTCAGGGTAGCCATATATCACGTTTAACGCTTATGTCATTTGTAGCTCTGTATTCCGTTAATGGCCAAGTGGTATGTCACCATTTCCCAACATTGCTGACATTTAATTTCTTACTCTGAAATTTATTTATGTTGGTTATCGTTGTAAATATATTACCACGAATGTGGTCAAATATAATAATAAAAAAATACCTGGAATCCGTGTGTTTGGTTCCTTTGTACATGTATGTCCAAGTCTACTGCAATGTATTGCATCAATAACTCGTAGTATATTCCGCCTGTTCAGCCAAAAAGATAGCTCATAAATGGTCGAATTGTTGTACCATCCCGCAGATCCTCTTTGGCAGTTGCTATGTTATGGAAACCGAACACCTGCATTCTTGATTAATTGTTTACTAAGCCTGTGTATAACTACGTAGTATGTTGATGGGTAAATTTCCATCTATTAGTTGCACTCTGTGAAGACTCATCTGCATTGTTATTACCCGTTATTCTAATGTCTTTCAATCAACTTACGTGTATTTAATGGCTATGCTTTAGTTTGTGGTGGGTACTTTTGTTGCAAGGTTCAGGGGCAGTTTTTGAACCAGCGTGTGTGATAACGAGATGCAGATGTAAAGCATAAGCATTTATAGACCCTTATAAGTGGATAATATTTATGTTCCAAAAATAGAGCACCCGCTTGTGTCTCTGTAAATGAAATTGCATTCCTTAACTTACGCTACACTTGCATTTCTCTCCAGGTCTACTGATACTCCCGGGTAGTATGTCAAGCTGTCAGGTAGTGAAGTTGAAGCTTTATTAATCATTGTCATGATGCCAAGCAGATGAGCCATGTCCGACTCATTGCTTACCTTGAGTAACCATCAACCTAAACATTCCTGGTTCACACACAGCTTGCGTTACGGAATTACCATGAATTTCGTTGTTATCTTTCTGGTGATTGTTGCTACTATTAGTAGTAGTTGTCGGTGATGGTCGTTATCGTTGTTCGTGGTGGTAGTTGTTGTAGGTTACAGTGGAAATTGTTGAAGACAGAGGTTGTTGCCAGTTATAGCGGGTTGTTGTTGGGGATAGTGGTCGATGTTGGAGATGACTGGTGTTGTTGATGATGGTGGTAGAGGCTGATGATTGCGATAGTGTTTACAGGTGAAGAAAATAGTTATTGATTATGGTGGCGGTTTTTGGTTACAGTTATTTTTGTATGTGACCGGGAGTACTTGTTGGAAATTGTGGTTACTGCTGTTGGTGGTGGTAGTGATTGTGTTTTATAATGGTGGCTGTTGTTAGTGATGTGGTTGTTGTTGCTGTTGATGGTGGTAGTGATTGTGTTTTATAATGGTGGCTGTTGTTAGTGATGTGGTTGTTGTTGCTATTGATGGTGGTAGTGATTGTGTGTTATAATGGTGGCTGTTGTTAGTGATGTGGTTGTTGTTGCTGTTGATGGTGGTAGTGATTGTGTGTTATAATGGTGGCTGTTGTTAGTGATGTGGTTGTTGTTGCTGTTGATGGTGGTTTTTCAATATGATAGATGTTATTCTTGGCGGTAATGCTCTTTGGAATGGTGGTTATAGTTACCGCCAGTTGTTAATGATAGTTGTTGTTGTTGATAGTGATGATGATGGTTGTTGTTGTTGATAGTGATGATGGATATTGTTGTTAATGTTGTTGTTGTTGTGATGATGGTTGTTGTTGATGACAGTGATGATGTTGTTATTATCATGCATTGTTTGGTGTTGTTATTCGCCAGTGATAGTTGATGTTAATATTGATGTTTGGTGATGGTGGTAGTGATAGGTTTGGAGGCACTTATCGCTATTGTCGTAGATGTTGACAAATTTGACATGCTACTGACAAACACACACACACACACACACACACACACACACACACACACACACACACACACACACACACACACACACACAGTTGTCAGTTGAGGTCAGACAGCCGTGGAGGTCAGAAGGGTCTGGGAAGCTCTTGCGTAGCTAGTGAATTGGGGGGAATAAAAAGTGAATATGCATATATGAGTGTATTTGAGTGATTGAATAACTAGTAAGCTCATTCAAACCACAAAAAAGTGAAGAAAAACAGTAGAAACAGCACCACTGAAAATAAGTGTTGAGTGCATCGTGGTATTGTGAAATTGTGGAGCCGAAATTGTGGAGCCGGAGTGACCTCACCACTAGTGAACTCACCAGCTGTGACACGGGACGCAGGGACCTCACATCTTGACCAGCCACGTGAAGTACTTTCTCGCCTGTTTGTGCTGCAGATTGTGCAAAGTATTGAGGAGCGCCTTTTTGGCTAGGTTATTACTGCAATGACAAGATCAGGAAGGGGTTCAAGGTCAATCACCAGCAGGGATGAGGAGGAGGACAGATTTATAGACAAATTAATAGGGAAATTTGTAGAGAGAAGGAGCGATTGGATGGAGGATCTAATCCAAGGGATTAAAAGTGAGTTATTTCAGCAAATACAGGATGCGGTAGAGAGGCAGAAACAAGAACTTATGCTCTATGTTCAGGAAGAGATTAGGAAGGGAAGAGAGGACTGGGAGAGGGAATGTGCTCGGATCACAAACGAATTGGGAAGGATTAACAGCATGGCTAAGGACAGAGGATTAGTGGGGGATGGGTTAGTGACTGCGGTAGGGATGGAGAATCCCCAGGGGACAGGCTACCAGCATGACAATGAACTACTGAGGAGACGGTCTATTATAATACATGGATTATTTGAATCTGGAGCACCAACAAGACAAGAGAGAATAGAGACGGAAAAATATGAATTGCATGAGATATTGATGTGTATTGGAGCAGGAATGGCAGAACACGAGGTGGATATCAGCCGGTGGGTTGGACCTTACAATTGTACCAAGAATAGACCTGTTCTGGTGCTATTCTCCAATGAGGAGGCTGTGGAGTACATAATGAGGAACAAGCATTTACTCAGAGGAAGTGAAACCCATTACAATGTGTTTATAGAGAGGTTTATGACGAAAGATGAGCAAATAGCCCACGAGAATAGGTGGCATGCACGACACCAAACTAGCCTCTCAGGTAGTCTCACCTCCCAGGTCACCTCCCAGGTCCCCTCCCAGGTCGCATCCTTCCCACCTCAGCCCTTCTATACCTCCCCCCTGCCTCAGCCCCCCAAAACCCCCCTGCTTCATCCCCCCAAAACCCCCCTGTCCCTTCCACATTTGCACCTCCCCAATGATTCCCCTGCCCCTGCTACATCACACCTGTCAACGACCCCAGTGGGTCAAGCTATGCCCTCCCCAAACCCACCTTCCCATCCCCCCTCCCCTACTACCCCTTCCTACTCCCCTGCCCCTTCTACCTCATTGCACTCAATTCCATCTACTCCATCCCAGCTTCCACTGCACCCATCTTACACTCACCCCCAAACCCCACCCAACCCCCCACCCCTCTTATGCACCTCCAGCCCACATTTAACCACCGCACCTTGTGACCCCCTAACACCTTCCCCCATCTCCCTCTTCCCCTCTTCTACCCCAAAACCCCCACCTACCCCCAATTCCCCCCTAACTAATGCACCCTCTCTTCCACTCCCAGCACCCATGCTCAATTCTCCTCTCAGCCCTCTGCCTGCAATATCCCTCTCCCCCAAAACCTCTCAACCTCTATCTGACTCTCAGTCTCACTCTATTTCTCAACCCCCCTATGCTTTTCAGACCCCTAACTTTCAGACCCATTATGCCCTTCCTACCCCCCTAGATGCCCAGACCCCATTCGCCTACCAGGCACTCCCAGGCACCCCCCCCTAGCACCCCCCCTAGCACCCCCCCCATTCACCCCCACAGCCCCCACTCGCCCCCCAGACACCCCCCAGTTCCCCCAGACCCCCGGTGAAAGGGGGAGCTCTGACACCCGAGTTTCCAAGAAAAGTCTCAAGGTTTGGTACACCAATGCTGATGGGGGTAGCCAATAAAGCAGAAGAGATAAAAGAAAGAGTTAGTGAGGCAGACCCAGACATAGTGGCAATAGTGGAAACTAAAATAAATGGCATGATCTCGGATGCAATCTTTCCAGAGGGATGCCAGGTGATAAGAAAAGAAAGGACACAGAGACAGGGAGGAGGAGTGGCACTCCTAATAAAGCGGAAATGGAAGTTTGATGAGCTGGAAAATCCGGGTACCAATGAAAGCACGAGCTTCATACATGGAACTCTGACAGTGGATGGGAATAAGATTGTAATCTTGATACTCTACAATCCCCCACCAAACAGTAGAAGGCCCAGGCAGGAGTACGAGGACAGCAACAAGACATGTATAGATGAACTGCAGAGGGCAGCAACTATAGCACATAGAATGAGAGCGAAGCTGCTGGTCACGGGGGACCTAAATCACGGAGAGATAGATTGGGAAACGAGGAATCCCCATGGCGGGGAGGAGACCTGGGGAGCGAAGCTGGTAGACGTTATTGACAGGAATTTCCTAACACAGCATGTGAAGAAACATACTAGGGAAAGAAGAGGGGATACGCCCAGCCTATTAGATCTCATTTTCACCCAGAATGTAGAAGACATCGAGCAGATGGAACATGAAATACCACTAGGAGCCAGTGACCATTGTGTCCTAGTCTTTGACTATATGATGGAGCTTAAAATTGTGATCAAAGGACAAGAGGTCCGGGAAAGGAGACTTGATTACAGAAAAGGGGACTACAGAAGGATAAGGGACTACCTGGGAGAAGTGCAGTGGGAGGAAGAACTTAGAGGAAAAACAGTGCAAGGTATGATGAATCAAGTCATATTGAAATGCAAGGAGGCTGAATAGAGATTTATTCCAACAATAAAGGAAAAAAGCAGGAGGGAATATAATAACCCATGGTTTAATAGACAGTGTCAGGAAGCAAAGGCGAGAAGCAGGAGGGAGTGGAGGAAGTACAGAAGACAAAGGACAGAGGACAACAGGATTAGATGTAACAGAGCTACGAATGATTACATTAACATAAGACGAGTGTCGGAAAGAAATTATGAGAATGATATTGCAGTCAAAGCGAAAAAGCAACCTAAACTACTACATAGCCATATAAGAAGGAAGATGTCAGTAAATGACCAAGTGACAAGACTGAGGAAAACAGAAGGGGCATATACAGAAAGCGACAAGGAAATCTGCGAGGTACTGAAAGCAAAATTCCATGGAGTGTTCGCAACCGAGCCTGAGCAGCTCCCATTGTTAGAAGCGATTACCCTAGATGTAAGACTATCAGATATAGAGGTGACAGCAGAGGAGGTAATGAAACAGTTGATAACACTGGATGCAAATAAAGCTGTTGGACCAGACAAAGTATCACCGTGGATACTTAAAGAGGCAGCGCAGGCTCTCAGCGTGCCTCTGGCAATGATCTTTAATGAGTCACTTATGTCGGGAGAATTGCCCAGTTGCTGGAAGGAGGCAAATGTCGTACCGATTTTCAAGAAAGGTGATAGGGAGGAGGCACTTAACTACAGACCCGTATCACTGACAAGCATCCCCTGCAAAATACTTGAAAGAATAATTAGGCTAAGACTTCTTGAGCACCTGGAGAGCATTGAGTTTGTAAACAAGCACCAACATGGGTTCTGGACAGGGAAATCATGCCTAACAAACCTTTTAGAATTCTGTGATAAAGTAACAAGGATAAGGCAGGACAGAGAAGGCTGGGCAGACTGCATATTTCTTGACTGCCAAAAGGTCTTTGATACAGTACCGCACATGAGACTACTATACAAACTTGAGAGGCAGGCAGGAGTAAGCGGAAAGGCCCTAGTACGGGTGAAAAACTACCAAACAGGAAGGAACCAGAGGGTAATGGTTAGGGGCGAGAAGTCGGACTGGCGAACAGTAACAAGTGGAGTACCTCAAGGATCGGTGCTGGGACCAATCCTTTTTTCTAATTTACGTTAATGATATGTTTACAGGAGTGAAATCATACATGTCAATGTTTGCGGATGACGCAAAATTAATGAGAAGAGTTGTGACAGACGAGGATTGTAGGATCCTCCAAGAGGACTTAAACTGGTTGCAGAGATGGTCAGGGAAATGGCTACTGGAGTTTAACACCAGTAAATGTAAAGTTATGGAAATGGGATCAGGTGATAGCAGACCAAAGGGACAGTACACAATGAAGGGGAACAGCCTACCTGTAACGATTCGAGAAAGAGACCTGGGAGTGGATGTGACACCTAATCTAACTCCTGAGGCACATATAAATTGGATAACGACAGCAGCGTACTCTACACTGGCGAAAATTAGAACTTCATTCAGAAACCTAAATGAGGAGGCTTTTAGGGCGCTTTACACTGCCTACGTGAGACCCGTCTTAGAGTATGCCGCGCCATCATGGAGCCCCCACCTGAAGAAACACATAAAGAAACTGGAGAAGGTCCAGAGGTTTGCGACGAGGCTTGTCCCAGAGTTACGAGGTATGGGATATGAAGAGCGTCTGCAGGAACTGAACCTTACGACACTAGAGAAAAGAAGGGAGAGAGGAGATATGATAGGGACATATAAAATACTCAGAGGAATTGACAAAGTGGAAATAGATGAAATGTTCACACGTAATAATAACAGAACGAGGGGACATGGGTGGAAACTGGAAACTCAGATGAGTCACAGAGATGTTAGGAAGTTTTCTTTTAGCGTGAGAGTAGTGGAAAAATGGAATGCACTTGGGGAACAGGTTGTGGAAGCAAATACTATTCATACTTTTAAAACTAGGTATGATAGGGAAATGGGACAGGAGTCATTGCTGTAAACAACCGATTGTTGGAAAGGCGGGATCCAAGAGTCAATGCTCGATCCTGCAAGCACAAATAGGTGAGTACAAATAGGTGAGTACACACACACACACACACACACACACATACACACACACACACACAAACACACACACACACACACACACACACACACACACACACACACACACACATACAAATCCCTATCTCCTGAAGCCCACATCAAAATAATAGCATCGGCGTATGCGAGGCTGGCTAACATCAGAACTGCTTTCAGGAACCTGTGTAAGGAATCATTCAGAACCTTGTATACCACATATGTAAGACCAATCCTGGAGTATGCGGCCCCAGCATGGAGCCCGTATCTAATCAAGCACAGGACGAAGCTTGAAATAGTTCAGAGATATACCACTTGGCTAGTCCCAGAAGTAAGAGGCATGATTAAATGCACCTCACGACACAAGAAGACAGAAGAGTAATGGGAGACATGATCCCCACCTACAAAATTCTCAGAGGAATTAACAGAGGTAGATAAAGATAAACTGTTTAACACGAGTGGAACGCGAACAAGGAGATACAAGTGGAAACTGAGTACCCAAATGACTCACAGGGACGTAAGAAAGAACTTTTTCAGTGTCAGAGATAGTTAACAGGTAGAATGCATTAGGCAGTGATGTGGTGGAGGCTGACTCCATACACAGTTTCAAATGTAGATATGATAGAGCCCAGTAGGCTCAGGAATCTGTACATCAGTCGATTGACAGTTGAGAGGCGGGACCAAAGAGCCAGAGCTCAACCCCCGCAAGCACAATTAGGTAAATAATTAGGTGAGTACACACACACACACACACACTCAGGACAGGTACACAAAGAAAGACAGTGAGGTGTGTGAAGAACTCAACCAGAGGTATCAGGAGGTCTTCACAACAGAATAAGGTGAGGTCACTGCACTTCGAGAGGGGAGGCAGTAAACCAGGCGGCCTTGGAAGGGTTCGAAATTATGAGAGATGAGGTAAAGAAACACCTTTTGGATCTGGATGTGGGAAAGGCTGTTGGTCTGGACGGAATCTCACCATGGGTATTGATAGATTGTGCGAGAGGCATTCTGCTTGCCACTCTCCATAGTCTATAGTAGGTCACTGGAAACGGGAGACCTACCAGAAATATGGAAGATGGTTAATGTAGTCCCCCAATATACAAAAAGGGCGACATACAAGAGGCACTGAACTACAGGCCAGTGTCCTTGACTTGAATACCAAGCAAGGTGATGGAGAAGATCGTGAGAACAAATCTAGTATCACATCTGGAGAGAAGGGACTTCGTAACAAATCGCCAACATGGGTTCAGGGAGGGTAAATCTTGCCTTACAGGCTTAATAGAATTCTATGACCAGGTGACAAAGATTAACCAAGAAAGAGAAGGCTGGGCGGACTGCATTTTTCTTGGACTGTCGGAAAGCCTTTGAGACAGTACCCCATAAGAGGCTGGTGCATAAGCTGAGAAGACAGACAGGAGTAACTGGTAGGGAGCTCCAGTGAATAAGTGAATACCTAAGCAATAGGAAGCAGAGAGTTACAGTGAGGGGGTAATACCTCAGATTAGCGTGGAGTCCCACAGGGCTCTGTACTCGGTCCTATCTTGTTTCTGATATATGTAAATGATCTCCCAAAGGGTATAGACTCATTCCTCTCAATGTTTGCTGACGACGTCAAAATTTTGAGAAGGATTAAGACAGAGGAGGACTGCTTGAGGCTTCAAGAAGGCCTAGACCAACTGAAGGAATGGTCGAACAAGTGCTTGTTGGAGTTTAACCCAAGCAAATGTAATGTAATGAAAATAGTTGTAGGGAGAAGGAGACCAGATAAAAGGTATTATTTAGGAGATAAAATTCTTCAAGAGTCAGAGAGAGAGAAGAACTTGGGGGTTGAAATCATGCCAGACCTGTCCCCTGAAGTCTATATCAAGAGGATAACAGCAGCAGCATACGGTAGGTTGGCCAACATAAGAACGGCATTTAGAAACTTGTGTAAGGAATCATTCAGAACTTTGTATACCACATATGTCAGACCAATCTTGGAGTATGCAGCTCCAGCATGGAGTCCATATCTAGTCAAGCATAGGACTAAACTGGAGAAGGTTCAAAGGTTTGCCACCAGACTAGTACCCCAGCTGAGAGGTATGAGTTAAACCTCACATCGTTGGAAGACAGAAGAGTTAGGGGGGATATGATCACCACATACATGATTCTCATAGGAATTGATAGGGTAAATAAAGGCATGCTATTTAACCCAAGGTGAACACGCACTAGGGGACACAGGTGGAAATTGAGTGCCCAAATGAGCCACAGAGATATTCGAAAGAACTTTTTTAGTGTCAGAGTGGTTGACAAATGGAATGCATTAAGAAATAAGGTGGTGGAGGCTGACTCCATACTCAGTTTCAAGTGTAGATATAATAGAGCCCAGTAGGCTCAGGAACCTGTACACCAGTTAATTGACGATTGAGAGGCGGGACCAAAGAGGAAGAGTTCAACCCCTGCAAACACAAATAGGTGAGTACACACACAATAAAGACTGCTTGATATGAAAGTATCAGAAGAAGAAGTAAAAACAGTTGTGCCAGTATACAAGTGTGGTGCCTGTATACAAGTGAGGTGCCTGTATACAAGTGTGGTGCCTGTATACAAGTGTGGTGCCTGTATACAAGTGAGGTGCCTGTATACAAGTGTGGTGCCTGTATACAAGTGTGGTGCATGTATACAAGTGAGGTGCCTGTATACAAGTGTGGTGCCTGTATACAAGTGTGGTGCCTGTATACAAGTGAGGTGCCTGTATACAAGTGTGGTGCCTGTATACAAGTGTGGTGCCTGTATACAAGTGTGGTGCCTGTATACAAGTGTGGTGCCAGTATACAAGTGTGGTGCCTGTATACAAGTGTGGTGCCTGTATACAAGTGTGGTGCCTGTATACAAGTGTGGTGCCTGTATACAAGTGAGGTGCCTGTATACAAGTGTGGTGCCTGTATACATGTGAGGTGCCTGTATACAAGTGTGGTGCCTGTATACAAGTGTGGTGCCAGTATACAAGTGTGGTGCCTGTATACAAGTGTGGTGCCTGTATACAAGTGTGGTGCCTGTATACAAGTGTGGTGCCTGTATACAAGTGAGGTGCCTGTATACAAGTGTGGTGCCTGTATACAAGTGAGGTGCCTGTATACAAGTGAGGTGCCTGTATACAAGTGTGGTGCCTGTATACAAGTGTGGTGCCTGTATACAAGTGAGGTGCCTGTATACAAGTGAGGTGCCTGTATACAAGTGTGGTGCCTGTATACAAGTGTGGTGCCTGTATACAAGTGAGGTGCCTGTATACAAGTGAGGTGCCTGTATACAAGTGTGGTGCCTGTATACAAGTGAGGTGCCTGTATACAAGTGAGGTGCCTGTATACAAGTGAGGTGCCTGTATACAAGTGAGGTGCCTGTATATAAGTGAGGTGCCTGTATACAAGTGTGGTGCCTATATACAAGTGTGGTGCCTGTATACAAGTGAGGTGCCTGTATACAAGTGTGGTACCTATATACAAGTGTTGTACCTGTATACAAGTGTGGTACCTGTATACAAGTGAGGTGCCTGTATACAAGTGAGGTGCCTGTATACAAGTGTGGTTCCTTTACACAAGTGTGGTACCTATATACAAGTGTTGTACCTGTATACAAGTGTGGTAGCTATATACAAGTGTGGTACCTGTATATAAGTGAGGTTACTGTATACAAGTGTGGTACCTGTATACAAATGAGGTGCCTGTATACAAGTGTTACCCTGTATAAAAGTGCGGTGCCTGTACACAAGTGTAGTGCCTGTATACAAGTGTGGTACCTGTATACAAGTGAGGTACCTGTATACAAGTGTGGTGCCTGTATACAAGTGTGGTACCTGTATACAAGTGTGGTGCCTTTATACAAGTGTGGTGTCTGTATACAAGTGTAGTGCGTGTATACAAGTGTGGTGCCTGTATACAAGTGTGGTGCCTGTATACAAGTGTGGTGCCTGTATACAAGTGTAGTGCCTGTATACAAGTGTGGTGCCTGTATACATGTTTGGTGCCTGTATACAAGTGTGGTGCCTGTATACAAACATGGTACCTGTATACAAGTGTAGTGCCTGTATACAAGTGTGGTGCCTGTATACAAGTGAGGTGCCTGTAAACAAGTGTGTTGCCTGTATACAAGTGTTTTACCTGTATACAAGTGTGGTGCCTGTATACACGTGTTGTACCTGTATGCAAGTGAGTTGCCTGTTTGTGCCTGTATACAAGTGTGGTACCTGTATACAAGTGAGATGCCTGTATACAAGTGAGGTACCTGTATACAAGTGTAGTGCCTGTATACAAGTGAGGTGCCTGTATACAAGTGTGGTGCCTGTATACAAGTGAGGTGCCTGTATACAAGTGAGGTACCTGTATACAAGTGTGGTGCCTGTATACAAGTTTGGTGCCTGTATACATATGTAGTGCCTGTATACATGTGAGGTGCCTGTATACAAGTAATGTGCCTGTGTACAAGTGAGGTGCCAGTATACAAGTGTAGTGCCTGTATACAAGTGTGGTACCTGTATACAAGTGTCGTGCCTGAATACAAGTGTGGTACCTGTATACAAGTGTGGTACCTGTATACAAGTGAGGTGCCTGTATACAAGTGAGGTACCTGTATACATGTTTGGTACCTGTATACAAATGAGGTGCATGTGTACAAGTGTGTTACCTGTATACAAGTGTGGTGCCTGTATACAAGTGAGGTACCTGTATACAAATGTTGTACCTGTATACAGGTGTGGTTCCTGTATTCAAGTGTGGTGCCTATATACAAGTGTTGTGCCTGTCTACAAGTGTGGTGCCTGTATACAAGTTTGGTGCCTGTATACTAGTGAGGTACCTGTATACAAGTGTGGTACTTGTATACAAGTGTGGTACCTGTACAAGTGTGGTGCCTGTATACAAGTGTGGTGCCTGTATGCAAGTGAGGTGCCTGTATACAAGTGAGGTGCCTGTATGCAAGTGAGGTACCTGTATACAAGTGTGGTACCTGTATACAAGTGTGGTACCTGTACAAGTGTGGTGCCTGTATACAAGTGTGGTGCCTGTATACAAGTGAGGTGCCTGTATACAAGTGAGGTGCCTGTATACAAGTGAGGTCACTGTATACAAGTGAGGTGCCTGTATACAAGTGAGGTACCTGTATACAAGTGTGGTACCTGTATACAAGTGTGGTACCTGTACAAGTGTGGTGCCTGTATACAAGTGTGGGGCCTGTATACAAGTGAGGTGCCTGTATACAAGTGAGGTACCTGTATACAAGTGAGATACCTGTATACATGTGTGGTACCTGTATACAAATGAGGTGCATGTGTACAAGTGTGGTACCTGTATACAAGTGTGGTACCTGTATACAAATGACGTGCCTGTATTCAAGTGTGTTGCCTGTATACAAGTGTGGTGCCTGTATACAAGTGAGATGCCTTTATACAAGTGAGGTACCTGTATACATGTGTGGTACGTGTATACAAATAAGGTGCCTGTGTTCAAGTGTTGTACCTGTATACAAGTGTGGTGCCTGTATAAAAGTGAGGTGCCTGTATACAGATGTTGTACCTGCATACAGGTGTGGTACCTGTATACAAAAGAGGTGCCTGTATACAAGTGAGGTACCTGTATACAAGTGTGGTACCTGTATACAAGTGTGGTGCCTGTATACAAGTGAGGTGCCTGTATACATGTGTAGGGCCTGTATACAAGTATGGTGCCTGTATACAAGTTAGGTGCCTGTATACAAGTGAGGTACCTGTATACATGTGTGGTACCTGTATACAAATGAGGTGCCTGTGTACAAGTGTGGTACCTGTATACAAGTGTGGTGCCTGTATACAAGTGAGGTGCCTGTATACAGATGTTTTACCTGCATACAGGTGTGGTACCTGTATACAAAAGAGGTGCCTGTATACAAGTGAGGAACCTGTATACAAGTGTGGTGTGTGTGTACAAGTGAGGTGCCTGTATTCAAGTGTGGTACCTGTATACAAGTGTGGTGCCTGTATACAAGTGAGGTGCCTGTTTACATGTGAAGGGCCTGTATACAAGTGTGGTGCCTGTATTCAAGTGAGGTGCCTGTATACAAGTTTGGTACCTGTATACAAGTGTGGTACCTGTACAAGTGTGGTGCCTGTATAGAAGTGTGGTGCCTGAATACAAGTGAGGTGCCTGTATACAAGTGTAGTGCCTGTATACAGGTGATGTGCCTGTATGCAAGTGTGGGTCCTGTATACAAGTGAGGTGCCTGTATACAAATGAGGTGCCTGTATTCAAGTGTGGTGCCTGTATACAAGTGAGTTGCCTGTATACAAATGTTGTACCTGTGTACAGGTGTGGTACCTGTATACAAAAGAGGTTCCTGTATACAAATCTGGTATCTGTATACAAGTGAGGTTCCTGTATACAAGTGTGGTATCTGTATACAAGTGTGGTGCCTGTATACAAGTGTGGTGCCTGTATAAAAGTGTTGTACCTGTGTACAAGTGTGGTACCTGTATACAAGTGAGGTGTCTGTATACAAGTGTGGTACCTGTTAACAAGTGTGGTGCCTGTATACAAGTGAGGTGCCTGTAAACTAGTGTGGAGCCTGTATACAAGTGTGGTGCCTGTATACATGTGGTGCCTGTATACAAGTGAGGTGCCTGTAAACTAGTATGGAGCCTGTATACAAGTGTGGTGCCTGTATACAAGTGGTACATGTATACAAGTGTGGTACCTGTATACAAGTGAGGTATCTGTATACATGTGTGGTGCCTGTATTCAAGTGTGGTACCTGTATAGAAGTGAGGTATCTGTATACAAGTGAGGTGCCTGTATACAAGTGAGGTATCTGTATACAAGTGTGGTGCCTGTATACAAGTGAGGTGCCTGTATACAAGTGTGGTGCCTGTATAGAAGTGTGGTGCCTGTATACAAGGGAGGTGCCTGTATACAAGTGTGGTGCCTGTATACAAGTGAGGTGCCTGTATACAAGTGTGGTGCCTGTATACAAGTGTGATACCTGTATAAAAGTGAGGTATCTGTATACAAGTGAGGTGCCTGTATACAAGTGAGGTATCTGTATACAAGTGTGGTACCTGTACAAGTGTGGTGCCTGTATACAAGTGTGGTGCCTGTATACAAGTGAGGTGCCTGTATACAAGTGAGGTGCCTGTATACAAGTGAGGTACCTGTATACAAGTGTGGTACCTGTATACAAGTGTGGTACCTGTACAAGTGTGGTGCCTGTATACAAGTGTGGTGCCTGTATACAAGTGAGGTGCCTGTATACAAGTGAGGTGCCTGTATACAAGTGAGGTCCCTGTATACAAGTGAGGTGCCTGTATACAAGTGAGGTACCTGTATACAAGTGTGGTACCTGTATACAAGTGTGGTACCTGTACAAGTGTGGTGCCTGTATACAAGTGTGGGGCCTGTATACAAGTGAGGTGCCTGTATACAAGTGAGGTACCTGTATACAAGTGAGATACCTGTATACATGTGTGGTACCTGTATACAAATGAGGTGCATGTGTACAAGTGTGGTACCTGTATACAAATGTGGTACCTGTATACAAATGACGTGCCTGTATTCAAGTGTGTTGCCTGTATACAAGTTTGGTGCCTGTATACAAGTGAGATGCCTTTATACAAGTGAGGTACCTGAATACATGTGTGGTACCTGTATACAAATAAGGTGCCTGTGTTCAATTGTTGTACCTGTATACAAGTGTGGTGCCTGTATAAAAGTGAGGTGCCTGAATACAGATGTTGTACCTGCATACAGGTGTGGTACCTGTATACAAAAGAGGTGCCTGTATACAAGTGAGGTACCTGTATACAAGTGTGGTACCTGTATACAAGTGTGGTGCCTGTATACAAGTGAGGTGCCTGTATACATGTGTAGGGCCTGTATACAAGTATGGTGCCTGTATACAAGTTAGGTGCCTGTATACAAGTGAGGTACCTGTATACATGTGTGGTACCTGTATACAAATGAGGTGCCTGTGTACAAGTGTGGTACCTGTATACAAGTGTGGTGCCTGTATACAAGTGAGGTGCCTGTATACAGATGTTTTACCTGCATACAGGTGTGGTACCTGTATACAAAAGAGATGCCTGTATACAAGTGAGGAACCTGTATACAAGTGTGGTGTGTGTGTACAAGTGAGGTGCCTGTATTCAAGTGTGGTACCTGTATACAAGTGTGGTGCCTGTATACAAGTGAGGTGCCTGTTTACATGTGAAGGGCCTGTATACAAGTGTGGTGCCTGTATTCAAGTGAGGTGCCTGTATACAAGTTTGGTACCTATATACAAGTGTGGTACCTGTACAAGTGTGGTGCCTGTATAGAAGTGTGGTGCCTGTATACAAGTGAGGTGCCTGTATACAAGTGTAGTGCCTGTATACAGGTGATGTGCCTGTATACAAGTGTGGGTCCTGTATACAAGTGAGGTGCCTGTATACAAGTGAGGTGCCTGTATACAAGTGAGTTGCCTGTATACAAATGTTGTACCTGTGTACAGGTGTGGTACCTGTATACAAAAGAGGTGCCTGTATACAAATCTGGTATCTGTATACAAGTGAGGTTCCTGTATACAAGTGTGGTATCTGTATACAAGTGTGGTGCCTGTATACAAGTGTGGTGCCTGTATAAAAGTGTTGTACCTGTGTACAAGTGTGGTACCTGTATACAAGTGAGGTGTCTGTATACAAGTCTGGTACCTGTTTACAAGTGTGGTGCCTGTATACAAGTGAGGTGCCTGTAAACTAGTGTGGAGCCTGTATACAAGTGTGGTGCCTGTATACATGTGGTGCCTGTTGTCGGAAAATCCGACACCATTTAATAATCATACAGATAATAGCTGTATTACCAACAAGTTACCCATAGAAAACGTAACTTGTAGTGGAATTACCATCTAAAGAAAACGGGATATCATCACCACATACTATTATAATTCACCACCTATTATGGTGGAATTATTCTTAAATACATTAGTCTTTGGACTTTACCATCATAAAACATCTTATATAAATTAACTTAATTATCAATATTAAAGTAAAGTAAATGTGACCCTTCTATCACGTTCTGAAATCTGGACAATGTAAGCCAGGCGTCAGAGTGAGGAGGAGGGCAGCCATTGTTTGTTATACTAGACCAGAGGCTCACACGGGAGCAAATTCGGCTCCTGTTAATTTTACTTGGACGTAGTGTTATGGATACCAAAGGTGTACCATCTGTCAACACGCTGTCAACAAATCAAGTTAAGTGTTTCTTTCCGAAACCCATTATTTATCATTAGTGGCCATTAATGTCATTATATAGGGTGACCCGGTTAGATCACATGGAAGCCTCAAACTAAGGTAATTAAGCCAGGTCTTCATGTTCCATGTACTGTTTTCTCTGATATACTTGTCATATATAGTATCTGGCTTCACAGCTAGCGCACTTTTGACAGGTCAAGACGAGGATGCAAGATTTGTGCACCAGTTACTGGGTGATATGGAAGCTACCTCAAAGAGGATAATTTGGTGTCTACACCCTAGTTATACCTGGTGGACTAACCTGCTGTACTATAAGATAAGGAACCTCTTTAATGTATGTAGTTATTTCTGTAGTTTGATTGGCTGCATATATATATTAATTTAATAACCCCCCCCCCCCTAATGTGTAGAGGATCGATTTGTGAGATTATGAGATTATTGCAGAAATACAGTCCACTTAACATTATACAAATTGCTATCGAAGTATATAAATTAACGTAAATATAAATTCATATAAATTAAATAAATATAAATCTCACAGGTCGGTTCCCACATTATTTGGACCTTCGGAACCGGAATATTCGGTCCTATGAACCCACATTTGGTCATCTTAGTACCGATGAACCAGTTAACCAGTGGATTCATTAAATATACTAGTGCAGTGTTATTTAAACAAAGCCAGCAGTCAAGACGGCAGCGTAGCCTCGAGGGAGCTCAGGAGCCTCCCTCAGCCCAGTTCAGCTTCGTCAGCGGTTTCATGCACACCCACAGATATTTGGTGGCGTGTTATTTCGTGAAATGACAGCGCTAATATAGAATCCAGCCAAATTAGTGACTGTGTCTTCGCGAGATTGTTCACGGATTTCGTGGTGTTACATTTCGCGAGAGATTATCTACGAATTTTGTGGACTTTATTTCGCGAGGTCACTAATAATATTTAATACTTCTAGATAATATTAGAAGTTTCATAGAGGCTAATTAAGAGGCTATTATCAATAATTGTGTATATTATTTCTCCAAAATAGAGAATTATTTAATATATATTGCACTAGTGATCACAGTATAATATTTACCTAATTGCCAACCCACAACAGGGTAGGATATGACTAGTTGAACTATTATTGTTCATCCTAGTCCAATATTACAATAGTCAGTTGTACTATATTGAACAACCTAACACCATTAATGAATGGTCCAGACCCTATTTTGGGTGTAATTTTTATCAACTCGAGTTGAGTTGTATATATAATAAATTACTTATGATCATTACACCTTTGAGTGATTAATTAGTGTCTCTACCATCCTAGGGTGATATAGAAGAGCTAACCTAAAGGTACTTCCAGTGACACTGGTTTATCACTCAAATCATTAGTGTGTATGATGTATATATATATATAATGTGTATTAATTTTAAGTGCTAACCTCTAGTAGAGGTAGGATTATTGCCTAGTGAGTGCAGAAATTTACCCTAGGCTACCATTAGAGCTTGTTCAGTATTATGAGCAGCCCAAGTACAAGTCCCACAAGGCTCACCAACTAGCCAGTATGGATAATGCAGGGAGAATGAAAAGAACCCTTGCAGGTCTTAAAGGCCACTTAACAAGACAGATCAAGAAATGTGAAGATTTGTCACAACAATCTCAAGTTGATTATGCTGACCTGGAAAGCTATTATCAAGCAGCTGCAGGTAAATTTGAGCAAATCAAATGTCAAATAGCAACATATGTGGCTGAACTTGCCAACACCAATTTATCAGAAACAGAAATAGACGACATTATGGTTGATCTTGCGAATTATGAAGATCACACTCAGGCCACGTTACAGCCTTATGTCATATTAATTGCCCAGAACAAGGCAACAGCAACAACAACAACAGTTGCATCTAATACGAGTCAAGCAGAAGCTCGACTCCCTCCAATTATTTACCCACTTTCTCAGGAAAAGATGAGGAAGATTGGATGAATTTTGGAACAATTCGTTGACCTTGTAGACTCAAAACAATCTTTACCAAAGAGTAGTAAATTCTCTTATTTGCAAGGCCAATTATCAGGTGAGGCTAAAACAGTAGTATCCCATCTGAGATTAACTAATGACGGCTATGATCTGGCAGTAAAACTCCTCAAGGATAATTATGCTGATCCAGAAGTAAGAACATCACATTTAGTTCATGAGCTGTTGCATTTACCCCACCGGAGGCTTCAGCTGATTCACTCCAAGTCTTCAAGCTGGAGGTAGAATCATTGATCAATGCCCTCAGCCTGACAGCAGATACAAACGGGGCTGAGTGGGTCTTGAAAATAATTGTCCAGGAGAAAATACCTAGGGACATATTGAGACAAATGAGTGCTCATTACAATAAAAGCATCTTATCCATGAATGAAATATCTGAAGGTTTAAAGTCAGTAGTTCATCAATTACGAACACATGACAAATTAAAACCACCAAGTAAACCCTCAGAAACCAATAATAGTAAACCACAGAGTACCAAAGGTACTCCAAATCAATCTAGACAATATAATTCAACACCAAAGTGGAACAGTAGCAGTGTGGGCGTATATGCAGTTGGACCCTCCAAGCCTATAGTTACTGTGTCACCCAAGAACGTGACACCAAAGGGTACTGGAAGCTATGGAACATGTTTGTTCTGCAATGAGAAACATTCAATGTACCACTGCCCTAATTTTCCTGATAGTGACGCCCGTGTTGAGCGACTCAAGGATTTGCAACATTGCACGAGGTGCCTCAGGAAACATAACATCAAGGGACTGTGATACCCAATTACACACCTGTAATAGGTGTAACAAAGGTCAGCACCATGCAGCATTGTGCAGAGACACCAAAACAACGTCTCCAAACCCCAAGGTGGAAGATAGCATTCCCACCACAGTACAGTACTGCAAGGTGCAACCAACAAAGAGTGTCCAATCGGCAAAGTCTAAAGTAATACGACTTTGCTAACTGCCCAAAATTACCATCCTGAATAAGAGGGCCAAGGTCCATACCCGAGGGTTGTTTTGACCAAGGATCCCAGAGAACATACATCACTGAAAAGGTGGCCGATGAATTACAATTAAGGCCTGTAGCCCAGATGTCATTCAACATCTCAGGTTTGTAACAGATGCAGGACCTGAAGTCTACCAGGTGGTACAACCATCAGTACGCTTAGGCAGGTACGTCTGTCGAGTACAAGCCATTGTGGTGGACAAAATACAGTAGACCTACAAGTTCAAGGTCTGCGAGCAACAGCCAAATTCCTGAGAAATAGAGGAATAAAATGGCAGATAATATTAAGTCTGATCACCTCAACGACTTCGGTCTCCTTGTAGGGACAGACTATTGCCATCGATTCATCGGTAGCCCTACTAAATATCAGGGTATAACCATGTTAAACTCTGCAGGAGGTAAATTACTCTCAGGCCCAGTATCAAGCCTGAGGAGACCTATGCCTGCAGATAAACAATACCAGTAGAAACCTAAATTTGTCAGCTGATTATATTTCTCCAGTAGCATTATACTAAGGAGATTACAGCTGACTATACCAACAGAGGTTGATGTTAGTATCATCATTTAAAGCTGGAGATGAGTTCATGAGGCCTCAGTGGCAAATCAGTGAACAGTAGCCTAAAACAGCTACAAGTCACTGCGACCAATGTCACTGAACCCACTGCAGTCTCAGAACCTATACTTTACTTTAATGATGAGCTATTCAATCTTTCTGAATCAATTAACTAAATTAAACCCCAATAAATCTGATGACTGATTTGATACATTTATTATTTAATCAAGATGTATTCCATGGGCCTCAGTGTTTATATATCAGTGACCAGTTACCTGAACAACTTCAAGTTATATCTATGTCACTGATCTCACTGCAGTCCCTGAATCATACTTGACTGTAGTACTTGATCACATCCAGTCTTCTGGGTTAAATAATATGTAATAAGGCTTGAATATTAGCCTTTCAAGAGTTGACAGGAAATGAAATCGCATTAGACTTCTAACCCCTGCAACTCTAGTACGGGACATCCGTCCTGTACGAACAGACGCACAAATGTGTGCTTTACTAACTACTAACATCAAATTAATCTAATAATTCGAAGGAGGAGTATCGGTGTTCGTCTGTTCTAAATAGGACTTCGACCCGTGAGCAGCCCCCTGGAATTATGTCGGAAAATCCGACACCATTTAATAATCATACAGATAATAGCTGTATTACCAACAAGTTACCCATAGAAAACATAACTTGTAGTGGAATTACCCTCTAAAGAAAACGGGATATCATCCACCACATACTATTATAATTCACCACCTATTATGGTGGGAATTATTCTTAAATACATTAGTCTTTGGACTTTACCATCATAAAACATCTTATATAAATTAACTTAATTATCAATATTAAAGTAAGTAAATGTGACCCTTCTATCACGTTCTGAAATCTGGACAATGTAAGCCAGGCGTCAGAGTGAGGAGGAGGGCAGCCATTGTTGTTATACTAGACCAGAGGCTCCACACGGGAGCAAATTCGGTCCTGTTAATTTTACTTGGACGTAGTGTTATGGATACCAAAGGTGTACCATCTGTCAACACGCTGTCAACAAATCAAGTTAAGTGTTTCTTTTCCGAAACCCATTATTTATCATTAGTGGCCATTAATGTCATTATATAGGGTGACCGGTTAGATCACATGGAAGCCTCAAACTAAAGGTAATTAAGCCAGGTCTTCATGTTCCATGTACTGTTTTCTTGATATACTTGTCATATATAGGATCTGGCTTCACAGCTAGCGCACTTTTTGACAGGTCAAGACGAGGATGCAAGATTTGTGCACCAGTTACTGGGTGATATGGAAGCTACCTCAAAGAGGATAATTTGGTGTCTACACCCTAGTTTATACCTGGTGGACTAACCTGCTGTACTATAAGATAAGGAACCTCTTTAATGTATGTAGTTATTTCTGTAGTTTGATTGGCTGCATATATATATTAATTTAATAACCCCCCCCCCCCTAATGTGTAGAGGATCGATTTGTGAGATTATGAGATTAGTGCAGAAATACAGTCCACTTATCATTATACAAATTGCTATCGAAGTATATAAATTAACGTAAATATAAATTCATATAAATTAAATAAATATAAATCTCACAGGTCGGTTCCCACACCTGTATACAAGTGAGGTGCCTGTAACTAGTGTGGAGCCTGTATACAAGTGATGGTGCCTGTATACATGTGGTACCTGTATACAAGTGTGGTACCTGTATACAAGTGAGGTGTCTGTATACATGTGTAGTGCCTGTATTCAAGTGTGGTACCTGTATAGAAGTGAGGTATCTGTATACAAGTGAGGTGCCTGTATACAAGTGAGGTATCTGTATACAAGTGTGGTGCCTGTATACAAGTGAGGTGCCTGTATACAAGTGTGGTGCCTGTATAGAAGTGTGGTGCCTGTATACAAGGGAGGTGCCTGTATACAAGTGTGGTGCCTGTATACAAGTGAGGTGCCTGTATACAAGTGTGGTGCCTGTATACAAGTGTGATACCTGTATAAAAGTGAGGTATCTAAATACAAGTGTGGTACCTGTATACAAGTGAGGTATCTGTATACAAGTGTGGTGCCTGTATACAAGTGAGGTGCCTGTATACAAGTGTGGTGCCTGTATACAAGTGTGGTGCCTGTATACAAGTGAGGTGGCTGTATACAAGTGTGGTGCCTGTGTACAAGTGTGGTGCCTGTATACAAGTGTGGTGCCTGTATACAAGTGAGGTGCCTGTATACAAGTGTGGTACCAGTATACAAGTGAGGTGCCTGTATACAAGTGTGGTGCCTGTATACAAGTGAGGTGCTTGTATACAAGTGAGGTATCTGTAAACATGTGTGGTGCCTGTATACAAGTGAGGTGCCTGTATACAAGTGTGGTACCTGTATACAAGTGAGATGCCTGTATACAAGTGAGGTGCCTGTGTACAAGTGAGGTATCTATAAACAAGAGTGGTGCCTGTATATAAGTGAGGTGCCTGTATACAAGTGAGGTACCTGTATACAAGTGAGTTGCCTGTATACAAGTGTGGTACCTGTATATAAGTGAGGTGCCTCTATACAAGTGTGGTGCCTGTATACAAGTGAGGTACCTATATACAAGTAAGGTGCCTGTATACAAGAGTGGTGCCTGTATACAAGTGAGGTGCCTGTATACAAGTGAGGTGCCTGTATAAAAGTGTGGTGCCTGTATACAAGTGAGTTGCCTGTATACAAATGTTGTACCTGTGTACAGGTGTGGTACATGTATACAAAAGAGGTGCCTGTATACAAATCTGGTACCTGTATACAAGTGAGGTTCCTGTATACAAGTGTGGTATCTGTATACAAGTGTGGTGCCTGTATACAAGTGTGGTGCCTGTATAAAAGTGTTGTACCTGTGTACAAGTGTGGTACCTGTATACAAGTGAGGTGTCTGTATACAAGTGTGGTACCTGTTTACAATTGTGGTGCCTGTATACAAGTGAGGTGCCTGTATACTAGTGTGGAGCCTGTATACAAGTGAGGTGCCTGTATACATGTGGTACCTGTATACAAGTGTTGTACCTGTATACAAGTGAGGTATCCATATACATGTGTGGTGCCTGTATTGAAGTGTGGTACCTGTATAGAAGTGAGGTATCTGTATACAAGTGAGGTGCCTGTATACAAGTGAGGTATCTGTATACAAGTGTGGTGCCTGTATAGAAGTGAGGTGCCTGTATACAAGTGTGGTGCCTGTATAGAAGTGTGGTGCCTGTATACAAGTGAGGTGCCTTTATACAAGTGTGGTGCCTGTATACAAGTGACGTGCCTGTATACAAGTGTGGTGCCTGTATACAAGTGTGGTACTTGTATAGAAGTGAGGTATCTAAATACAAGTGTCGTACCTGTATACAAGTGAGGTATCTGTATAAAAGTGAGGTGCCTGTATACAAGTATGGTGCCTGTATACAAGTGTGGTGCCTGTATACAAGTGTGGTGCCTGTATTCAAGTGTGGTATCTGTATACAAGTGAGGTACCTGCATACAAGTGAGGTGCCTGTATACAAGTGTGGGGCCTGTTTAGAAGTGTGGTGCCTGTATACAAGTGAGGTGCCTGTATACAAGTGTGGTGCCTGTATGCAAGTGAGGTACCTGTATACAAGTGAGGTGCCTGTATACAAGTGTGGTGCCTGTATACAAGTGTGGTGCCTGTATACAAGTGAGGTGCCTGTATGCAAGTGTGATACCTGTATACAAGTGAGGTGCCTGTATACAAGTGAGGTGCCTGTATACAAGTGTGGTGCCTGTATACAAGTGAGGTACCTGTATACAAGTGTGGTGCCTGTATACAAGTGTGGTGCCTGTATACAAGTGTGGTGCCTGTATTCAAGTGTGGTACCTGTATACAAGTGAGGTACCTGTATACAAGTGAGGTGCCTGTATACAAGTGTGGTGCCTGTTTAGAAGTGTGGTGCCTGTATACAAGTGAGGTGCCTGTATACAAGTGTTGTGCCTGTATACAAGTGAGGTACCTGTATACAAGTGAGGTGCCTGTATACAAGTGTGGTGCCTGTATACAAGTGTGGTGCCTGTATACAGGTGAGGTGCCTGTATACAAGTGTGGTACCTGTATACAAGTGAGGTGCCTGTATACAAGTGAGGTGCCTGTATTCAAGTGTGGTACCTGTATACAAGTGAGGTACCTGTATACAAGTGAGGTGCCTGTATACAAGTGTGGTGCCTGTATAGAAGTGTGGTGCCTGTATACAAGTGAGGTGCCTGTATACAAGTGTGGTGCCTGTATACAAGTATGGTACCTGTATACAAGTGTGGTACCTGTATACAAGTGAGGTGCCTGTATACAAGTGTGGTGCCTGTATAGAAGTGTGGTGCCTGTATACAAGTGAGGTGCCTGTATACAAGTGTGGTGCCTGTATACAAGTATGGTACCTGTATACAAGTGTGGTACCTGTATACAAGTGAGGTGCCTGTATACAAATGTGGTGCCTGTATACAAGTGTGGTGCCTGTATACAAGTATGGTACCTGTATACAAGTGTGGTACCTGTATACAAGTGAGGTGCCTGTATACAAGTGTGGTGCCTGTATAGAAGTGTGGTGCCTGTATACAAGTGAGGTGCCTGTATGCAAGTGTGGTGCCTGTATACAAGTATGGTACCTGTATACAAGTGTGGTACCTGTATACAAGTGAGGTGCCTGTATACAAATGTGGTGCCTGTATACAAGTGTGGTGCCTGTATACAAGTATGGTACCTGTATACAAGTGTGGTACCTGTATACAAGTGAGGTGCCTGTATACAAGTGTGGTGCCTGTATACAAGTGTGGTGCCTGTATACAAGTATGGTACCTGTATACAAGTGTGGTACCTGTATACAAGTGAGGTGCCTGTATACAACACACGAGCAACTCAACTACTGCCCGGTATCACTAACAAGTATTCCTTTAAAGAGACTAATTATAAGAAGTCTCGTTGATAATTAAGGACACATAAAACACATTGCTAAGTAACAACAAGTATTCAACGTGGAACATTTTGCCTCACCAATTTTTTTGATGATGATGATGATGATTATGATGATGATGATGATGATGATGATGATGATGATGATGATGATGATGATGATGATGATGATGATGATGATGATGATGATGATGATGATGATGATGACAACACTCAAACAGGATAAAGAGAGCCTGCGCCGTCTGCATTTTTCTGGAGCTCCAGAGAGCTTTAGACACAGTTCCTCACAAGCGACTCCTCAGCAAACTATGACACAACAGGCTGGTGTATTGGGAAATGATTAAAGTGGCTGACGGAGTACCTTAGAGGAAGAAGGGAAAGAGTTATAATAAGACGAGAGCTATCACAGTGGAGAGAAGTAGTGCGTGGAGTTAAGCAAGGGTCGGTACTAGGGGGCCCATCCTGGGCCTAATATATGTAGACCATCTAACAGATGGTTAGCTCATTCTTTGCCTTGTTTGCTTACGATGCTGAACTCATCTGGTGAATCAGTACTGAGGGCAGAAGTACATTAGAAGAGGCACTTGACAATCTCCAGAGATGTTCTGAAAATGGCCACAAAACTTTAACTCTACAAGTACAAAGTTTAACGAGTGAAAACTCACTCGTTATCAACTCACTAAAGAAAAGTTACTGCTCTCTGTCCTGTACTTATGTACAGGACAGGGAGCAAGAAGAGCTCAAATAGAGAGCAGGATGGAGGGAAGGCGGGCTCAAACTTCTGAATAAGAGAAAGACTTAACAGTGAACAAATCTTGAGAGCTAACAACAGAGGCGCTCATCAGCAGGATATTGAGAGCCGCGAGTACATATTGGCAAACATCCGCTTTGCAAACATTTCAGTAACTTGGACAAAGAGTCCTTCCGAGCGCTATATATATATCTATTGTAATATCTACTACTGAGTAGGCCGGACCCCCCCCCCCCCTTCACCTGAAGAAACACAAAACAAAATTAGAAAAAGTACTAAAATATGCAACGAGGCTCATTTTTAGGCTAAAGAACTGGACTTAACTACACGGGAGGAAAGAAGGAATATGGCGGACATGATAACGACGTAAAACATGCTAATGAGATGGAAAAAGTATATATGGAAGCAATATTCAAATAAGGAAACAGTAGAACGAGATGACGTAGATAGAAACTGGAAAAACACATAAGAGTAAGAGAGAACTTTTTCGGTGTAAGAATTGTCAACCCCGGGCGGCATAGAATTAGTTGTGCGCAATTCTTTTAACCTAATGATCCTGTTCATTAGGTTAATAGGCGCAATTTTTTTAACCTAATGACTCTGTTCACCAAGAAGCAAGTAGGTACCCAAGAGTTAGTCAGCTTGTGGGGCTGCATCCTGGGAGGGATGCTCTTTTTCCCCTTGAGTTCCCAAGGAGGATAATTCTACCTCGGAGCCGGGGGGGGGAGGGTATCTCGATATAAGCCTATCGTGTATGAATACACTTGGGCTTCCTGTCCCCTACACAATGAATTACTATTAATTATAAATAAGTGGAAGGTCTAGATGAGTAAGTTGTTTAAGTTCATTCAAGACACAGTTTTAAGTGTAGATATGATAAGAATAACGAGTGAAAAGAGTCACTGTATTGTAGTAATGCTGGGCGAAAGGAGGGGCTTAGGAGCAGTTCCTCGACCGTGCAAACACAGCTAGATGAGTACAACTAGGTAAGTACACACATACACACAATGATCCCCACTGAGACAGCTTCTTACTCAAAAAATCACTAAGCAGTTGAGAGGAAAGAATCTGTAAACCTGGACTCTCTGCCTCATGCCACTACCATGCCTCTTGTTCGTCAGGGACCCATAGTCACTGTTTGGAGTCCCCTTTAACATTTGAAATAGATTTAGTGAATATTTTGTGTTCTTTTCTCTTGACTAGTTTTACAACACTAACACATCTCTGCTCACACATGGCCAGCTGCTCCTGTCTAAACCCTCATTTGTTTTTCTTTCTCTAACAGCTACACAAACATTTGTGTATTCCCCTCACTTCAATTTCCAGAATGTGGTTGACTCCTCTCCGAATTACTCAGTCTGTCGTGAGCAACACAACCAGAACAGTGGACCCACTGACATTCAGCATGATTATTTCATATGTTTATCCTTTACTGTTTAGCCTTCCCTTCCACGTTAACCAGAATGTGACCATTTTTAATATTATGAAACCTTTTGTAAACTTCGTGCATTAGGGTTAGTCTCAGTAGCCACGGAGTCTGGTGTTCGCTTGTCACGGTGATTATGTTCCTTCCTTTACTGGGAAGCTGTAGTTAGTACAGCTCAGCTCTAATATTATTCCTCGTGTATCTGCTCCTATGTTGCACTGCTGTAAGGTACATAAACATTTTGATTACTATGAGTTTTAAACTCCATCGACTCTCTCTCTCTCTCTCTCTCTCTCTCTCTCTCTCTCTATCTCTCTATCTCTCTCTCTCTCTCTCTCTCTCTCTCTCTCTCTCTCTCTCTCTCTCTCTCTCTCTCTCTCTCTCTCTCTCTCTCTCTCTCTCTCTCTCTCTCTCTCTCTCTCTCTCTCTCTCTCTCTCTCTCCTCTCTCTCTCTCTCTCTCTCTCTCTCTCTCTCTCTCTCTCTCTCTCTCTCTCTCTCTCCTCTCTCTCTCTCTCTCTCTCTCTCTCTCTCTCTCTCTCTCTCTCTCTCTCTCTCTCTCTCTCTCTCTCTCTCCTCTCTCTCTCTCTCTCCTCTCTCTCTCTCTCTCTCTCTCTCTCTCTCTCCTCTCTCTCTCTCTCTCTCTCTCTCTCTCTCTCTCTCTCTCTCTCTCTCTCTCTCTCTCTCTCTCTCTCTCCTCTCTCTCTCTCTCTCTCTCTCTCTCTCTCTCTCTCTCTCACTCTCTCTCTCTCTCTCTCTCTCTCTCTCTCTCTCTCTCTCTCTCTCTCTCTCTCTCTCTCTCTCTCTCTCTCTCTCTCTCTCTCTCTCTCTCTCTCTCTCTCTCTCTCTCTCTCTCTCTCTCTCTCTCTCTCTCTCTCTCTCTCTCTCTCTCTCTCTCTCTCTCTCTCTTTCTTCCCCCTTTCCCTTTTAAGAGATTCAAGTCCTTGTCCGCTACGTTTAGCACACTACCATAGGGGTTGACTGACAAAAATATCGTAGCTAGTGATACGTTCTGGCATATAATGCGCACTTTGCATGCCCTGGTCAAGAACCTTCTAGTGAATCTATATTTCTTTGGCCTTAACGTGCGTGCTTTAAGGCAGTAGAAACATTGACTCATTACTTACGTGAAGAGCTCTGGTTCTCGAACTAACAGGGTTGAGATGCAGATGGGAAAAAAGGAAAAGAGAAAGGGAAGGAACGAGGGAGGGAGAGTTTTTGGAAAGTAAGTAGGGAATGAAAGAAGGAATTAGATGAGAAGTGAAGATGAGAGACAGAGGCGCATTTTGACACGTTTCGTTCCACCTGAAACTTCTTTTTTTCTTAGTCAACTGTTGTTAGTTAAATCCTCTGGAATGACTAGTCGTTAAGCAGAAGTGCGTGAGGGGAAGGAAACTTCTCTAATTGAAGTATTATATAGACCTACAGACTCTGACGATGCATGAAGCAGATTCATATATGCAGAAATTGCAAGAATCTCTACAGACAATAATACATATATTAGAATTTCAACTATACATGAATTGACTAGACCTTAAGAACAGGAAATCCATGAGCAGTGAATATTGGAGAAAACACAAAACTGATGAAATAGTAAATATAAATGAAGATAATCTGGAACACTAGAAAGACTTCCTCACATTGAAGAACTGAACAGAAAAGTGGCACATGACGTTTAACTCTGGTTATGAGTTCTAATCCTGAGACATAATACATACCCAGTCTACCAGATGATTGGTGCAGATTAGGAAAAAGCAAACAGGGAAAGTGATTTGCTTGTCATTATGCATAGTAACGAACAATAGTTCTTAGGTTTATATACAGAAACGTTAGCAATAATGCTACCTCTGATGACAAAGTCAGCTCTACACAACCTGTCCCACTTATGGAACTCTGTCAAGGAACAACGAGACGGTGGAAAGAGACCCGTCAAACATCTTTAAGAGAAATACGACTCCTGCCATCACTAACCTAGGGATAACATTCATCACTTACTACAAGAAGAAGAGGGACACCAATTTGCTTAAAAAGAAACCTTTCAAACCCAAAGATAAACGCCCTGAAATTAGAGTATACATACAAATACACAGGCTCATCCACACACACATGTATACACAAAAACACACACGCTCATCCACACACACAGGTATACATACAAACACACATGTATACACACAAACACACACGCTCATCAACACACACATGTATACACACTAATACATACGCTCATCAACACACACATGTATACACACTAACACACACACGGTCATCAACACACACACACATGCCGGAGAGGGAGAGACCACCAGCATCAGTCACGGTAGAGGTAGTTGGAAGGCTTCTAGGAGGGGAACTGTAGTGGAATGATAGATGAGGCTGAAGTGTGGAACTAACTTCTCTTTTTTAACAGCCGGTAGCCACAAGACTATATCATTATAGTCGTCCAAAATCTCCACTCATATTATACACGTTCATACAACCATATTTTTACCCCATCAACCTTCATTTACCCTAAAGTCCATCTTTTATACACCATAATTCTAACTCTCTTTACTTATCCCCTTCATCTTTTCACGTGATTACCATTTTAACTTGGGCATCCTCCTTACCAATATTTGTCTCCACACTCAGGCACAGAGAATCCCCTACAACCTTTAGCCTACTTCAGACACAGCCACCGCTCTCTTCTCTACTACTCTTTGATAAGAGTACCATCGATAATATATTGCATTCATCCATTCCTTACCCAATCAGTTCTTTCTTTCCACAGCTCATCTGTTGCTATCTCTCCAATCAGAGTTCCTTCTGTGTTTTCATCCTTTTAACCCAACTCTTTCTTCTTTCCTTTGAAAAGGAAAACTAAAAAAAAATTATTTTGACCATTTCAGTTGATATTAATATAGGGAAGGAAATAAACATGGAAAAAATTAACTATCACTTCAAGACGGACTAAATAGGGTATTGAAATGGTCAACATATTGGCAGATGCATTTTAATGCAGACAAATGTAAGGTTTTCAGACTAGGTAATACACAATAGACTTAGAAGATACGAGCTAGATGGTGTTGAGATTACGAAGTCGGATTGCAAAAGTAATCTGAGAGCTATGATAAGTAAGAATTTATTATGTCACCCCTAATTCTTCGCCTTTCTAGAGAATGTAATTTAAGCTTTGTCAATCTTTCTTCATATGACAGGCTTCTAATTTGAGGGATTAACTTTGTCATCCTACACTGGACGTGTTCTAGTGAATTTAGATCCATTCTATAGTACAGCGACCAAAACTGAACTGCATAATCTAAATAGGGCCTAACCAGAGCAAGATATAGCTGAAGGACAACACCAGGTGTCTTAATACTAACGCTTTGATTTGTAAATCCTAGTGTCCTATTTGCCTTACTATGAACATTAGTGCACTGATTTTTTGGTTTTAAATTCTAACTTATCATAACTCCCAGATCTCTCTCGCAATCCGGCTTCGCAATCTCAACACCATCTAGCTCGTATCTCGTAACTCTAATCATCATTACCTAGCCCCAAAACTTTACATTCGTCAGCATTAAACTGCATCTGCCAATGTTTTGAGCATTTCAAAACCGTATTTAGATCGTCTTGAAGTGATAGTGAGTCTTTTTCCGTGTTCATTTCCATCTCGATTTTCGTATTATCGGCAAATTTTCAAATATTGCTGCTCAAACCTGATTCAAAATTATTTATATATATTATGAATTACAAAGGTCCCAAGACAGAGCCTTGAGGCACTCCACTTACAACTTTTTCCCATTCTGACTTAACACCATCTATACTAACTCTCTGTTTCCTTTGGTATAGCAATGCCCTAATCCAACTTAATATAACACCCCCAATACCGTGAGTTTCTATCTTTTTTATCAGTCTTTCATGTGGCACTGTATCAAAAGCTTAAAGTCAAGGTACACAACAACGCAAACCTTACCACTATCAACTGCCTCAATTATGCTGGAATAAAATGATAGCAAATTTGTTAAACTTGAACGGTCATTTGTAAAACTATGTTGTGGATCATTCATTAAGCAATGTTTATCAAGATGAAGACGATTGGTATTTGCAGTTATCGATTCAACTTCAAATACCAATTTGCTAATTTGCCCGATAGTTCGACGCAGATGATCAATCTCCTTTTTTGAAAATTGGTACCACATTAACAAGCTTCCACGACTCTGGCACTCTACCTGACTTTAATGATTTATAAGTCTACCTTATAAGGTAGACTATTTGTTTAATAACATCCTCCATGGTAACTGCTAAACTTGTGAACCAGTCCTCTTCTCCACCAACATAATTTTTTCAGGTGAAGGCATAATGTTAAGTTCCTCTATAGTAAATACAGAGATAAAATAGTTATTAAAAATTCTTTTCATCTCTTTGTCATTATAAGTTATCTGACCTGTCTGACCTATCCTTTCCCTAATTTTTGTTCGATATAAAAGAAAAAATTACCTTTAGTACATGTCTTTGCTTGCCCTGCTATGCGAAATTCATAGTTTCTATTTGCCCTCCTTATCTCTTTTTTAACATTTCTAACCAGTTGGACGAATTCTTGTCCTAAACTTCCTTCACCATTCTTAATTATTTTGTACCACGCTCTCTTTCCACCCACAAGGTTATTCCGATCCTTTCTTATCCATTTCGGGTTACTATTATTCGATCTATTCAATTTTTCTGTTATACTACATTCCTGTGCTTTGTTTAGAATATTTTTAAATAAGTTGTATTTCGAATTCACATCAAAATCTCTTTTTATTTCACCCATCACTGGGTTCACGTCTCGCTCCTAGACCAGCCCACTCCTTTGCCCAGGACTTTCCATTCGATTTCACCCAAAAAATTTCTTAGGCCATTAAAATAAGTTTTTCGGAAATCTCGCACTTTAAAAGAATTTTCTGCTTCAAATCTATTTCATTTTATACTAAATCTGATTTCTTTGTGACCAATGTTCCCTACCTCACTCCCTATTTCGATGTGATTAATTTGAGTCTCCCTGTTTGATAACTCCAAGTCTAAAAAATTATTACCCCGTGTTGTTTCCTTAATGTATTACTTATGGAATCGGTTGTCTATTAATTCTATAAAATCTTCTGCTTCGTTATTCCCTGCTCTGTTAAGCCAGTTTATTCCACTAAAATTAAAGTCACCCATGACGCAAATACTGTTTGAAATAGAAGCTCTAGATATTTCATCCCATAAATGCTTTACTTCCATTGTGTCTAATTTGGTGGCCTGTATATAACTCCTATTACTGTTTTTTTTCTTTTTCGTTTAATTCTAACCAAATGGTTTATGTGTGTGGCTCAGTTTTGATTCCCGCTTTGAGACTACATTTAAAATTTTCCCTAACATATATTGCTACTCCCCCTCCTCGTCTAATATATCTATCTGTATGAAATAGTTTGAATTCGTTTATTTAATATTCAGCTAATAGTTCTCTTTTTTCTATAGTTATCCATATTTCTTAAGAACAAAAATATCTATTGTTTCTATGCAAACAAGATCATATAAATAATTTATTTTGTTTCAAAGACTCCTACTGTTCATGTAATATACCTTAAGTTTATTGCTATTTTGAGGCCCTTCTCCTTCCCTGTTCCTTTGGCCAATTTCCTTCCCCTCCAATTCATATTTAAACCCTAACAAACCCCTCTAACCACATATTCCATCGAGTTGGCAACAGCAACAACCCCAGCCGTAGATAAATGAACCCCAACTCTACCATACATGTCATTCCTTCCATAAAATTGTTTCCACTTATAAATAAATGAAACTGCATTTGATTTGCAAAATATGTAATGAGTACCACAGCAATAAAATTTTAACATTATTAGGCTAATAAAATACGCAGCTTCCAAAAAATTATCTTCAGTCAAGACAGGAATAAAACATAATAGAAAATATAGACTCACATCATAGACAGCTGCATCAGATGCAACCATTGCAAGTTTAAATATGAAAACAGGCAAAATAATCGAGAACAGAAACATGAGGAACTAAACTGTTGGAGACAGTAACTATTATATGCTAAGCCAACATGTTAATAAAGAGAAGAGGATGGAGGAAAGTAATAAACAACTCCCAATTATACCTAATGTTCATTGTGAATGAGAAAGACATTTGAAATGTAAACTCCAGAGTTCAACCTTTCTATTGTAAGGAGGGATAGCTTTGTACTGACTTTTCAATATTTTGCGTAATGAAGGGAAAAGCAATCACGTAATGGAATTTGGGCAAGATACATACAATGAGAAGTGAAGGAAAAATGTATTTTAGTGAGATCAAAGGATATGAGCCTAATCAGGAAGTGCCAAGATGATCAGGTAGTTGATCAACTTCTATTCAGAAAGTGAACAATGAAAGACACGTTAATATACAGTGCCTGAAGCAATAGCATAGAGAAGGAATGCCCACATGCATGCAGGCATGGTACCAATACCGAGGATAAAAACAACGGAAGAAGAGAGAGAGAGAGAGAGAGAGAGAGAGAGAGAGAGAGAGAGAGAGAGAGAGAGAGAGAGAGAGAGAG